>NC_087550.1:75977624-76289499 GCF_036250125.1 Pseudopipra pipra | reverse complement strand
GGGGAGTTTGTTAAAAAGAAAAAAGCAAACCCACCAACTCGTTTCTAAACTCAGACCCTGTGAGTATTACACAGTAAGCAAAAGTAAATGATTTGAAGACTTCCTGGAATGCATAGTAACCAAAGAATAGAAAGGCATTTTTTGGGCCTAAACAATGTTAAAGGTGAACGCGAGCATTATTGAGGATAACGAAAAGAATTATCAAAGTGAAGTATTATTTGGATCTTTTAGAAATATGATCTTTTCACTCATTTATCCTTAATGACCTCTTAAGAAAGCAGCAGCTCAGGGTCTTTAAGGCAGGGTGGTGAAAACAGGCAGTAATTACAGGTGACAAGTGTTATTTGCTTTACCTTGTCCTGAAGTATTTGAACTGTAGCTTGCAATTAAAGGCACTGAATAGTAATTAACTTCTGTCTTGACTGTTGGTGTTAAACCTTAAGCCAATACACTACAACAAAAGAGTTTAATAAGGCAACAAAAACCTTTTTTTCTTATTACTAAAGCCAAATTAATGCAGGGGAAAAAAGGCAAGAAAGACCTCTATAAAATAATAAACTGTCAGTATTGTATATACTTGTTTCTTCTAAACTTCAGAAATTGAGATTTTTTTCAGAGTTAATTTATATACACATCAGGAGGGATATTATTCAGTGTAAATCCAAGGGCATCAAGTTTTGAAGAGAGTTTATGCATCTGAGGTTAAGGGAAACGATGGAGAAACACTTTTGTATTGGATGCAGAACCAGCACAACCTTTTTATTTTTTTAGCAACAAAGCTTCTAGTCTGACACTGCTGATTTGTCATAGTTACAGAGTGGGCAAGGATTCTAAATGGAAATTCTAAGTTTTATACATAAATGTGTAATGCCAATACAAGAATGACCCCTGAAGTTTGCAGAAAATTAATCTCATCAAACAATACATAAAAAACTTAATCCAAATCTACCACAAATACACACTTTAAATAGAGGGTGAATGCACAGATGTACTACAGGGTAAGTGCTGGAGACCAACAAAGAGAAGGCAGACCAGCAACAGCCATATCTCCTGGGAATTCAATTAATCCTGCCTGCTTTATCATTTTCCAGTTCTTATTTAAGCTGCCATAAAAAGCTGAACTTTCCATTAGTGTTGTGGAAGACAGTAGTAATAGAAAGAGATTTATATCCTCAATTTAATATGCTGTATTACTTTCTGTAGTCTGTTCATTATTAGAATGTAGGTAGGTCATCCAATCAGTTATCCTTCAAGCACCCATAACAATTTCAGAGAAGCATGTTCAACTATTCCTAAAGAATGAAATGATTTGGTGTACTCTTAACTAGACAGTGATGGGGAGATACAATGCAAACAGATCAATGTGGTTTAGTGTTGTGCGAGATGGTAAACTATGTTCTGTACATTAGAACATCATAACTATGATAGGTACTTTAAAGGGAAAAAATATTTCTATTACATTCATCATGTTTTGACATTCCAAGGGCAGATTAAAACTTAAACTTAGGCCTTACTTTCTGGGTCTGAGGATTACTTTTGATTAAGGTAGACAAAAGATAGAATGAAGAGAAGAAAAAAATAACGTCTCTTTAGCATGCTTAGTTTCTAACTCACACAACATTAAAGAAAATACTAAAAGCCTGTAACAAGGACAACCAGTGCAGTGGTGTCTGCCAGGGTACTTACATTTTTGGAAGTATTAGTCTTGAGTTCAAGTGGATTTGTCAGTGAAGTAACAAGCCTGACAGGTCTCAGTAGTCCTGTTACAAGACTTTGCGCTCAAGTCTGCCCTTCTTTCAACTGTGCATAAGCCCTGAATTAAGTAGGGAACAGATATTGACATAATTTTCCAGTTGAACAAATTAGTCTTATAGCTCGCTTTCCTTGTAATCATTCTCCCTGACTGTGATTTGTCTTGTTTTGCTCTGATCCTTACTTTCTTTCCAGGATGGACTCTTGTGATCTATGTTCAATTAAGCCACAAACTCCCTGAAAGATAAAACAGGCTTTAGAATCACAGATTCATAGGATTATTTACTTAGGACATCTGGAGGTCATCTTCTCAAAAATCCAGCTCAAAGCAGGGCCATATTTTCCCAAATGATAGTAAGACAACGGTCTTTTAAAGTAAGTAGCTCTTAACAAATTATGTTTTGTCAGCTGTTATAATGGAGTCCTGATCTTCATTTCTCTGTATGTTAGGTTAGTTCATCTGCTGGGTGAGAGGGGGGAGGAATAAATGAATTCTCCAAACAACATTAAAATTATGCTAAAAGATGTTGTTGAAACTATAGAGATAGAATTAAGTTACCTGGGGTTCCAGCTATAAAGGTATTATTATACATAATAGTCTGCATGGGAGATTCAGTATTAAAGCAAGCACTTCACCTGGTATTTTATTTAGTATTGTTTATAGATCTTATGACTTCCTTTCTTTTATGATTTTTCTTTCTACTTTTAATTCTGTGTTTATCAGACCCTCTACTTCTGTATGCTACAGACTAGTATAAAACATCTAGAGAATTTAGAGTTGCTCCCTTCATTGTCCTTTCTTATGATGTTTACACTAGCTTAGACTGTGTTAGAATAAGTTGTAAAGTATAGAGGAGAAAGAAAAATTCTGTTCACAATGGTGGCAAGAGCAAGTCTAAGGCTGCCTAATGTATCTGCCAATCAACCTGCCTTACAAATTCAAAATATCTGACCTGACCAGTTTTTTCCAAGAAAAGCCAACTAAACCCCTGTAAAGAACAGTAAAGGAACTTCAGCAAACAGATATGTCTCAATAGTTTTAGCATAAAAAGTCTAAGTTATTATGAAGCTAGAAATTAATAGTCTAATGGGAGGGTTATTCATTGTTCAGTTAGAGATTTTTAATGACTTATATATGTGTGTGTACATATATATACCCTTTTATAGGCAGTTGTTCCTCAGACTTCATTGTGGAAAAAAAAAGCTCAGTTACGTGGACAATGTAGTTCTAATATGCTGTAATTGTCTTATCTACAATTGACTACAGAATATATTTTAAAAAGGCTGTTGAGCAACCTCTCATAATCTCTGGGTCCCACCTTTCTTCCAAGTGGAATAGGGTTAAAGTTGCATAAGGTTGCTTGGACTAATTTTGGCTTACAGTATAATTGGAAAAATCTGATTATTATCTTTCTGATTCACAGCTCTTCTCCAAACAAGATTGAAAGGTCTGTAAGTTTTTTGAAATGAAATGAAGTCTTAAGACTATCAGCATAAGTTTCGTTCAGAGGAGAGAGTGTCTGCAAGAAACACATACAATGCTAATTCAAAAACTATCGAGGAGTTTTGAAAAATATCAATGCCAGAAAAATTAACTAAGCTGAGAAAATAATATAGTGAAGCTATATGGCATTTATAGGGCAGAAGAAGAGAAAAGACAAATGTTATCTTCTAAAATTGTCTTTCGGTTTGTTTTTTTTTTTTTTTTAATTGCACCATTGCATCAAGCGCTGTGCACTTGATAGCAGCAAAAAAAAGATCAGATGCTGACTATAGGCATCTGATACAAAACAGATACTTACTATACTTTAGTTGTTGTGGTGCATATAATGTGGTGATGTCATGGTTTGAGATAGCCCCAAAATCCAATTCCCTGGCTCCATCCCCCCTCCCACATCTCAACCTAATGTGAGATGGGCTTTTCCAGACAAAACACGCCAGACTCAAAGTGGGGGAAAGGGAATATATTACAATCACTGTACAAATAAATACCATATCACATTATACACACGATTGCAACTATCTCTACCATGACATATGTATTTACAATGATCAGATCTCTTCTCTCCTCCAAATAAAAGTCCAGATCCCTTCCAGTCCTTAAGCAGCAGCTCCTCTTCTGTCCTCCATGCAGCAGTAACTGGGTTGTTGTAGCTGGATCTCTGTTCAACATACACAAGGGGGTCTCCAAGCCCCTCGGCTCTCCTTCGGTCCAAGCGAAGGCCTCACCTGTGGACTGCCAGCAGGGACAAGACTCGCATCACCACAGGCATATCACGAAATGCAGGGGCATCTTCGTGAAAGTCCCTTCCTCAGGGGATTCAAATTCCCGTTTGCAGAGCTCCGTGCTCTGTCTCCAGGCAGCGGGGGGGGGCAAAGCCCTCCTCCACATTCCTTTGGCTGTCCTGGTCCAGCTTCAGGACGCCTTTGAGCTTCTCAGCTCCTCTCTGTAAGTGCTGTAGCACTCCAAGGCTCTTTCAAGTAAGAGTCCATCATCTTCCTCCTTCCAGGAGGTCTCAAAGGAGTTTTGGGGGGTCTGGTACAGTCTTACCCCAAACTCTGTCTCTCAGCTGCTGGTTCTCTCTCTCTCTCTTTCCAGGAGTCTTTTCTCTGGTGCTGCATGTTGCTTCTGCTGCTCCTTCAGTTCAGGTCTTATCTTTGGCTCTCTGCCACCGTTTCTCTGGTCAGTCCCGGCTGCTGTTCTGTGCCCATGGAGAAAACATTCTCCCGGCATAACTACAGGCACCTAGCCCAGCTTTATGCTGTTCCAGGTCCCCGCAGCCCCCCAGCTGGGGGCTGGGAGGGGGCCAGAGGCCCCAAGGGGCACAGAGCCCCTTCCTCGTGGCTCTACAACATGGCCACCACTTCTACAACAACCAAAACCTACAACTCATCTCTTCCGGTCTGGTTGTGATATGTTTACATTTCTGCAGGAGCGCCCATTGGACAGAATTTCAAAACTTCTAGGGGTTTCCACCCCTTGGGGTCTACCACTTCTCTTAGCCTCTGGGGGAAAACAAGGTCCAAACCACGACAGGTGACTATCTAGCATCATGAATAAAAGATTTTGGATTCCTATCTACTTCAGATTGCACAAGGAATTTCAAATGCAAATTGATTAATTTCATATTTTGATTATTTAAAATAAAAAAGGAAAGAAGCATTTTTGCTTTTAATCCAACAAGTTGCTGTTAAGCACAAATGCCATGAGCTACAAATAGAGAGTTCAAAGCAAAGTAATTGAGAAATTTAATGTAAAGTAATGAAGAAGGTCTCTGTTTAATGCTTCTTGTAGTCTTACATCTGTAATCAACAGTATCTCAATTTAGATTGCATTAAAAGGAAGTTTTCTTCTGCAAAAGAGATAGTTTTAATAATAGTTTTGGTTATCTTTTATTCTTCATTCTACTATAATTTTTGTCTATTAGATAATTTTGTTTAGTGTCAGCTAACGTTGTTTTCAATTCATAGGGTCTGGCTAGCCAATGACTGCACTAAAGTAACACAATCAGCATGCATTGTAGGCATGTTAAATGTAATGTCTTCAGTTTTAAAACAGCTAAACAGCTGTTTTGTGCTGTCCTTTATACTGAAAGCAAAACAAGTGCCGATGTGGACAAGCTGCAAAAGATTTAGACACGTACATTTAGATGTCTACCTACAAGGTAATGTCCAAGACACCACTACATTTGTAGAAGATTTTAGCCTTGATTCAGGCATCTACTCAAAGGCTCTTGGTGCCTTTTGAGATGTCACACACCGACAGATCTCACACAAGATCTACAGAAGTTCCATGTCCTTATGCAAGAGTAAGGGACGAAGAGAATAATGTATGGTATTTCAAATAGTGTCAGTCACAAATGTCTTATCAACTAATTTGTAGCCAATAGGGTCTACAGAATGATCCAACTGATTAAATGATATCAGCTCTCTCTGCAATGGGAAGATAGGCATCTTCAAAATAAGTTCAGCTACATTGTTTAGCTACTCACATCTTTCTGAAGAAACCGAGTGAATGACACAAATCTGATTTCCCTCTGAATTGTCCTTATAGTTAACTAGAGAGAAATAATAACAATAAAAAAACTGTAGTTCATTGACTTCTGTCAAATGCAGATGTGGTTAAATTTTTTAACCACGGAATCACAGAGAAACTGAGATTGGAAGGGGCCTCTGAACGTGAGCTGGTTTAATCCCAGAGCTCAAGCAGGGTCACCTAGAGCCAGTTGCCCAAGGCTTCAAAACCAAAGTTACAAACAGAAAAAAAGCCTTATAAATAATTTGACCTTAGTGCCTGAGATCTAGTTTTGTGTTTGGAAAATTCTGTAGGACCTTTAATTTTTCCTGTTTTTTTCCTCATATTTTGACATTGTGACTGCAGCAAGGATCATATTTTGCAGAACTAGCAAATAAAAGTTTTGCTGAAGAGCATCATGCAAATCCATTTTCCCCCCAAAATATCAGTTCAACTCTTTTTGTTCCATGACACTTCCCTTAGCCTTTCTGCAGCTTCATGAATTTTCTCTGGCATCACAAATAAAGTTTCAGTGATGACCAAGTAACAAAAATGTCAAAACACAGTGAAACAAGAGCATATTTAAAAAACCCCTAAAACATAAGGCCAAACCCCATGTGATAGTCACTTTTGTTTTCAGTCTAGTTTTTCATTCTTTTTTTCAGTATTGTAATCAATTCATCTTTATAATGAGCTCCATGGGGATTTTAACAGTGAATATTTCCCTCATCTCGTGCTATTTCTTTCACAACGGTTTAAACAGTACAAAAGTCCATCTCATAATATATTGAGTATAGAATGAAATAATTATTAGTTTCCAGTCATCTATGAATTCACATGAATGTCAATCTCTCTGCTAACCCTGCTTACTTTGATATATTCTTCAGTTTTTGATGAAGACTGTAAGAAAAATCACAGATTTCGTGGTTGCAGAAATACACTTCTAGACACAGGTGTGATATGATATGAATTCATTTTACACCTTTTAGTCCGTTAGCACCTTCAAGGAGACCATTAATGTCTTAGGATAAAGTCACAGGAGAGCACCTTTTTAACTAATCAACTTCCATCAAACCTCAAGAGAAAATATTGTGAAATATGTGGATATGTGCATGTGTATTTGTGTATATCTGTGAAGATGGACAGTATACAATAACAATATAGCAGAACACTGATCTTGGTCCCTTGTTTTGTCAGACAGCTCCTAGCAAAAACCAGAATAACTCATATAGATTTATAGCAGCTAGTGTTACTCATGACATTTCATCTGAGTAGGACAGATCAAAGAAGCTGTAGGAGAAGCCCAATGTAAGGCTGTTTCTCCATCCATGATCTCTGTATTATAAGTGATCTGTAGGATCTGAGCAAGTGGTTCATTAAATGTTACGTGTTTACATACAGGCAAGGAAACAATCAAAATGGAAAAATGCAAAAATAATAACTGGACAACCCATGTTAAGTTTAGGTTTTTTTGTAGGATGTAGATGAAAACCATTCTTCCAACATTGCATAAGATAACTTTTGTGGTTTTAGAACAGTAGATAACTTTCTGATTTAAAAAAACCCGTGTTTGCAGGGCACTGGTCTAACAATTGTAGTGCGGTGTTTCTGTAGTGCCATTTTATTATCTCTTATTACCTTTCTGTTAACAGAATTGAATAATGAAATTTTCATATTGTGAATTCCTCGATGTATAGATTGACAGGAAAGATCTTGCATTTCTGCGTCATTTTTACATATTTAGTTTACTAGAGGTTCAGCTTTGTTCATGACCTCTGCTCAGGTGATAGCAACTTGTCGATAGTTGCATGTCTCTCTCCAGACTCCCTTATTTATTCTGATTTGTTTATGGGAGTGTAAGGACCATAATGAATTATTCAAGAAAGTACAATCTAACATATGAGCAAACTGAATAAATGCCATGTGCATAACTTCGTTCATTACTTGAGAAACAACAGATGAAAACATGTTGTACGCTGTGAAATGACTTTCCTTCCATTTTACCTGACACAAAGAGGGAAAAAACATCCAGCAGAATACATATCTTGACTGAGTAGAAAAGGAAGTGAGCTAAACAGTACCACAGAAATATATTTGAAATTTTTATGTGATACATTACATTCCCTTCCCCATCCCTGTATGCTCTTGTGAATCAAGGTCCTGCAGAATATTGACTGAAATTACTTTACAAAAGTTATAATCATGAGTGCTGAGCTAAGGTGAAAATGAAATGAGTTGCATGATGATAGCAAAGATTATGACTATCATAAACTATTATCTCTGTAGGACTGGACTATGTATGATCCGAGTTTAAAACTTAAAGAATCGATATTGTTATTTTAAAACAGTCACAGAATTCTTCATTGCCTCTCTTCATAACTAAAGACCTGAAGCATTATTACCTATCCTAGTAGCTAGGAAACCCAGACGGGAAACAGTCTTTTGTACTACTATGGGTGTTTTAAAATCAATGACTCTCAAATGTAAAACACAAAACAGGGAACATAATCCAGGACTCCATAGCCTGGTGAGGTGTTTTGAGCACTAGACTGTAAAGTCAAGATCCCTTTTATCTTGTAAATCTCTTCTACTTAGCAGTTGAGTGCTGCATTTTCAACAGGAATTCTGTATTTTATCTTTCCTTTTCCATTTTCCAAATGGAGGACATGGTAGAGGAAAGATGGAATTATTTGGGGGGATTTGGATTTGACCCTATCACAAGAACACAAGAAATCCCCCCCTTTCCCTCTGGTCCCAGTCAAACCAATGGTTCTTTTTACCCTGTGTTTTTCTCCAAGAGCAGTAGGAATTGCCATTTGGAGACCTTCCAAATCAACCCATTTTGTGCAACTAGTGGACTCCCTTGTATTCCTCCAGGATCCGTCTGTTGCATTAAAGGTGCAGGAGGACACGTTCTTGCCTAAATGCTCCAAATAGTAACTATTGTTGATAAATGCCACTTTGTTCAGGAACCCTAGTAATACACTCTGACATTACTAAAGTCAGCATGAATATTTTCCTAGGTATGATCTAGCATCTGCCTCTGTGACAGATCCTTCTTCCAACAGTTAAAAACTCTGTAACAGCCATGTACAATATTCAGGCAGAAAAATGTTAGTGTGACTAGAACTGTTTTATGGGCCTTTAATTCCTATATTTTGCATTATTTTTTTATTTGCTCTGTGTTGTTATCCATCACGTATCTTGTGAATACTACCGATGGGTTCCAATGCATTTTAGACTCAGGTTGTTCAAGCCAGCATAGACAAGCTAAGGAAGACAAACACTAGAAGAAACCTTTGTCTAAAAAGTCACAATAAGAGGTTAAAAAGAAAAAGTAATGTAAAAAAGAGGGAAAGGAGAATAGTAAATTCAGACCTGTTTGCATAAATTAAACAACAAAAGTAAAATGCTCCTTCTGTAGCCATTTAAAGTGATTTGCAAGTACAGAAAACCACTTATAATGAAGCCAGTTGAAATAGTGAGAGCTGTACCTTTATTTTATAGCATGTTCTAAAGTGGGCAGACGTATTGTGTCGTTGTCATGCAATCATCTCAGGTTTTGTTTCATTTTCAGCGTTAATTTTATTAACTGATACCTTCCTTAACGACCTTATAGTTGTCCACGCATAATGATACATGAGGACAGGGTAGCAGTTCTAATAAAATGTGACACTTCAGCAGGCTGCTCAGCAGAACTTGCTCTGTGAAGACACTTAAGCAGTATTCACTTCTAATAGAGTGTGTCACATTCTTGACAAATCAAGGATGCACTGTATTAAAAAAGAAGTGCCTGAGTGCGGGAGGAAAATACTTCCTGTGACAGGGCAACTCTGTGGGCAATGTGACTGCTTCCATTTACCAAGTCCCTTGTCTCTAACTGACTTCAAGTTTTCCAACAAGTTAGTTCAGTTCCGGTACATTTTTAAGGAGCATTTGTTTGTGATTACAGACTGTGCATATTGTCAAGCATTTATCCTTTTATTGATCACAGTTAAGACTTTTCGTTATTTTCATGAATATGTCAAACCTGTCATAAATGACAGTGGGTTTGAAACTATGCTTTTCTGACTAGCAAAGGCACTAGATTTACAAGAAGGCTTATTTGTTTGGAAAATATGTCTCTTTTTGTTGTTAGTTCAAAACTAGTGAAGATCTCTGAATATATCAGTAACGTAAAGTTTGCAAAAGAAGATAGCCATACAAAATTGTGCTGTGTCCTCATTTGTCTAAAGCTGGTAAGAGCTGAGATATAGAACTGTGGGTTTGACCATGATAGAGATGAGAAACTATGCTGTTCAATTGAAAATCTACGTAAAGTGAAAATAAATATATATTAAGATCTGGGATTTTGGTTCAGAGCAATTTGAATGAAACAAATCTAGAGAATGCACTTAATTTTTTAGTGCATAATTCACTGGATCCTCTCAAACTGTTCAGGAAAAAAAATTAATAAGTGTTCAAAAATTGCTCAAAAATTGGTAATTTTTTTCCAAGAAACGAGAAGAAAAAAAAAATTCTTCACATTTTGTCCATGGTTTTCATATTTTCTCTAGCTCTGAGGAACTATAATGCTGATTTCTGCAAATACATTATTCTCCTGAGTGATCCGGTTATTTTGGGGATACTATTCTCTTTCTGACTGCACTGGGAGTAAATGTTTTGGTGAGGCAGTATATATGTGTCCATGTCTGTATTTGAGACACATATATATCCAAGAAGAAAGAAAGAATCTGTTTAAAATTAGGTTTAGATTAATCCTTAAAAAGATAAGCTACTAGAAACAAAATAGCTGTAAGGATAAAATGAAAACAAGTTTCCACAGTTTATATTGTATTTGTGTTATGTTCTGCTTTGCTATGGTTGAAATATGAGTTTTGGTCTCCGGCGGCCTTGATTTGTAGCAAGCATTAATGTAAGCATAAAATAATCTTTTTCAGATGTTCCAATTTTAGTTTCAGATGCTTATAAAGAAAACATGGTTTATGAACCAAGGATAAGAAAACTAACCACTAAGCACAAAAATGCCAGTTATTTGGGTTTGTTTCTTTACTTGTAAATGTTTTTATTGCTTTTTCTTCCTATAAACACCAAAGAAGGGTCCAATAGCTGATTTCCTTGTGTATTCAAATTTTCTGTTTAATAATATCAAATTTTGGATAGATATGACGTAAAACCAGAGCAACACTCTTCAGAAGAGTTTAGCTTTTTTTTCCCTTAATTTCTGTTTACTTTTCCTTTTACTTTATAAAGATGTTAAAGTTTTGATTTGCATGTTCTACCCATCAAAAACTGGGGATCAATATAATGAAGTTATAAAAAACCATCAAACAGCTGAAAGATTCTTGTAACTCGATCAGAGTAGAAGTAAGTAATCTTTATGCAAATTTTCTTGTTTATTTAGCTTTAGACTTAAGGAGGGCGGATTTGTTTTTGGGAAGAAGCAAAGAAAATCAAAAGAAGTGGCGTAGTTGAATATGAAGATGTGTTTACATATGTTCATCAAATAATTTTGTCTTGCAGCATCTGAAAATGTAGGATTCTGTTGCCTAATGTAGACATGCAGAGCTCTTTGAAGTACCCATCTGCTGCTCCTCTCCTTACATGATTCTTGGTCAGACATGCTAGCTCTATGCAACTATCTGGAAAAACATTAGAGTATCTATAATGACATTAGTTGCCTGCTTTTAAGGAACTAAATTCCTTCTTTCTGAGTTGGAAAGAAACACTGAATATATGAGAAATATGTCAATGAAAATGCAAGAAAGAAAAACATCTGTAAAGATTAACCAAAACATTCTGCTTTAGTAATTTCTAAAACATTTATTCTTAGTTTTGGCTTTTATTTCTCACTTTATAAATTTATTTATATTTTAATATTAAGAGTATTTTTCTTCTGAAGACCAGAAAATAGATTTTAAAAGCTAAAAAACTTTAACTGTCATAAACTAATTTTTACCCAGAACATTCAGTGACACTCTTACTGAGAGATTGTTTCAATAAATCATGACTTTTTAAATTGAAAAATTCCACATGAAAGATTGTGACTATTTCCATTTATATTTCTTTCAGATGTTACAATATACTTCTGTGAGATGCAAAGAAGGAAATTCTGTCATTGAGTTGGCACTTGGTGTATTAAACTAGACATCAGCTGCTTCTCATAAATCTCAGTGTAGTATGTGTGAAACATACACTGGTAACAAAATATTTTTCTAATGGCATAGTTATTATTACTTAATTTAATTATTTAGTTATCCAAAGAAAATGAGGTTTGTCCTAAAGACAGGTGCTTGCTTCCTGGCTCCTACAGTGCTTTTGTAACTGCTGTGGGCAGTTATACTACTTATGATACACTAATGATACACTATTTTGCAAGGCAATTTGTTATATTTGTCTTCTATAGTTCTCTATAACAAGTTGTTTGATCTTTCCTGACAGGAAATAATTTCTCTCAGTGTGCCAGAAAGTGAGTTATTTAAACAAATCCGTGTATTCTCAGTACACATCACAATTGTGATAATTCCTTTGAAAATCTTAGTGTCTCGAGGCTGTGGTTTAGAGAAAGATTATCTTGCTTCCTATCCTTTGTCTTGTACTATATGGGGAAAAAAAAGAAAGAAAAAAAGTAAAAAATGGAGCCCAGCCTTACTATGGCTGTCACTTTCTCCCCAAATATCTCAAAGCTGAGCTGTATGATTACTTACCACATGTACAAGACTGTTCTAAGCTCCTGAAGGGCACATCGTAAGTTCTCAGTGTGCAGGGTCCTTTCCAGTTTCAAATCCTTTGACATTGTCAGTATATATATATATATCTATCTATATACATATATATATATATATACACACACCAGAAGTGCACTGTCCCATGCTGTTCCTCAGATGGAAATGAAACGTGCAGACAAAGAAGGAGGCACAGGACTTTTAATGACTTAGTGTACAAGACTTAAATGGTTTTGACAATCGTATAAGAAAACACTGTTCATAATTAGAAATGCTTTCTTCTTGTGTTACAGTAGTGGCATGATTTCCAAGTATCTGTCAGATATTATGCATTTTTCAAACCTTCATAGGGCAATATTAGTGTTTCCATTTTTCAGACAAATGTATGGGTCAAGGGGAGGTAAATGACTCCTTTCAGACAGTTGTACCAGCTGTGACAACCTCTGTCACCTTCATCATGTGCCCCTGGAAGCCATCCTCATTCCCTGAGCCCTTTAGTTCAGAGCACCTTGCTTCAATTCTTTTCCTTTTATGTCCTTCCTAAAATGAGCCAGACATTTTTCCTAGCTCGCAGCTGAAGCACTGGCTCTTCCTAGCCTTCCTGCTCCCAAGAATGTTGCTCACACCCTGAGTACTCTGTGCCTCCAATGTGAGCAAATAATCTTTCAATTTTTAGAACTTGAATACTGTTCAGGGGATGTTGGGTTGTTATATCACCACAGCCACTTAACCCTGGTGAGCAATAGAGGAACAACAACAGACCAAGGACCCCAGTAACTCCATCTGTACCAGAAGACTCTGTTCATCCGAGAAGAACTATGGGCCCAGAATCAGGGAAAGAAACTTCCTCCTCAAATGCCTTGTGGAGTAAATGGGGATATTGCTGAAGAGGGCTATAGGATTAATTATCGGTTGCAGAGGAAAGAGCATTTTTAGACTGCCTAAAACATTATGGGATATATTCAGGAGACTGTGAGAATTTGCAAGACGTACAATAAAATCTTTATTTGAAGGATCAAAGGCAGGGAAAACAGAAAGAAATTGAGATAAAAGGTAAAGGTGACTTGTGCCCCGCACTTTAACAATTGTATTTTTAACTGTGTTCTGTGTGGATATGCTCTCTATTCTTACTGCATATATGTGATCACTACCCGTCTTCAAAATGCATTAACCAACAAGTGTATAAGTAAGTAAGACAAAAACTGTGGAGGCTCACAGACTCAAGTGCTAGCAACTAAGAAGACCAGGGAATCCAAGGGCAACCTACTGCACAGATTGAGTGTCTAAGGCCAGCTGCTGGACCGGTCCATGATTCCTTCTGTAGATATAAGTATGTATGTGTATGTGTGTGTGGTCCACTTATGGTCTTTAATCCCAATCTGCTGGTGAAATGCCATAGGATCACACTTTCCATGCTATTCATATTCATTTGAGTTTATGTAGGTGCTGCTGTTGAAGTGTTGTTTTCCATCCAATTTAGCATGGGGTGCCTGGCCATGTGTGTGTGAATTTTGTGTGTGAGGGTGTGTGCTCATCCATGCAGGCCTGTTGAGAACCAATACTTGGCCTCACTAGTGGCTGGATCTGGGGACAGGCAGCTGGAGTAGCCAAGTCTATCAGCTGCCAAATTCATCAAGCCTGAATAGTCATGTTTGACCTTGTGGTGGTTGAAACTCCCAAGAATCTAATTTTTAAGTTCAAGCCCCCCTCCCACAGTTTGCCCTTGTGAGAGGGTTTAGTGATGGTATGGACTTGATATCTTTCTCACCTCATGTGGAGAGTTTTCAGACAAAACACAACCATTCGTTATTGGGGGAAGGGGATAATATTTACAAAGGTTTATTTACACCCACATATATATTTACATTAAATTAAATTTCTCCTTTTCTTCAATAAAAGTCCAAGAAGAAAAGAGAAAAGTCTTTCTGTCACGCCTCAGGCCACAGTTCCTTCATTTCAGTTTTCTTGTGGCACTGGTTAGTGTCCTCCATTTTTTCCAAGGCAGCAGATTTAAGTATGGCAGTCAGGATTTTGGTTCTTACTCTGTGGAGATTCCAACTCCGAGCCCGAGCCTTCAGGGGATTTCCTTGTAGATCTTCATTCCTCTTGGGTTAGAACATTGAAGACAGCTTTCAGTTCAGTCTTACCAACGCTCTTTTGCTCTGTCTCAGCTCGCCAGCATGATAGAAGCAGCAGCAGCAGCGGGGTCAAGGCCACCTCCTCCGCATTCTGTCCTGGCTCAGCTCTCAGGACAACTCTGGGTTTTCAGCTCCTTTCTCTCTCTCTCTCTCTCTCTCTAGCTGCTGCTGCATTTCAGGACTCCCTAAGGATTTGGAAGTCCACCTCTCTTCAGGAAGTCTCTGGGTTTTGGGAAAGTGATACAGTCTTACCCCAAACCAGCTCTGTTGAGTTTTCCTCTGTTTTATTGCCAGCTCTCCCTCCTGCAGGAACATCTCTGTGTCTTTCAGCCGGCTTCACGTTATCTTGTTGCTACTGGCTATCTTTTTGGCTTTCAGCCATCGCTGTCTCAGTTCAGGACTGCTCTGCTGCCGCTTTTCAATGTCTTCTGCTGCTGCTGACAGTAAGGAAACTCCTCCAGCTCTTGATTACGGAACCCGGTCCAGCTTTGACACTATACCGGGTCTCCCGTAGCCTCAAATGGGGGCTGGGGGCCCTTGGCCACCAGAGGGGCTCACTGGCCCCCTGCTTCCTCCTGGCTCAGATCATGGCTACCCACCATCTAAACTATCTTCACCACCTTCTCTTCCGTTTCTGTGGGTATGTAATTTCTGTAGGACGCATGTGGACTATTGATTGGTCCAGAGTTATCAGTGGGGCAAATAATTACTATCTCAGAGAAAAGGTTTTTCAAACCACCACAGTATGGCAGATACCCTGTTGCATTCCTGCAGCTAGCTGAGGAATCTCCTTACTTGCAGTAACTTCAGTTTCAGGTTCTTCAGTGAATAATATTTCTTTATACAATGACCAAGATAATGACAACTTTATTTCACATCAGTCTCTGATGCAGTTTGTATAGTCTGATATGGAATGTGTGTGCTATCTGCAGAAGTGCCCCATATGGAGAAGTGCTCCAAAACCTTATGGAATTAACCAGATGTTTGTGTTTAGGTGGACAAATCAGACTTCAATATCAAACCCTCTAGCTGAACTCAACATTCTTCTCTGCCCCAGTTGTGGCTGTTACCATGACTCTCGTGGTTGACTTGAAAGATGGAACATCAGAATCTCATATTGCTGATAAATCTCTGAACCAAAAATTGGTTGCATTTTATGTCATCAAGATTTTTTAATCTGCTGTAGTCTTGTTTTTTGTGCTCAAAACAATTAATTTTTTAAACAAAAAATTATTTTTTTTCAGAAAATAAAATGTGTCCTAGAAAATTTCAAAAGTAAATCTGAGATGGTTTCAGAACTTTGATACTTATAAAAGGGAGACATCTTTAAGAGCTAATCCTTTAAAAATATTTTTAGTCTGAATAAATGAAAAATTTTTGTCCAAAGATATTAGAAAATTCTGAAAGGGAGATGATTTTCTTTTCCTGTAAAGGGCAAAAATGTGAAGAATTGCAAGTGAAAATGGACAAGAAAAGGCATAATTTTTGTAGTAAGATTAAGCACTCTTCTCATTTTCTTCTCTAATATTTTTTTGTTTGAGAGTTTGGCATATAAGCCATGTTGTTTGATAAAACGAAGTGTTGTAATTCAAATTGACAGCTTTTGATTTAAGAAGATAAGTAATTTAGAAACATAGTGACTTCCCTATCATGGTATAGTTATGCATTTCAATATTTATTGGGGTTTCTCCATAATACTTGTCAAATGCAACAAATGTTTCAGGTTTTCAAATACATTAGCTTTTAGTAGGCAACAGTCAAATTTTATGGGGTTCTTCAGCTTAGACCTTGAACTGAAGAATTATTCTTCAGTACTTCACATGCCTGGCATGCTTTAGAAAGTATATAAGGAAATTCAGAATCTGGTGAGATTACTTTCCATTGGCCTCCATATTTATAGTTATTTTAGGTTTAATTTATTTTTAATGGAATAAAAAATGCAGAATTGATTTATTATATATATCTATGCTCTACATTTTTCAAAATTTAAACTCCTGGAGGATACGAGAATCAGAAACGTTACAGAAATTTTTCAGTGGGTTGCTGCCAGTATATGTTGTGTCATGCACTAAAAATAGTAATATTCTTTATTAATCACAGTACATTTATAGTCTGATAGAGGATTGACACTATGTGTCTCCCATTGCATTTTCGGTTCACCTGCTACTATATTATCTATAAATTGAATACTGCAATTAGCTGTTGCTTCATAATGCCATTTCCAAAATGTGGCTGCAGATGAGGTCAGTAAAGTGAAATTGCAACTAAATTTCAGAATTGAAATTTCTGGACTCAATCTTTTAAATGTTTGACACTAAGAATAAGACATACTGTAGAAAGTCTACTTAATGTTGATGCAACTGCAAACTTTTTTCTGTTCTCTCAGTTTTTACCTTTACTCAGTGTGTTATAAGAAAAGACTCAAAAGTCAATTCTTCTTTATTTTCTTCTGTGCTTCCCTTTTCTGCTGCTTTTCTTCTTATCATCATTATCCACATTTCCTTTTTCTTCAACCGTAGTTCATAAATGAAATTACATAAGGTAAAGAAAAAAGAAACTGAGCAATATCAGTTTGGTCAGTAGCAAAAAAAATATAAAAAATAATACAATCTAGATGATCTTAGGCAGCTCAAACTTTTATTTTACTATTTTTGCAAATGAGCATCTATAAATATAGCTTAATAATAGTGTTGCAAAATTATTGACAAATTGTGACTAAGACATACTTCGTAATTTTTTTCTCAATTTAATTTTTTTTCTCAAAAATACGTTTTCAGAAAAAAAATTGGAAAACTCTTTTTTTTTAAAAAAAAGCTCCAGAATTGGAATTAACTGATATTTTAGTTATGCATGTGATTCAAAACTTTGAGGAATCAAGTCTTTATGAATAATGACTGGATGTAACAGATGGCTAAGTAAATCTGTGTTTATCTCTGGACTTGATGAGAGTGCCAACAGTTCTCATAAGAGTGTGCTGTTGATGTGCAACTACCTCAGAAGTGTCAGAGGAGGATGTGTTAGATGTTAAGAGTACTGTGTACTGAGCAGAGTCTGCAGGCAGGAAACATCCCATAGAAAGCTATGAGATGCATGAAACCTTTAGATATTCATTTACCTTCAAAGTCTAATTTGAGATGTTCTCTCTGTGTGAAGTAAATCAACATTATTTTCCAACTTAACAAATGTGCAAAAGGGAAAACCTGCAAGTGGAGTTTCTATGAGACATAATATTTTTGATATCTGAAATACACTGAAATGTATAGTCAAGCTAAATATTCTTGGCACTTGGATGAATAAAGGCTTTAAAAATCAAGTGTATAGCTAAAAGGCAAAGTATATATGGAATGCCACTTTCTTAAAAATTAGATCTATAAGCCACTGCATTGCTGAGTTATATATGATTTAAAAGATTTAAAAACATTCAGTTTCCTTTATGGTATTATGCAGATTCTATATAAAATTTAATAAATTATTACATATATAAATACATTTTAGTGCAGCTCCTTAAAAAGTAAAAATGTAAAACATAGATTTCTCTGAGATTACATCATTTTGGAGGTGAGTAGTTCCTTGAAATGAGCTGAGGTACTGACACATCTGCAGATGTCCAAATTGTTACTGATACTTTTATTCCAAAGTCTATTAGAAAAATACCTTCTAGGACAAGACTATTTGCCTTACCAATATTTCCTTTTTTTTTTTTAGGTACCCACAGCATACAATGAACAGAATTTAATTGTCTTATGTTCTGTTCTCATCTCTTCCTAAATTACCAAAGGAGGCTTTCTGAAACACTGGTTTTGCTTTTGCAGCAGCTCTGAAGATCAGATAAAATGTTCCAGGAATTCCTGTTGTATTGAAACCCATAAACCACAGGTCTAATGATGAAACCAACAAAGTAATGATGTCCATTGCTAAGAATTATCTTCATTTTTAATTTTAGTTCAAATTCATGCTTAATATTGAAAGATGAGAAAAAGGATTTTCTTTTACATTCTTCCACAAAATGTTTCAGCATAAAAGGTTATCATCCAAACTAGCATGCTGGAGGAGGTTTTGTGACATCAGGCAGACAAAAGATAGGTTTTTCTTTCAGTTTTACTGTCTACTGCAGGAAAAAAAGAGAAGGAATTCAAGCTTTTTATTTTATTATTTTTTAGCTTGAAAAAGTTTTTGATATGGCTTTGTTCCTTCAGAATTTGAAATAGCTTCTGAACTTTTAGCAGGTTTTAATAAAGGAGAACTTCATAGTATCAAAGCAGTGATCAATATAAGGCATTGGGGTCTTCCAATATAGGTAGCTTAAGTATGACCTCTGTGATTACTGAGTCTTGTAAAACAGAAATATAAACTTGCAAATCAAGGTGATATTTTTTTCCCATACAGGAAAAGTGGACATCATTGTTTGATGTTTGTGCTTTTAAATGCCTTAGATTTTTAAAGCTTTGCTTTTAAAAGATACATAAGTGCCTTAGGCTCATCTTACGTAAAACTGTAAATCTTTTTCTATAGATACAACAATAATGTCTTGTAAGAAAAGTAATCAGAGTTATGATTACAGGTTCAGATCACTCATTTAAATGAACACTGTTTGCAGTAATTGAAGAACTGCCAATAATTGAAGAGACAGAAACATTCAAGAAGAAAGGTAACAATAATGTTTTCAAATATTTGATTGAATGATAAGTTTACTTGGATGTTTATAGTATAGAAAATGGGAAAATGCATGAGGAACATATAATGCATATATTATTTTTAATAATTTTAATCCAGTTGCTTGTTCTGTATTGACCTCTTGCCTCCTTATCAGCTATCTCTCAGTCATCTTCATATATGTTTCCTGAAAACAGTTGTGGGTAAGGAGTAAACTTTCGAATTTAACTTGAATCTGGATTTATGCTACATATATTTACAAAAGAATTGTTGCTGCATATATTTACTTGCACCTAAGTCACATGGTGTAACTAGAATGAGTTGTAATCAATAGGACCAGTCTCAGCACGTACAGTTAATGTACATAATCATAAAACTGAGATTAGAATGGGTATTAAAATGGATAAAAGGAAGCAGTATTATATGAATTATTTGCATTATTTTGAGGAGAAAAAATTCTATCAGTAATTTTTTCCTTTCAAGACCTAGTCATCGAGGCTTAAATTCTTAAAAAGACCTGTTTAAATAGAATGTATAGGCTAATACTTGCACAAATTAGCTTAGAAATAATTAGAATTAATTTAATTTGAAATCAGGAACTTTAAGTTTATACTATGTTAAGCTACAGAGAAATTAATTTTGCAAGTTTTCAATATCCATGTAAAAGACACTTATTTGCTTAGGGGGCCTCACAAAAATCCTGAAAGTGGGAAGATGGTATGTTTATATGATACTTCTGGAAGCTGCCTACTTGTTCCTCCCACAAAACTGATTTTAATAGGTGTTATTAGCAGTTATAAGTGCCATGATAGTCAGTTTACATACAGAATTTCAGTCCTATATGCTTGCTTCACTCTAAGACTGAGCAAAGAAAGTGCAAACAGAAAAACATAGATATTTATAGAAACTGATATAAGAATAAACCCCAAGCAACTACCTCATTTGTCTAATTACTTTTTACAAATTTCCTGCTTATTTCTCTTTACTTATGTTTTCCCTGAAAATAATAAAATGGCAATTTCTGCAGAATAAAAAAGTGATCTAACATTTTATTAAATAAAATTGACATAATTATGTTAAAATCAAGTAAACATTCCATAAGATTCTAGATACTTTTAAATTATTTTCTTTATTTTTTACTCTTATATCTCAAAATACATCTGTCAATAAAAGAAAAAACATTGATATTCCATCAAATTTCTGAAATAGAGCTACAGAGAAAATGGCACAAAGAGTTTATTCATAAATAAAGCAGTTTGATTTCTTGAGTGGGTTTATGCCATCCTTTATCAGTAGGTATATAAATGATCATTTCAGTATGAATATTAACTATTGAAGCAACCTCATAGCAACAGTCGTCATAGTTTTAGTAGGTATACTACATAGTGCACAATATTGATTTAATTAAATATATATTTTCACTCATGACTGAGTAACCTAAGACTTAGCTATATCAAGCATTCACCTTCCTCACGGGCTTCAATTAATTAAGGTTTTCAAAGATTAAATACCGAGCTTTAGTACTGTGCAACTGGCTCTAAATATTTCTCTGGTGGGAGTAGCTGCAATATAATCTCTATGGAATAGCTGCAATACAATGTCTTCCTTCTGTACTTAATGATCTGTCCTTTCAAAATCTGAGATGACGAAACAGGTGCTAAAGGAAATGAAAAGTTTTCTTCTCTCCGGAGGATTTCTGACTAATGTCTGAGAATTACTGCTTTGAAACTGTTGTGTAACCAAATGCTTCCATTATTTGTTATGCCTTCTTTCATTTCTTGGTCTTGTGAAACACCAGTTTGTCTTTGAGTTAGAGCTTTTTCATTTTGACCTCAAGAGCAAGTAGAACATTTGAAGATCCATAATTTCCCTATATGAGCAATTTTTTGAAGAGAAGTTGAGTAGTCCTTTGATATCCAAGTTCATCAAGTTCTTATGCTAGTCCCCTAAGCTTCTATTATATTTAATTTTTATTTTCATATTGTTTTCTAAATTAATTGACTAGAAACTGAACTCTCTTGAGCTCTCTTAGCCAAGCGCTGCATACAGATCATACTGTTATGGGTTTAGTATTCTAGGCTCCACATTTCTATCCAGACTGATGAAGAAGAGCCAAAGGTAGCTAACATTTTCTCTTACCATTAAATCTGTGCTCCCTTCATGTATAGTCACAGAAAGAATTGGCATCAACTCAAGAGGAAGCACCTTGATTATCTGCCTAAAATTAGATGGGATGTTTCTCAGCCTATCCATCTGGAATGACTGGATAGATATTTCATTTGCACAAAATGATCAAGTTATCACTTGGCAGTGCTTCAGGTCCAGTGAAGAATGTAACATAGAAAAAAAAAAGATATTGCTATTATATATTATTCAAAGCTTGACTAAGTATATGATTTTTTTTTAGTAGTAAACAAATGTAGTAATCAATATTGTCAGCATTGTCAACTTTTTTGATATTTCATTTTGCTGATTAAATATTTGTGTTCCTTATTACTGAAGAGTAAGTAAAAACTTATACCTGACCTCAACTAATATTAAGACCTAAATCAAACTTTTGGATTTTCTACAGTTGTTTGAACTCTTTGAAGATCTGATATGATAGATCATACATTTAGTATTATCAACACAATATATATTTCAGGGTCAGTACTTAGAGGTTTGCATTATAGCCCCTGACAAAATTGGAGTATCATCTGGAATATAGAACTGCTAATAGATTTTAACAAAATGCTGCTGCTTTTTTTTCTTTTTTTTTTTTCTGTCGTAGAAGCAAAAATTACAGAAGTAGAGTCAGTTAAAAAAAAAAAGACAACAGAAACTATACAGTAAAGTATCTATTTCATAAACCCCTAGATTTCCTGGTGCATTTTACTCAAGTAGTGGATAACTGCGATCTTGTTCATAGGAAAGTTATACAAATTCTACAGGGACACTCTATGACGAGATTGAATTTTTTAAGCGTGTATGGGTAAGTATATGGCTCACTCATCACAAGCATAAGAGATCACAGGATGGCCTGGGCTGGAGAGGAACTTAAAAGTCACCTAGTTCCAATCTCTCTGCCATGGGCAGGGACACCTCCTACTACTAGACCAGGTTGCTCAAAGGTGTCGCTGTTCATGGAAGGGAGGTTGAACAAGGCAACCTTTAGAGCAGAATGTCTTTCTGGTAAACAATCCAGGACCAAAATGAAAAGACTGAATTTTTTTTTTACTTGAATTAATGAAAAAGGACTGCGGATTCATACGCATAGGAGGTTCTGTTCATAGAGATGGCATAAGGAAAAGCATTTTGGAGTGAGATCAGCAGGGAGTTAACAAGATCGTTTGAGGATGTTTATCCACATGCCATGTGAGGAAATGCTAAAAAAATGGGGATTGTTTAGCCTGCAGAAGAGAGCCAAAGGGGGATCTTATCACTATCTACAAGCAACCAAGGCAAGAAACTGGAGAAGACAGAGCCAAACTTCTCAGCTGTGCAGAGTGGAAAGCAAGAGATAACAGACACAAGCTGGAACACAGGATAAGGAAATTAAATAAAATCCTTCTATATAATAAAAAATTACCATAAAGGTGGTCAAGCACTGTGACAGGCTTCCCAGAGAGACTATGGAACCTGCATCTTCAGAGATATTTAAGAACCAAGTGGACATGCCCTTGAGCAACCTACTGGATGTGCTCTGAGTAAGAGGTTGGACTAGATGACCTCTGGAGATTTTTTCTGACTTATATGACTTGATCTTCCACGTAAGGAGAAACCTTGAGAAACATGGGAGATTTTAATTTTATTTCCTCTCTTGTTGCAGTGGATAAGTAAGGAAAAAAATCGTTGTAGAAGTATTGGGCAAAAATGTGACACTGACTACTCTTTTGCTCATGCTTCCAGTGTCTCAAAAGATAAATAATACAGGTCAGATTCCCTGTAAATTGCTGGAGATCCGAACAGCTCCAGATTAGCAGAATTCTGAATTGTCAATTGCTGCAGCAACAAATAGATTAATTCCAGTAGGATAGATCCAGGCAAAATAATTCTGACTGCACTGAGGTCAAATGTAGAGGGTTCAGCCTTAGGTAATAACACAGACTGTCTACCCTTCAGATATAGCATGGTCTGCTTGTTACTGCAGACATTTTAAGGAGTGCTCAAGTAAAGTGCAGCATAGATTTTTTCTGGTGATGACATGACTAGCAGTCTATAGAGCAACAGAATTAACGCAGTATCCCTTAGATACCATGCACTGAAACAGTGTACCTGTATATCCCAAAAAATAAAACTTACATTACCAGGAAGAAACCGAGATACAGTCCTTGATGAAGGAATAACATGTCCCTCACTGATGCTTTAATTGTTAAGTAATGTGAAACAATCTCTTTTTCAATCATAAGTGAGCAAAACAATTTTTTTCCAAAATACATTATTTCAGTTTGAGATCTTTATAACTTTTAGGATTTCTGAATTTTAGTTTCTTAGAGGTGTTTGCCCAGATTATTCCATTTGAGCAATCTAATGTTGGTACTTAACTCCCAAAACATTCAAACATCGAAGCTATTTTTTCTCTATATTGACTCTATGAGAAACCCAGGCAGCAGAGTTAGATTATCAGAATTGCCATGGCTCACACCAAAATTTGCTTTTCAAATATGGCAGTAACTAACTTAGGAACACTGGGCTGCATAAAGTTTCATCACCTTGTCCCATTCTTACAAGCAGGAAGAAACAATGATTAAATGAAGTGTATTTTTACCAATGACCTGCACCGAAATCTACTGCAGCCAGAGTGCTAAATGTATAACTGAATCTAATTAATTAGAAATACTTATGAGGAGAATATCTCTTAAACCCTTCTCTTCAGAGGTCTATGAATGCCCTCTGAACTGTTATCTGAGTAGATCACTAACATGGGGTGAAGGACAAGACAAGCTGGACAGAAAGGGGAAAAATGCAATTCAGTTGCAAACCATGGTTTTAAGTCTTGATTTCGAGTTTCAAACTGAAATTTAGCTTAGGTAATCTTGTGTAAAATCTGAATGAGATAATTTTACATACTTTTCATAGTTCTTAGGCCATTTTAAGCACTTTCATAAGATAGTTCTCCCTCTTAGTCTTCGGGTTTGGTTTTACAGCTCGCTTATACTGAACTAGAACAATGCTCTCACTGTGATTCAACGTTCTTTTCTGCACACAGACAAATTTCATTCTGTCTTCTAACACTAGTTATTATAATGTTTTGCAAGACATTGGAACAGTATGCCCATTGAATACAACTGCTCTCAGAAAAAAAGAAAAAAAGGTTTTTGGAGTGATTTTGAGTAAGCTCAGCTGCTTTTGAATCTACTGCCTAAAATGTGTCTCTTAGAATACAACTTCATTCCCTTTAAAGCTTTTCAACAGACAAATACAAATGAGAATGGTAGCATGATTAACTCTATGGCCTCAAGTATAGTTTGATGTTTATTTCTGTGTTTCAGAAGTTAATGTTTAATCTCAAATTCTCCAGAAGTTTGTATCTAGGCCAAACTGCTGCAGCAGAGTTTCAGAGGAATGGTGGTTTTGGCTGTTTTGTTTGTAAATTATTTTCTCATTGCTAACAAACCATTTCTTTCTCTTTGTATTCTGCATTCCTGAGCAACATCTGAAGAAAACTGGATGACTTGAAATTTTTTTCCCATATGCTTGCTGTGCTTTCTTCTTCACAGCACAAGTAAATGTAAAAAAAAGGTAACAAAAAATTTCTTTATTGGATCAGATTCTCAGGTGCTGTAAATCAAATTGCTAAAAAGATCTTATTTCTTTTGCATTTGTCATATTGCCCATTTAGAAGGAACAATTTCTCTTTACCTATCATTTAAGTTCTGTGAATGACATTTATTTCTGGGAGATAAAATTTAATATAAAAACAACATTCCTGAAGAAGAGCAAAGTACACATATGAAAAAAATGTTTTGTTTTCAGGAACATTGACTGACCTACACAAATTAATAGATTGGACTACTGTAATTGCGTCATGAAGTCCTTTAGAGAAGAAAAGTTTGAAACCTCTCTTTCAGCATCTTGAAACTGTATGTATGAATGTTTTATAAAGACAAGTTTGGAAAAGATAGGGAGAGAAGAAGAATTTTGATGTAAAATAGCACCTGGGATGTCACTTATATTCTTTACCATTAGCATATTCAGTTCACTTGTTATCTTGCTTATTTCATGCTGCAGTGCATTTATAATATACACACACCTTGTCATGTTTTCCTTCTTACTGTAACTTTCATTATTCTTTAGTGATGGAACTATCTTCTACATGGAAGTATCTTCTACATGACAACCTATATTTTCACTAATAAATGCATTTTATTACTTTGTAATTAATAAAAATATTATATATTTATGTATAATAATTAGTCACCACCTCTAGCCTTCTTATCAGCACATTCAGTGATTCATAACACAGGATTCACAATCCTGTATTCATGTACACTTCCTGCAGTGTACAGATAACTACTCAGAAATTAATGTGCAAATAAAGTCTTCAGGTTCAGCTTCTTTCTATCCCTTTCAAATTGTAACTGGCATACTTAATTTCCATTTAACTATAAAACCTGCAGTTGTAATTATATTGCTAAAATGATATTCCATCCATGTTATACCATATAGCATCTGCTACAGTTTTCTTCAACCTTGTAATTCACTATACAGATGTCTAATTCCTGATTTTTCCTCTCTAGTGAGGTCAGAGTGTCTTCTATAGTCTCAAATACTACGTGAAATAACATATTAGATGTACCTTGTTATGTGCAGAATTCAACTGGATTAGAAAGTAGAATTAGAAAGAAACCTCCTGTCCCCTCCCCTCCTCACTCTGTTCTCCCTCTCCCTTGTTCCCCTCCCTCTACCTGTCCCTGTCCTTCTCCATCTCCCTCTCCATGTTCCTGTCCCTTTCCATCTCCCTCTCTCTGTCCCTGCCTTGCCCCACCTCACCTCTTGCTTTAGTCATATTCCCCTGGCACAGTTTCTCATCACCTGTTAGTCATTTTAATATTTCGAATGACATTTACTAACAGGAGATGAAGTTTAACATAAAAACAACATTCCCAAATAACACAGAAATATACACAGGTTTTTGCCCTGATACCTTTTTCTTCTGTCTGCCTCTGGCTCTGACTCTATACCTTTTTTTTTGTTTTGATAAGCATGAGCCTTCTTAAAGGTAAGGCAAGTTGTTCTACAAATTGTTGGTTTCATCAATTTTAGCCTCAGGTTCAAAATGTCCACACAGAAAGTGATAGGAAGATGAGATCAGAAATTGATTTGAATTTAATTTAAACTCCATGACAAGGAACGAATGATGTTTCAAAACAAATTCATCCAACTTTTTTGTTCTTCTCTAATCTATTAAATTTCTCCAAAGAAAGACTTCAGATTTTATCTTTATTGGAGGTTATTGGGTTTTGGATTTTTTGTATGTGCATATTACATTAAATATATTGCTTCAGAATATGTAGGTACAGAGTGCCTGTGATTTTTGTTCCTTTACAGTTCTGGAGGACTTTATTTGCTGTAATTAAGCATGGATTTTATCATTCAACTGCTAACAAAAATAATAAAAACTTTGTGGTGCATTTTAGCTTTTGACAGGAGTGATCTGCACAGGGCAAATTGTACTTGAGAAGATTAAATTATCATTTTCTTCTACCTGGTATAATAATGAACCTAACTCTTGGAATGACCCATTCAGTTGCAAGAAATAGCTTAGAGGTTAAATAGAAATTTTTAAGAGAACCATTGGCAATCAGTGTGCATTGTACCTAAAGCTAAGTATATTATTTAAGGTGATTCATTGATAAAAGCTCCATAAATGATAATGTGACTTGAAATTAGGGACCGTGTTCTGGACATCATGCAACCCCAATATCAGAAAGGCAAAAAGCCCAACAAGAAAACTTGACTTGCAGGTTATTTCCCATGCCAAGTAACCTGCTACAAATGTGAAAGAATGGCTGCACATTTAATATCTTGTCACCTCCTCAGTTGTTAAAAATCTATGATTTGGAAGTTCTGGGATTTCTGGGTACTGCTGTATTTACCGGGTCTTTTTATGGCCATTTCATGACTCCCTCTTGGAGTTGTCATGTTTATTTGCTGGCACTCATCATCTTGCACTACATGTTCTTGAAGCCAGAGAACATAAACATCACTGAAAAGCAATTTCCAATATTATTTTAGGCACTCAAGTCTGCCACTTCCAGAGTTCATCCTTTCTAAACTGTTTGCCTAATCTACTCCTCCTGCAAAGACAAATTTTCTGTCTGTCTCTTTTCAAATAACCTTCAGATTCCAGGAGAAAGAAACCAGTAAACCACTGAAGCAGAAAGACTGTTAGGCTGGAAAGATTTTGCAAGTAATGAGACATTGCTTAATTACAGCTTTGCTAAGGCAGATTTTAAACAGTAGACAGCACCACTGTGTCTTGCGGTTCCGTCTGCAAATCTTTAATATTTGCATAGAAGAAATCTTGGCTACATAAAATGTTGTTTGAACTGTATTGCCTGCTAATAAATCAACAGTAAGTGGAAAGGGGTCTTTCAAAGAATACAAACTGGCACTATTAGTAAGGAAACAGGAAAGTCTCTTGCATAATTTTTATAAAATACAAATTCTCAGCTTCAAAATCCTTGGTTATATGCTTTTCTTAGTTGACTATAAGATATCTATCAATTTTTGATGTGCTGATCATAAAACAGCATTCCCAGATTTGGATGACTTCCCAGAATTGCATTATACTGGGAGTGCAGCTCAGTTTTCATATACTTATGTGTCTCAAAATATAGGTTGATGTGCTGGAAAGCAAAATCTTGTGAATTGAGGTATTCAGATTTCTGGGTATAATTTTTATTATTGTTTCAAAAGAAACAAGGATAAAAGAGTCAGTTTCATTATTTTCTTTTGCTGCAAAATTTATATAAAGGTTATCTAAATACTTCTACAAATGTTAATAACGTGAAAAGATTATCAGTTTTATAGCAGCAATAAAGATGTATATTCATAGCAAAAAATGACTATATGCTTCAAAGGGGATAACCTCCTTAGAAAAAAACAGGCATTACAGTTACTTGTAAAGTAAATTTCTGTTATGATGTTTCTTGTGTCATTTCAGTAAGATTGTTTCGAAAACCTTGTCAAGAGTTATTGGCATAATCTTTTAAAATAGTTTAAATGATTTTAAAATAGGTTAAATAGTCACTTGCCCCTTTTAAATTTTTTCTGTTATGCATTTGTTTTTTCAAACAAAATCTAAACTTTTTATATTTTTACATCCTATTACATGTAATTTTCAAAGGTCAGGTTCAATTAGAAGAAGATTTATAACTACTCAGTTTTTTTCTTCTTCCTCTTTCACCTGTCCTAGCAGCACAATGAAGGGCCAAAACAGGCAATAGTTCTTTCAGAACAGCTCTTTGGACAGCAGCAGAGCAATGCAACATATTCTCGTAAACATTTTCCCTATGAAGGTTTAAGGATGAACAAAGAAGCTTGAAATAATTAGTTAATGGTAAACTATAACAACAGTCCCTATGTGCAGTGTCGACTGCAAAAATTGTATTCTGTTAACACAGCACTGTATTGGTCCCTACCATACAGTGGTGTGCTGGTGTTGGCCAATACAGTTTGGCTAGAGTTAATTTTCTTTGTGGTAGCTTGTATGAGGCTATGCTTTGGATTTGTGAAAAAAGTGTTAACACACTTCTGTTCTAGGTGTTGCTGAGCAGTGCTTAGACAAAGTCAAGGCCTTTTCTGTCTCCCATGCAGCCATGCCAACAAGGAGGCTGGGGTTTCACAAGAAGATGGGAGGGAAAACAGCTGGGACAGCTGACCCCAACTGACCCAAGCATGACACCATCTGATGTCATTCTCAGCAATAAAATCTGGGGAAAGAAGAAGGAGGGGGAGTTGTTCATAGTTATGGTGCTTGTGTTCCCAAGTAACTGTTAGGTATCACAGAGCCCGGCTCTCTCGGAAATGGCCAAACAGCTCCCTGCCAATGGGAAGCATGAATGCCCTGTTTTGCTTTGCTTGTGTGGACAGCTTTTGCTTTCCCCAATAAATTGTTTTTGTCTCAACTCACCACTTTTGTCACTTTTACCCTTCCAATTCTCTCTTCCATCTTGCAGTAGATGAGTGTTTCTGTGGAGCTTGGCTACCTATCAGGGTGAAACCAAAACAAGTAGTGTTTGGAATACCATGATTATTTATAACAATGAAAGAGGGTCTCAAAATAATCTAAAATAATTTTAGCACAAGTAGGAACTCCCTTCCATAATTTCTGCAGTGATGAGAAATTACATTTTTTAAAAAAAATATAAATACTGTAAATTCAAAGGAATATTAGAACATAAAAGTAACAGCAGTGTTTTACCATCTGATGTTAAACAGTTGATAAATATTAGGTAAAAAAATGATGACTACTTCATTGAAAAGGATAAATTTGGGCCAGGACACAATTATTTTTCAACTAATCACATTACAGCAAAACTAGGGTTATAGCTATGACATTCATACAGAGTGTCCTCTTTGAAATCTTTTTTTACTTAATAAAAAACATTTGAATATTTTCCATTTTCATGCATCTGGAAGGCCTTCACTAGACAAGTCTGCACTGCAGAAATATAACAGAAATTTTTGACAGAGTCTAAATCATTAGTTTATTAACTAGACAGCCTTTGGACTGCAGTTCTTGACTGCATTATAGCACAGATTAACTTCCGCTCTTTGTCACCCTATAGCTGTTCCTTGTTTGTTTTCAGATTGACGGTAATTAAGTCTGGAGTTCTGAAGTGCTCTTGCTCTTGCTCTGTCTTACAGCAGACTCAAAGAGCATATGCAGAAATCCTGAAAAAAAGGATAGCTTGGGGTTTTTTTCAGCACTGGTTCTTGTCTTTGTCCTTCTGTGGCTGTCACTAGTTTTGCTGTTGTTGCATTCCTAAACCATGTATCCTAGACCTGCACTCTTTTAACAGATGATGGCTCCTGTGCTCCAAAAGTCCACTCTGGGAGTATGGGAGAAGGCTTTTACATACTGATAACTTGTCCTAGTATGTGACTGGGATGTGCTTTGTGCATTCACCAACACACAGAAACCAGAAAAACTGTCTCATACAGTATGTAGACATGGCCTCTATTTGCTTGACAGAGTTGGAATTTGGTGACGAAATGAAAAATTTGTAGATTAAGGCCTTTATCTCTATAACATAAGCAAAAGTAGTTACAATAAAAGTAACATATGTGCCAAATGATCTGAACTTTGAATCAGAGAAAGAAAGTTTACAAATTAATCCGCCATGCTCTTTAGCTTTTAGCTTTTCTTCTGTGACTGCCATCAATAGTGCCAATTGTAATTGTTTCTTTATAACACATGATTTTATGGCTTTTGTAGAACATCATCATAGCTCTGTTAACTCACAAGTGCTTCTCTAAAGTTTCCTCTATAGAATATCTGCTACAACCTTCTGCTGTGTTTCGGTGGAAAAGGACTACCTTATGAATGTTCCACTCAAGAATTCTTTGTCTTCAGCCTATTCTATGTGACACTGACCAATTTGTTTGAAGAAAATTTGCTAAAGGATTTAACAAATGATGAAAAACAAATAGTTTTTAGAAGCATACAGTGCTGAACAGGAGACACTAATTCTTTCACATACAATCTTGTCAAAGTTCTGTGGAGCAAAGCTAACACAACTAGAAAAAATGATGATATATATATCCAGCAACAAAATCCCAGATGAACAATTTAGCCAGAAGTTGTTCTCCATGTTATAGTTTTGTTTGGGTGGGTTGTTTGTTTGTTTGTTTGTTTTATTTGTTTTGCACTAGATAATTTAGTTTTAGAAATAATAGAATATTGGTCATGAGAAGTGATTGGAAAAAAAGCCATACTGGGTGAAGTTGCACCAGCTTTTCTACAAAACAAATAAAATATATGATTTTGTCCTTCACAGTAGAAAAACCGTCTTTTCACCTTTCTGTCCCCAAATGCAGTTTCACAGGTCATTCTGATCTCTATCATCCTACATATAATCAGTTTTCAAGGTGATTTACAGAGATGACAAGTATTTATCAAATTCTCTTTGCTGTACAATATGAATTATTGACATGCCCACGGCCCACCATGCTGGCTATTTCATTCAGAGTAAATAGCTGATGATGTCTGTAGTGAGCAGACTGACAGAAATGAGAACAAAAGGATGAGGACAGTGAGAATGTGGTTAAAAATATCAAAACAGAAAATGAAATGACAGAAGAAAGACTGTCAGACACAAGGAAAAAAAAAGTATGATGCAAATCAAACATTAAATGGATTTTAAAAAAATGTCCCAATTTATGAAAAATCAAACCAGAAATATTTGGAAATTTTCATCTTTAAATAGTTTCAGTGCGAGAGGGTCCCTGTCAGGGTTGGATTTATAAGGATTATGGGGTACCAGGAAAAATCCAGCCTGTAAGTATGAATCCTTATAAACCTTTTCCATTGGTTTCTGCTGGAGTTGCTTCTATAATGACCAAGTTAGGTGCCCTTCACTTTGGTTAGTGCACCACCATTTTCAGCCGTTCCCTCTGGTACTAAGTAAGCTGGACTGTAAAATTACTTCTCCTAATGAAACAAATCTTCTACATTGATCCTTCCTCCCTGTCCCTGTTAGTAACGCACCGTAAAACAGGCATTTTACTGATATGGCAACAGAAAACATAACAAAACACTATAACAACGTTATTTCGTAAGAAAAAAGTTTGAGTGTTCTAATTTTACATCCTATATCTGTTTTAGAGGTTGTTTCCCTTCAAATGATTGCCTAGCATGGCAGATGTTTAAAATGCACATTGGTATTTTCATTTTCAATTGAAAATTGAAAATGAAAGTGCTACTGTGTCTTTAGTGAAGCAACACACAAAAAAATTACAAAGCTCTATTCTGCAAATACTATGTCATCATAATTCAGTTCTTGAGACATTTCTCAGAGCTGCTCATTAAGTTTATTATCACAAATGAAGTTTGTACAATCCCTGTTTTGAATACTGTGTTGACTCACACATAACAGAGTAAGAAACGTCTAATAGTGATGTAATCTCATGGGAAGCATCCTTTTACTTTCAAAGTAATGCAAATAATATTCTGTGTTGCATTAAATTAGCATGAGGCTGATAAAGGGTAAAACTTATCAGCTGTATAGTTCTCAATTTTGCTGTTCACTGGTAGTACTAGCAGTTGCTGCAGCAAGTCCAGAATGATAAATCTAATGAAAAAGTCCTTTAATAGGAGCTCTATATCTAACAATTGTCATGTCATGCCAGAAAATCAAGAAAATTTAAATAATCCAAAAAGTCATTTATGTATTTATCTTGATTAAATGAAATGTTAAATATGGGAAGACTGTCAATCTTGAAACAATATCTGGTATAAGCTATGTCTATCATTGATTGACTTTTTCAGAACTACTTATTTGGGTGTATTTTTGCATAGGTTATGCAAACTTGCTTTTCTATTGGTTTTGGTTTCTTTTTTGTTTGATTGAATTTTTTTTAATTTTTATTTTATTTTAAGATAAATTATGTGGGATGAGGGATGAGATATACTAAAGGACATCCATGGATGAAACAAATTAATTATGTGTAAAGATCACAGCCAGTTGTCCATGTTGGGAGAAGGTAACATCTATATCACAATGTCATGATTTAATGTGGCAGGCAGCTAAACACCACACAGCCATTTTCTTACTCCCTGTCCTAAAAGTGGAATGGGAGAAAATCAGAAAAAAAAATAAGATTTGTCTGTTGAGAAAAAGACAGTGTAATAGGACAGAAAAGAAAGGAGAAATGATAACAATAATAACAATAACAATAATAATAATAATAATAAGAATAACAATATTATTACTTCTAACAATAATAAAGGAATTAGAATATACAAAAGAAGTGGTGAGTAATTTTACTGATCAATGCCTATCCTGACCCTGAGTAGCCCCTGGCCAACTTTCCTCCTAGTTTATATTCTCTCATATTCTGTGGAATATCCCTTTTGCTCATTTGGGTCAGCTGTCCTGGTTGTGTCTCCTCTCAGCTTCTTGTGCCCTGCAGCCACCTCACTGACAGGGAAATATAATAAGCTGAAGAGTCCTTGACTTACAATAAGCACTACTTAGCAGCATCTAAAACATCAGTGTGTTATCGCTCTCATCCTAATAAACACAGCACTGTAAAAGTTACTGGGAAGAAAATTAACTGTATCCCTGCCAAAACCAGGACTCACAACTAAATAAAATCAATCATCCAATTATCTAGACTAATCATGAACTAGTTGTTCCAGTAGGCCTTTTATTTATAGATTTTACCGTTACTGTCTGGCTGGTATAAAGTATTGAACATGGTTCTTCCCAGTTTTGCCATGTTTTGAGTAAGAATAAATGAGTTTTTTCTTTTCTGGACTATTTTAAGCATTGTACCAGCTACACTTTATAACATTTACAAGGTTGGTTCAATATAAGGTCAAACTCACATCGTCTTTCTCTCAGTGGAAACAGGAAAACGATTTCCTGAATATTCCAGACCAAACAAGGAAGCATTAATAAGTCCTCCTTTCCCTAAAGATCCATAAGAAAGTCTATGCTTATTCCTACATGCATCCATAAGTGCAAGTTATGTTACTAATTTCATCTATAATTATAACCATCGTAGGAAATCTCCCAGGCATTTTCACTGTAAGTTCCCTTATAAGGTTTAAATCCTTGCCTTCTTTTTGACATCCTCAGTGTTCACTATCTCTCTTTGCTTCGTTGAGTACACTTCTCTTAATCTTTGTGAAGAAATAATCTGTTTAGGAGGTTTCCTTTTGAACCACCATGTTAGCAAATTGCCTGCGATAGCAGGGGACTGGAACATCCCTCTCTTATATTCCTGTCTAATGAGAGAATTGATAGTAGGCTGAACAGATAAAAGAGACCCATCCTTTATTTATAAAATGGGATTATCAAATAAATCCCACTTGGATTTGATTTTTGCTTTTTTCTTTTTTAATTCTAGTACTTTTATTTATCACTCAAACTCACATAATTTAAATATTTTACATGTTTGTGTTAAAAGAATGCTGAAATTACAAAACCAAGAACTCAAGAAGATAAAAATGGTTAGATTTTAAGCTATGTTGTCATCATTTGGTCCCCTTCATTGAGGTCTCTACTCAGCTGTTGGATCATACAGGAAGTCTTTTCAATCACAAAGATGCTTAAAGTGAAATATAGGAATTTAGAAGAGGAATTTAATGCCTAAATTCCAATCCAAAATTTCACTAAAAATCCACAAATCCTCATGTCCAGGTAGTAAATCTTGAAATTATTTGGCAAAATATGCTTATGGGGTTGAACACACGTGTCAGGCAGAGGTTTGGTCTTTTCTTCTGAGGTATAACTGTACTGTATTCAGTGACTGTCTATTTTAAAATATGTAGCAAACTATGAGCCAAGACCAGGATACTCAGAATAAGTTGTTTTCTGGATCTGGGTTTTATTCTGCACTCATAAATCTTGCACTCCTAACTCCACCGTGGCTTGACTTCTGTAGTAGACATAGCAGATGGTGTGGAATAAAGCTGAAGTTTGGGAGAAAGAGTTATCTTGAACTTCCTGAATGACTTTTCCAATCATACCAAGTGCATTGCTATCCCTTAATCCTTCCTTTTTGGCTATATTTTCAGATAAAATTAATGAGATAGGCTAGGAAACTCATGCATTAACACCTACAGTGGTTTCACCATGCTTGGCACTTCTTCTCAGTGCCTCATAAATAGTATTGTACGACTGTAACAGAAACAAACTTTCCCCAGAATTCCATTGACCATTTGATAATTTTTTCTTGCTATCACTGTTCTTCTGCCCTACACCTCATTTACTACTTATTTAAACCTTGTTCTGAAAAAAGAATAGTTACTTTCTGGTATAATTTATTTCTGTTGTTGTTTCATTATTAGTCTGTCAGGATGTTATACCTCTATCTCATAATGCAGAACTAAAAACCACTGAAGATCAGCATTGTTTATTTGTTTGGAATACTCATGATGAAACCCAAAGAAGTGCAAGAAGAAGTGATGTGTTTCTGCTCCCTTTTGCTGTTATCAGTTACTGATGCAGGAACTCAGAATCTACATAATCTGATAAAATAGTTCAAATATTGTTCTTGCCATAGAGGGATGAAATTCTGGGATCAAATTTTCCATTGATTTAGGGAGGTGTTCTCTTTCTTCAGAAACTGACTCTGGTCATGATCTGGTTTGGTCTATTAACTGCAAACTTAACATGAATCATGCTCTCTTTCACACATAGTTAAGGATAGAATCAATATATAAAAAATGATAATATTTTACTTACATTTTACCCTTTCAGTTTAAAACTAGAGTTTTAAATAGAATTCAAAAATGCATTTGCAGGTGCAGTTTTCCACCACACAAGCAAAGTTTTCTCACTGGCATCATTGCACCTTGTCCTTGTTTTAAATACTCTATATGAAAACCAAAATTTGTTGTGAAACATGAAACAGAGCATTCGAGAGCTCAGAATACATATAGTTTTCTCAACCATAAATCTAAAGAACATATGAAAGAAAATTTTTTAAATACACATTTGTAAGTTCAACTGTCCCTCATTTCAGCACTTTGGGAGCTCAAAAATTTTCTCTTCTCATCTAAAACCAAGTCATATGACATGGTAAGTCTCTTTGACAGCTGTCTAATAAAGTAATGGAAGGAATTAGAATTGTTTACAAGTAGCCCAACTGTATTATTTGTCACCTATTCATCCTGCTAGTATCAAAATATTCCATCTGATTCCAAAACTTAGTGAACAGTTTGGCAGAAGGTACATCTGATTTACCTGATACTAACAATATTTCAAATAAAATCTTATCAAATGCCTCCTTCCATATATGTAACTTGTAAGATTTAAGAGTTGTCTTTTTTTTCCTATTATATTATTTTTTGCTGTTCTCACAGTCTGAAAGTCATTGAGCTATTTATCATCCACTTACTATTTCTCAGTTGCTGGAACCAGTCTATCTTTTTTGGTAACAAAATGAGAAACTGTATAGATTGGTTTAGATTAGATAGATGGCATACACCGACTGTGTACAGAATAATTTGGTTGTGGCTTTATTTGATTTAAATGAAGTGAATGTATTTACCTTGATCAATCAGACTGAATAATAATGATACACTTCACAGTGACTTAAATCTGTTTTCCCTGGACAGCACCATGTGATTTCATCCTCCAAAACGGAGTAGCAAAAATGCTCCACTGCTCCATTGCTCTTACACCTGACAACTTTATTTTCACATTTTGCAAAGCTCAGAAGGAATTTTGGAAGTTGTCTATCTCATAAAACATTAACTAGATCTCTTTCCAGGAAAATTTTTCCACTAAAATGTTCCAAAAGAGTGGAAAATAAAATGGACAAAGAAAACACAGTGATTTGGATAAACAGTCATATTCACCAGAGATTGCTTATAGGCACACAAGGTACAATAAATTTTACTTTATGCTCAGTTTAAATAAATGATAGCTGTTGTAAAGGAGAAAGAAACTGTCATACAATACTGACCTAATGCTTAAGCCCGATCTTAAATTACTCTGAAGTTAAATAGAGTTCACTTTGGGGCTTACTTTAAATAGTATTCTGACAAAACATCAAATAAAATCACTTATTTTAGCAAGAAAAGGAAAAAAGGTTTACCAAATGCCAGCTCAAGCCTTGCTAAAATCTATGTATGAAAACAAGCAAACTCATAATATAAAATATACTTTTCTCCAAAATGCACTTAAAAGCATATTAAAAATTGATGGCATATGTTAGTAATAGATACCTGGCACAACTCCTCCATATTTTGTAGACAATTCTAGGTGATGTAAGCAGACACTGTTACAGCTAAAATCATCATGATGATGACATCACTCATTTAAGTAATTATTTAGATATTTAGTATTTATTAACATTTTCACTAAATATTCTTTCCCCTTCCTGTTTTTTTCTCCTTTCAGTCTTTTCTTGGGGAACACCTTTCTTTTGCAGGTGTAATGCTACAAACAAGAGAATTTACAGTAATACCATCAGTACCAACACTTGAAATAACAGTATTACTTCAGTGAATAGCTGAAAAAACCCAGTGGTGCCAGAATTGTATATCAAGAAGATGCTTACATTTTACAGAACTTTTTTTCTTCTTAAGTGGCTGTTGTTAACTGATATTAAAGTTTCTCAGCGATCATGTTTACTAATCTTGCAGCACTTTTTCATATTCTAAGACCTTTAAAGACCTCATGTAAGTACAGCCATTTCGTTAACAAGGTTTCATTGAAAATCTGGAGAGAATCCTTCACTTTTCTTCTCCTCTATTGAGATGACCTACTCTCCCACACTGGTGACATGCCCAGAGTCTAATAGCACATTGAATACAAATGTCATATCCAAAAGACAAAGTCGCTGTTCATGGAAAGTCAATGTAGGGTTCTAATTCAAAGCTCATTGAAGCATTCCTGGAGAGAAAAACAAAACAGAAAAAAATACTCGTTTCAGTGACCATGGAGAAAGCCAAGAAATGCAAAAAATATGTTCATTATAGTACTGCTGTATACAACATTAAGGTATATTCATTGCAGTGAATGCAAGTAATGGACAATGGAAACACATAACAATACACTTGGCAGGGAGAACAGTTCCCACAGTGTAAGTGGGGTTGAGGGAGCAATCTGACAAAGGAGAAGGTCACATAGCAGATGATTATCAGCTTGCTCTTGCAGCACAGACAGTTTTTTAATAAAAAATGCATGGTAGGTTGTGTCAGGAGGAAGATTCTCTGCTGTTAATAGAAAGAAATAAAAAGGAGAGATAGCAGAGAAAGTGGAGTTATAGAGTGCTTTAAAAAAGGGTGAATGTGTTAAATTAGAGTAGTCCATGACCATATTGCAGAAAGATAGAAAAACCTGTTCTGAATGACACAATATAAGATAATTTTACTAGTAGCATGTCAGACCTCCAAAGATAGATGCTGATGGAAAGATCACAATTCTTAAGACATAAAATAGCTACACCATTAGACCTTCAACTGTGACGCATTTTCCTCCCTCTAGTTTTGAAGAAACTTTAAAAGAAAATTGTATCACATTTTAGCAAGGGACTGATATGATGGATAATAAATGAAACAAGTCATAGATAACACCAAGTTCTTGATTCTTGGAGTAAAATATTCAAATAAGGATGTAAAAGATTTCTATAAGGCCTGATATTTAAGACTGCAGGTTTTGTTGGGTAGCTAATTTCCCCATGACCTCAAATCCCATAGATTGTTCAAGTAACTGCCTGGTAGGAATGATGATGGTAGAGATATATCAGAAATCCCAGTGTCCTGTAGGGCTGTACCTGTGCATGTTTGTGTGTGTATGTTTTTATCTCTTCATGAACCACAGATGATAGGGGCACTCTGGGCACCACTTGACTAAACAGGCTGCAGCAATGGCAGACATGTTCTGTCTTACCTGGCAAAAGTGGTTAGAATGATCAGTGAAGGATCCTTACGTCTCCAAGCCATGAGGGTTCAATTTCACATCTTTTAAGATCTATGACAGTGTCCTCATTAACCTAATTTTTCAAGCTACAATAACTTCTAAGATGGGAATACTGAGGACTTCTAGACCTGAAGTAGTGCTCCAGCAAGCTGTTGCTGCCAGAGAGTTGCTGCACTGAGACCAAAACCAAATGTTAATTTTTTGTTGGATAAATTTTCAGGGGGATCAACACATTGATCTGCCTCACTGCTTGGTTAGCTGATATGCAGGAGGCAGTGAGAGTGTGCTGTTACAGACATGGGGGAGGTTGGCACTGTCAGCATAACACTGTCCCACATGGGCTTGAAGCACGCAAGGAGCCTCACTGCCACTGGAGACAGGAAGATCACACTCTGTCACATTGAACAAGTAGGGAAAGGAAAAGAGAAGAGAGCAAATGAAGTAAATAGTACAATAGAAATAAAACAGCAAAGTAAATGCCAAAATGTGGTGTATTTTGAACAACACAGTTAACAAAAAAAAAAATTGTGTTATGCCTTATTGAAGTGTAACTACATGAGTGAGCACATATGGGATGGGTGGATAGTTACCAGGAACAACTGGTATAGCCACAGATAGAGGCAAGCACAAAAGATAGTGTCACACAGATTGAAATCTTTCAGTAAGGAAGCCTTACAGAGAAAAAGGAAAAAAAGAAAAAAATCTAGGGGGTTTTATGTTTGTGCATCAGAAATCAGGCACATCTGCAGGAAAATGTACCTTGTTATATTCTGATCGGGGAATAAAAGGAAAGCCAGAGAATGAGAGTTTCTTTTACAGTGTAACAGAGGCACCCAGAGCCAGTGTAGGGGAATCTATGAATATGAAGATACACAAGTATTTGCACCAGATCCATGAATTCTTACTGTCTGAGATTGTTGTGTTTCATTATTATTTGATAATCAGTTGTATTTGATTGACTGTGCTTAATTTGTGCCTTATATTAAAGAATAAAATCACATATTAATTTTGCATATTGTATTGATAGCATTTATTTTCTTAAATCTCAAAGAAATAAAGGTTTACTTATAGTGTCAAAGGTGTTGAGTTACAGTTTTTCCATATAAGATGGACAATACATGACAGTTTAGATGCCATTAAATTTTTATGAAACAAGTGCATGCACATCATTTGAATACATGATATATTGAAAGTCATATATATAAAAAAAAAGATTTTTCAGATATTATATAAAACAGCAGCTGTCCTGGAAGTCCTAAGTGTTTAGTTTTGATGGAAAACAGCATACATCCTGTCTAGTAATCCTTTTCTTTTTATGTTCCCACTTGCTTTTAACTTCTGTCTTTGCAATCAGAATGTATATTTTCCTTCTGAATGACACTTGAAAGAGAAAATATTGAAAACACAAAAAGGAAGAAAAGCCCACAAATACTATATACCTTCATTGTTTGCCAATACCACATTTTGTTTTACATCTTATATTTTCAGGATCTCATAAAGACAGATATGTATCAGTAGAAAAATAGAATTCCTAACACTTAAAGTAAATGATGCAGATAACAGTGATTCAGAACCTCTCTGCAAAATGTACACTGCCCTTGTTGTCAGACCCAGCTGTTTTCAAGACCAGGAAACTGTATTATAAAGCAAACAAACAAACAGCTTGAGGGAAAGGTATCCTTAGCTAGATTTATTGGGAAGATCTTTAATATGCCATATGGTGCATTGGCATTTGCAAGAAGTACAGATCTGTGGGTAAATGTACTGAAGTCTTCTGACCAGCACCAGTGGAAAAATTGATGCCACCCTGGAGAAAGAAGTGCTTTCAGCAGTATTTTTTACCAGTGTCACTTGTAATGCATTTCCAGGTAGTCCATTTTGACCCAGTATGCTTTCAATCAAATCAGTGGTCTCCATTTAGCCTGCTGTTTAGAGGAATCTCTAGGCATCCTGGTTACATGAAATGGAGGGCATTTATAAATTCATCATGTGATCTAACATAGTTTACTTGTATCAGTATATTTCATGCAGGAAATCTAAACAAAAGGATTTACAAAGGTTTTAAAAGCTTTTTCTTCAAGTAAACAGAAAATAAGCAGAACAAACATTGCTCAAAGTGCCTGACAACTCAACAGAAATTTTCATTTTACCTGAAAATAAGTGAATATAGGACATTTTCACCTATCAAGCAGGCATAAATGCTTTTATTGTAATGTTGTCTATCAGAATTTTGTGCTTCCCTTTCAATAGGAAGCTAATGGAATTTTGTGGTTGCTTTTTACAGGAGCTTAGAATATGAACTATAATACACACGTTAAATTCACCCTTGAAATATTAAATATAGTCTTGCCCTCTCTTTAAAAAGTGCTAGAACTTATTCTGTATTATTTAAATGTCTTTTTTACCGCAATGTTTTCTCTCTGTGCCATTTTACCTGACACCTTGCAACATCAGCCACCCACTCTAGATACTAAAGGGAAGTACTCAAAGGTACCAGCACATGCTTATTAAGAGGCTTATCCTGCCTGTGAAGGCAGCAGAAAAAGGAAAATGAAGGTTTAACTTCCTTGTCTGCCAATATGTAAAGAAAATAAAAGTTACTGTTGCCTATAAAATGTCATTAACTTTAAAACCAAGGAAATAATTATTTTATTCAATTGGGGATTGGTCTCCTTTGCCATGTTTCAAGTGAAAGGATGACAGGAAATGGCCTTAAGTTGCACCAGGGGAAGTTCATATTAGATATTAGAAAAAAAAATCTCTGAACAAGTGTTAGGCGTTGGAATGAGTTGCCCAGGGAGATGATGGAGTCAATCTTTGGAAGTGTTCAAGGGGTGTCTGGATGTGTCAGTTGGGCATATGGTTTAGGGGTGATTATGGTGGTGCTAGGTTGATGGTTGGACTTGACGATCTTGAAGATCATCAAGTCCAACCTTGATGATTCAGTGATTCTGTGAAATGCACTATCAACCAATAGAACGTATTTTCCACAACACCACCAAGGCAAAATTTTAGCAAAATCCAGAGAGTGGGATGTTTATATGAATAAAATTCAGAGTTCTGAAATAGATGGTCAAGAGAAATATCTTTCCTTCCTTCCTTCCTTCCTTCCTTCCTTCCTTTTTTCCTTTCTTCTGTTACTTTTTTCCTCTCTTTCTCTCTTTCTCCTTTGTCCACTTTCCTTTCCTTGCCTTTTTTTGCCTTGCCAAACACTGAGATTAGCTCTGTTGTTTAGAGCCTGGTGCTAATAACGCCAAGGTTGTGGGCTTGCTCCCTGCATGGACCATCTTAAGAGTTGGACTTGATGATCCTCGTGAGTCTCTAGCAACTCAGAATATTCTGTGATTCTGTGAAACAGATACCTCGTCTCCCCCCTTCCTTTCTTGCGTCTCTCCCTTTTCCGATTTCCTTCTCTGCTCCATCCATTTTCTCAATCGTCTCCTCTCTCCTTCTATCCCTCATTTCTATCCTTCTCTCTTTACTGCTCTCCTGTATCTCTTTTGTTTGTCAACAGCTGTTAAAACATGTTACAAAAAACTTCCCTGGAGATACGGTAACTTTTATGGTAAGAAAGAAAACACATCATCAAGTGTACTTTTTGGCAGAGATAGGTCTCTAAATTTAGACTTAAGCTGTTTCAATAAAAAAATCTACAGCTTAGTAGGTATCATTAAATTCACATCATGTTTGTTATCCAAGCTGATCTTTACTATTTACAGAGGAAACTTTTTGGAGATACAACACAGGGTAATGACAAGGCTCCTCAACGTAACTACAAGGCTCCCTTTGCCATTTCTACTTTGTCGTAGTAAAATAATTGTTCGATATAGAAAACCTTTGCTGCCATTAACTTTTATAATCTTTTCATAAGAGGTCTTATCCTTTAACAAGGGTAATAATAGTTGAAAAAATATGTCTCACAGAAATAAATATTTTATTTACCCTTTGAGCATTACTAGTGGATATTTGTATAGTGTTTTTTTCAGAAAAACTTTTGTGTTTACAAGTTGACAAACCATTAACTCTTTTTCCTTCTCTCAAGGACTTAAACTAGAAATCACTTGAAGACATAACAACAATACTGGACTGCCATTTACTCTTCTTTACTCTTCATTTCTATATCCAAGCAAACAGATTTCCTTGACTCCACATTATAGAAAAGTTTAACTTTCAAATCTTCAGTGATAAATGTGAATTGTAAATATTAATAATCCTGTCACAAAAACACTTAGAGTTATGACATTTTTGCACGCCTTTTTCATAGCAATTGATATTTCCCTAGAAGCAACGCTGTTGGAATTTATCAGCTAATGAAGGCAGAAAGATAGCCAGCAAATTACTGTTAATTTCGCCGCCAGCAAATATTGTTTTCAGTACTGGCAACAGGCTCATTAGCCTTTGGATAAGGCATCTGTGATATTGAGTGATATCTTGAGGCAGCATTACTTTGTAGTCTTGCCTTCTAGCAGAACTTTGCCAACAAAAGTGTTTTCTTATTGGTGTTCTGTTGCTGTTGGTTGTGGTGGACTTGGTGCTTTTTATATTGAATTTTGGAAAACAAAATCAGAGATGTTCAGATCTTCAGATTGCCAGTCCTACTTGTCAGTTTTAAACAGCATCTGAAACAAGCATGGAACTCATCAATCCTTTGGAAATGGACTGTTAATGTAATATTTAATACATTAAACATTATGGCTTTGTTCATTAATTTCATTAGCACAGATCTAAAATGCACTAACCTCTCCATTTAGATCCAGACTATCTTCATTAATAATCCCTTGGAAAGAAATTTATTGTTTTTAAGGTTTACAGTTAGTAGCAGAAAGCTGAATTTATGTGTGTTTCTGTCAAATTGAGTTTGTAGCAAACTCGGATAGTTAGCTGGAAGGCCAGATTATGATGTTTTCTGCTCTCTAAGAAATATTTTCTTTTCCTAGTCCAATCATGGCCTAATAACCAATTCAATGTCCTATCGTCAGTTCTTTACTGCCGTAAGGCTGATACAGGTGTAGAGTTGGCTGCCTGAAATCATAAAATCATAGAATCAACCAGGCTGGAAAAGACCTCCGAGATCATAAAATCCAACCCTTTATCCAACACTGCCATGATTACTAGACCATGGCACTTAGTGCCACATGCAGTCTCATCTTAAAAACCTCCAGGGAGGGTGAATCTACCACCTCCCTGGGCAACCCATTCAAGTGTCTCATTACCCTCTCTGTAAAAAATTTCTTCCTGATATTCAACCTAAACCTCCCCTGGCAGAGCTTAATATCGTGTCCTCTTGTCCTACTGTTGGTTGCCTGGGAGAAGAGACCAACCCCCACCTGGTTACAACCTCCTTTCAGGTACTGGTAGAGAGTGATGAGGTCTCCCCTGAGCCTCCTCTTCTCCAGGCTAAACAACCCCAGCTCCCTCAGCCTCTCCTCACAGGACTTGTGCTCCAGTCCCTTCACCTTCAAATCAACACATTGGAAAAAACCTGTATTCGTAGATGCAGTTAAGTTGATGCTTTTTATTTAGTCTCTAGACCTTTTAAAAGGCATCAAAATTGTTAAACTGTGTATTTATCATAAATTTAATTTCTTTACATAATAATAATCAGCATTTTAATAAATATTTTAATAATCATAATTATATTCAGAATTCTTTGTGTTGATTAAGCCAGTGTTACTTCTCTCACTCCTGCTGGACACCTGAGGTGGGGATGAGTCTGGTTATTTGCTATCTAAAAACATCAGTGATCTAACCTCTTTTTACGGAGAGTTGAAGACGACATCTCTAGGGGTTGGTTAATTTTTCTGTCATATAAGCTGATCTTAAAATGACATGTACTGCAAATATCTCAGAGGTAACTAAGGGAGTGTTGGAACAGGCTTGGACCAAATACTTTTTTTCAGAAGACTGAGCTTAGGTGAGATGACTTCTATCTTTTCTCCTGCAAGCTCAATTTGTTTTACATTATCAGCAAGGTCTTTGATTAGATATTCATTCAAAGATCTCAAAATAAAAGTTTTATTGTAGTAACTTTCTGTGAACAGTATGCTTCCTTTGAGCAAGGAAAAAAAAAGTCTAAACGATCTTTTTGATATTTGGTGGATTTCCTTTTAGAATTGATTTCTCAAAGTTTTTGTTCAATAGCTCAATTTTTTTATGCATTGAACAGCACATTTTTTCCCAAGATACTTATTTTTTTTATGAAAATCTTATAGAATTTAGTCAGGTTTGTTTTCTTCCTGATTTTTTTTGACAGAACAGGTAACAAAAGCTTGAATCTCTACACTAAAAGTTTCCTGCAATGGAGCAGGGTCTGCTGTCACTTCAGAATCAATGACAACATATATAATTTGATCTTAAATGATGTAACCTTTTCTGTATAGTTTTGGTGAAGAAACGTTATTCAGGATAAATAATTATTTCCTTTATGTGTGAACTTACAGCTTTCAGCACTTGCAGAAGTGCAAGAAGTGGGACCTTAAGATTATAATAGGATATTGGTATCTGTTTACATTTATTAGATAATTTCTTCTGTATTATGACTGCAACTTTTAAATTAAAGTGTAGCAACTGGAAAAAATACTTTAGAATAATATCTAGACCATGCTCAACTCTTCTAGTATAGTTTTAGGTTCATGCTGGTTCGTGAAAGTCCTACTGAGTTGATTTGGAAATACATTGACTTAGGCTTATTCATCTCCATTTCTTTTTTTTTTTTTTTTTAAATGAAGATTAGCCAGAAAAACTAAAACCTCTTACCCAATTCTCCCTTCCCCACCTTTTTTTTGAGCTTGTTATGATAGAGAGAATTGTCTCTTTAATGCTAAAGGCTAAGGTGTTATTTTTTTTTTCACCTTGGAACTCAAAATTAACAGTCTTCTTAACTTCACTCTTATTTAAGTTATTATTCCCTCTATTATTCCCTCATTGAGAAAAGAAGAGAAGACAGGAAAGAAAAGCTATAATTTGAGATGACACTTCTTCTTTGTAACTGTGTATCTTCTCAGTCATTCATTTTTCGGGTGTGCCAGTGAAAAGTTATTTGCCTTTGACAGTTTGTATACATTGCTGATAGAACAGAGAAGCTTCCGAATGAGTTGGGCTGCACCTCGTGCATTGGAGGAAGTACAGTTTAATAATATCTAGAAAGATTTAGTGTAGTAAAATCTAGGCCTGGAAGACAGAAACTTTTTACACTGATCATATTACTCAAAGTTATTTTAAAAGTTATTTTCAACGGAAGCAGTGGAAAAGGTTTTTGAAACTTACTTTTATTTCTAAGCATTTAGTTGTAGTCGGGAGTAGGTGAATACTCTGATATTCTAAAATGGTCACTCATTCACAGTGCCCTAACACAAAAGTTAATTAACATTTAAAGGTAGAGAGAAAACTTAGCATACTTTCAAAGTTTTAATTAAAACATGAAATATAAAACAGAGTAGGAGATTTGGTACAAACCCTCAGTGCTGATTAAATGCACACAGTGTTAAGGATTAAATGTAATCACCACCACACATGCACAGTTAATAACTTTCCAATCTTTTCACGGGAGAAACCTCCAAGTATTACATACTTGTGTCTAAAGACTTCACACAGTCACACAGAATATCCTGAGTAGGAAGGGACCCACAAGGATAATCAAGTCCAACTCCTAGCCCTGCACAGGATCATAACCCAAAGCCACACAATGTACCTAAGAGTATCATACAAAACCTTCTCAAACTCTGGCAGAATTGGTACTGTGACCATGGCCCTGGGGAGATTGTTCCAGTGCCCAACCACCCTCTGGGTGAAGAACCTTTTTCTAATACCCAACCTAAATCTCCCCAAAAACAACTTCAGGCCATTCCCCTGGTCCTGTCACTGGTCACCACAGAGAAGAGATCACTTAACAGTTCAGTAAAATCCCAGACTCCACACATAACATTTTAGTTACTTCATACTTCCTGAAATTAATAATCTTTATTAAAGGCATTGCAAATAATGGGTACAACCATTTTGAATCTGTGAGAAAAAAAATCTGCTATAACATTCTTTGTGGCCTCTTGGACGCTTGATTAGAGTAATTTCATAAATAATTCTTTTTGTCATGTAAACCTGAGCCATGTACTGCATGGCATCAAGGAGCCATGCAATTTGATAGCTTCTTTCTTTAGAAGTGATAAGATGGAATCTTATAGGAGTTTTTATCTACAACAGTTCTCTGCACATGAAACTGGCGATCTGTTACACTGCGCTATGGATTTTCTGTTTTGGGTTGATTCTTATTATGAAAAAAGGTATATAAGATCTTACAATGTACTTACTGTGTCATAAAGGTTAGGGCAACATTAAATGGGATATTTGAATTTGACAAATTCAATTTCATTCAGAGACTCACTGTTTTGAAGCTTTTTGAATAAATGAGATACAGCCTGAAGGGTAGAAAAATAAAGGGCAGAGCTAGGTCTGCAAGCAAGAGTTTTGTTTTTAACCTCACAATCTGAGAGACTCTTCACACACATACATCGTATAGCAAAGACATAATTTGATGAAAAGCCAGCATCTGGCTTTGATGTAAAGCCATTTCAATATAATGTGTTTTAGCTTACAAATCCTCAAGAACATTTTATTTAAACCATCTAGGAATGTTTGAGAAATGATAATTATTAACCTTCATGAAATGTAAATTTAATTTTGCCTTAGCATTTGACAGCTTTATGGGTCTTTTCTACAAACCATTTTTGTATTTCTGAAATATGTTGGAGTGACAGTGCAAGAATCTAATGCCTTTTATCTAGACACTGAACAAACAACATCCGCAGCAGCACTGCAGGCTTCCTGACATTACCCTGTCAAAGACTTGTCTTCAGCTCCATTTTGGAAAAATCACTGATAGAGGTTGGGGCAGTTCAGCTTCTGTTTGTTCAAACCTCAGCCTCTTTGCTGAAATTGCCAATCAGATAATGTACTAGTCACAGAATGCCTAAAACTGCAGTTTCTTCAATGTAGTCCAGCAAAAATCTATCGAATAAAGCAAATGGTGGTGCTGCTTGTTTGCCTAAAATTGTACAACCAATCTAAAACTGACACATCTCATAATCAGAACTTTATCAGTTCCTTGGCTCATCCAGCTCCTGTGACTACATTCCCTGGAAATGGTTGGCATATCACAGAAGTAAATTTGTCCTTCTGTTTTAGGGTCTCTGATAAGAGGGAGGCTAGGGTCTCTAATAAGATATGTGTTATCACTCTAATGGATGAAAGTGGAATGGAAGTTGAAAAGATGACTGTGATAAAGAAGATAGTTTATAGAAACAGTAATGCCAACAATTACTGCCTACAAAAATATGCATGATGGATATAAAGAGACTGTAACCCACGTAACCACTTAGCAGCGAATGAATAAATGTTATTTTCCTTCTGAGACTAAAAACTGTCTGAACTCATTGGAATTCCTCAGTTTTATTTGATTTGTCCTGAAGGGTTCGATACCTATTTAATTATGGGTTTTCTAAGCACTTATGAGCAATAAAATATACTGCAACAGTCACTGTAGGAGAATCAGAAGTTGCAAAATGGGTGCTGGATCATGGAGTGAAAAGCAGTTGTGAGCAATTGTGAATGAGAGGGACCTCTTGATTCATGAAATGTGTTCCCCACTAGCTCAGGCAATATAAACATAATTAATTCCCTAAACATTTCCAGGCCTATCTGAAAAAAACAAGTTTGGGTTTTCAATTTTATAGTTTTTCCCATTTGCCTCATCAGGAAATCTGAAAAATAAATTCACAGTTTTATGAATTTACATGATTCTTCTAATTTCTGGTCCGAAGTCAGTTAAAATTATCAACTGATATTAAATAAATTATCTGCCTGGAAACAAAGGCAGAATTTTGCATACCAGTGTTAATATCCTGTACCTGATGTAGTGATTGGCTTCCCTTGTAGTAATTGGTTTTTAAGCATAAATTTTTGAAGAAGGCTCTACAGGCCTGAATAACATTGGGATTCCCTATCAGAAGGCCATGAACAAACCTACAAAGAAATTGATCTGCTCTGCGATTCTACAGCTGAATTATAAAGCAAACGCTAAAACTTACAATTATACAGAATAATAAATAAAATTAGCATGCAAAAGGAGCAATGGGGTTATAATGTGGGAGAGATAACAAAAAGGTAATGCATTTGTGGGGATGAACTATATGTGTACTAGTTTGTGGCTACATATATCTGCTTTTGTCTGTATTGCCAGAGAACTAGATAGGTTCATATTTGTGCAGGGATTTAGAAAACATTTAGGATAATATTGTTTTGCATGTTAATTACTACTTTGGCCCACTCTTCTTTAAGTTTAACTAAAAAAAAACTAAGAACAATGGATATTGACAACACTGGATCTTTTTCAGAGTCAAATTATAGTCTTTGAAACCAGATGTTTTCATGCACAGATAACCAGTGTTTCTTGTTAAAGATTGGTACATGGACTCCTGGTTGAGATAGCTACGAAGCATGTTTATTGCCTTAGAAATGAAAATACAAAAGTAAATGTTGGTGTCATCTTTCTTTCCTGAGTGTTCAATCGGTTCTATGTTGCCTTTTGTTTTTAAAACAGAAAGATGCTCTTCCAAAACCCTCTTATGTCTTAAAGGAAAACATGTTTGTTAAAACAAAAACAAAACAACAACAACAACAAAAAGAAAAGGAATTATTGTGATCCTTAGCTGATATATTAGCACATGTCTGTTTATGTATGGAAGCAAGCTTATATATATTAATGTAAATTGGCAAACAATTTTCCTCTTCTAATTTCTGCTGAAAGCAGTACTTGGCTAGAGTTTCAACACTCAGAACTGATTCCCATTAAAAGGAAGTTTCTACTAGGTCCAGGAAAACTATTACTGATCTTGGCTCTTCTCTCCTGGAGATTTCTCTCTTTTCAGCAGTGATATGAGTGTTTGTCCTTGCCACAGCAATTTAGACCCTAATGTGTTTCTGCAAATTGCTAGGCTTTATGCTGTGGCAACTCAGGACTAGATGTGTTACCTTCTAAGGGGACAACAATAGCTTTTAGAGGCAATAACACAAAAGCTGCTCCACCATCAGAGCTCAGAGACAATGAATTTGCTCACAGAGAGTTTGAAATCTTACTGTCTTCTCTCTTGACTATATCAGGATTTTATCTGTGAAAAATTACATTTAAAATGCATAAACCACTTAAGGAACAGGAATGAAATTTGTCAGGGTTTCCATTACAGATTTCTAGCTATTGGACTAATGTCATGTCCTACCTCTTTTCTATTTTTTTTTTTTTAATTTTTGTTTAGCTGAGTTTTCTGGCTTTGATTTTATTGAGTTACAATCAGTAAATTTGGCTTCAAGCTTTTCTATTACATTAAGAAAAAATGAAGATAAACTCTTAGCAGACATAAGCACAATCATTTGCATTTTCTTGGTAAACCACAGAATGTGACATGATCTATTTTCTTTGTTATTATGTTATCTACGTTTGAAATAGGACTGATCATTGCTCGGATTAGGAAGTATGTTCATGGATTTATAAACTCTCATATAATATGATTTGAAATTTCAGTAATTTTCTAGAAACATATGAAGAGTGCCTCTCCCTGGATTTCTCCACAAAATCAGAAAGATATTTTTCTCAGTTTCAAGACTACAGGTTACATAGTTTAGACCTACTGTAGAAGACTATGCAGTAGATCCAGATGATGCCCAAGTATCAGGTGATGTAGAGGACTGGTCCTGCTAGGCTAAGTATCCAAATGCCCTGTGCAGCTAATGAAGAGAGGTAACACTTTAGAAGTTGTTCTCCTTATCAGAAGAGAAACTGGAAGGAGTTAACTGGATTGAATCCCATGCTAAAAGTAAATTTTATCTCTTGTAACTCCACATATTAAATATTAGATATCCTTGAACTAGTATCTTTGCCAGAAGAGATGTATGTGACCCCAGATACCTTTCTCAGGATGACAGGAATCATGCTTTCAAGGTGACCCATTGATCCTGAGGGCTCAGTTCAGCTGGCCACTCTGAGGCTATTTGTAGCTTTTGAGATGACCTAAGGCATCTACCAGGAGCTGGCAGAAACAGTGAAGGACAGAGAAGGGCACCGTCTCTGCAGCACCAGGCAGGGGCAGGTGTCTCAGACCATCCTGGTGTAGCTGTGTAGCCTTGTAACATGATGTTGCCATGGGTAGTAACTGGCCATTATTGGTTTGTACTAAGTTTTCAAGCCCTCTGGACTGGTACTCGTCAGACTTCTGTCTGAAAGTTTCTTTGCTTGCCTGAAGATTTGTTTTGCTCAGTTTAGCTGTGACAAGAGTTTTTTTTGATTGACCAGACGACTGTGGCAAATTAGGTTTACTTTCATTTACCTTTGCATAAGACAACCACAGTTTTATATAGATAGCAATAACAAGCAGTTATTCCATGTATAATGACATATTTATGACTCTAAGACGATGTCAAGTAGAGAAATACAGACTTAGAGCAAGAGCAGAGAACTGCAGACACAGGGTGTGGTGTAGAGGAGCACAGGCATGGGATTCTAAAAGACAAGGTGTGGGGCCCCCATGGCTCTAAACAACTGACACATGGCTGTGAAAGAAATGCAGATCTGGAGTAGGACAAAACTGGTTTTAAGGGTAACAAAGAGAAACAAGAGGTAGTATCTAATACATGTAAATGGCACCATATATAGTAAATTCAGATGCAATCTGTAGCAACAGATGAATGAAGGAAGAGCAAAGATATGAAAGCATGTCAGCAAACATATAAAATTACATGAAGTGAATCCTAAGGTGAGGAAGAATAAAGCATCAATGTCCTTTTAAAGGACTCCAGATGCTAACAACCCTACACAATGCCTCTTCTGAAATTGCCAGTTTTAGGACCCATACAAACACTGGAAAGCTGAGTATAAAACTACAAAAAAGAAATTACGTAGTTTATGTATTACAATTTATTTGCATTGTTACTCTTATTGAAACTTTTTCTGTGTAGACATATTTTAAGAAAGTCACTGTGCTTTCTATTTTTTTTAATAGATCTAGACTAATAATTGAATTCTACTAGCAGTAAGGTCTTGACTCTCTATGTATGGTGCATTTTCTCTTTATTCATAAACAAAAAATTAATTGTAAAACTAGGCCCCTATGTTTCAGCAACTGGACTATTCCAGAGTGCAGAAAAGGCTCAGTCAGTGAGAGTTTAAGTTCTAGAGGCATAAATTTAGACTAATTTTCCCCTTTGCCTAAAGAAAGACATAGATCTAAACCACTTTAACTATGTTTTTTATTAATCAGTGGGTTTACAGTGTTTTCTAGGATTTGAAATTGCCTGCATACTTAGGGTCTTCCATAAAATTGGTATTTTGTATTTTTTATTCATAGATCACCATAAATAATGTGACATAGTGTAGAAACCTTTTTGTCTATCTAGGGTATACCTCAACATTTCTCACAGAAATTCCATTGTCAACAGCTGTCCTCAGTGGTTTTCTAAAATGTTACAGAGAAACAAGATTTTCAGGGCAAAAGATTAAACCAAGAAAGTAAGAAACTGTTTCAAAATACTTATTTTAACCACATGTTAATGTACAAGTCTAATTACATATTTGAGCAGAAGTAGTTTCCTCTTACCCTTGCTGTTTAGATGACTAAAATGCTGATCTTTTAATCACCAAGTTACATATTTCTTATTTTTCCTTAGTGTCATAGAGGTAAGAGTTCTTAACATAAATCTTCATTTTCTAAATAATTTTTTTATTTGTTATGGTGTACATAAAACCAATCTAGAGCAGAGAAACATAAATTGCTATTACCTGTAATTTTTTGATGCTTTTCTGAAAACAATCTTATTGTATTAAGTGTAGCAATTCAATTTTGCATATAGATAATATAAAGTCAAGCTATGCTTTCAGTTATATCCAAGGAATTCAGGAGTATTACAAATGTCTAAAAGAAGGACCTGTCCCATGCACTAATTTCCAGTCCATCATTTCTCTGAAACTAAAAATACGATATGTTTAATACCTCAATAAAGATATACATGAGGAGCAACTTTTATGTTTCAGGATCATGGTACTTTTCACCTTTTTGAAGGCCTGGAATGCCATATTTTGCTTCAGTTGATAAACCTCTGGTTTTAATTTTTTTTTTATATAAAGGTGAAAGCCGCAGGTTTCATGAACAGTTCTGTCTGCCAAAAAGCAGGGATGTGAACAGACATGAAAATTATTTTTAAAAGCTAGCACAAAGATGTTATGGATATAAATAAAGTGAACTAAAAGTAAACGGGAAGGCATGTTCTATACAATACCAGTGCCCTAAAGACAGATACAGGGGACAAAGGAAGGGAAAAAACTCAGGATAAGGTATACTGAGGTATATATTGGACAGTATGTTTTTGCACATCAGCAAAAGAGATCCATTATACACATTCATATGTGGCATGTGTATGAATAAAATCAGATTTTAATATGATTTTTTTAAAGTCTGTATCCTGCTTTAGGTATTGAAGTATGAATCCTTCCAGGAGGTGCAATTATGAAAACAACTTTGCCCTACGTGTTTATGCTATTCAAATGTTTTACTGTCCCTAAGATTGTGTTCACCTGCTATAAATGTGTGACTAAACTTCCATGAGCACTCTGGCCATACCATCCATTGTACCAGTGGCATTGTCTTTGAAGATGCAAGGTGAACTTTATTGAAGAGATCTTTTGGGTCAGAAACACCCCGACCAGTTTCACTGCATGATCCTGTAAACTCTTGTACCAGCAGAAGTGGGAAAGAGAGTGACATTGAGAGAAGCAGGAAAATCAGAAACTGCCACTGAGAAAGACCCCTATGTGACTTACATTCAAGAGACTAACAATTGATTTAGACTGCTTGACAAACCTGGAGAGACTTTGCTGTGACACCTAATTAGGCATGCACAGCAGGTGATCTTAGCACAGCCCTCTGCACTGTGAGGGGTGATGAGATGCATCGACCAAGTCCTCCCAACCACAGAAGCTCAGCGTGAGCTTCCTTTTCAATGTGAACTGGAAAAGAGCTTCATAGGGTAGCAGGTATATTGTCTTTAGCATTTCACATTAAAAAGTACCAAAATAAAGCAAAAGAAAAGTTTCTAATGCAAGATACACACATTTTGTCTGGCAACATTTGTTCATGTATCACCAGGAAAAAAGAATGAAGAGTTAGAACTTAATTAATACTTTGCTGAGATTTTCAAGAAGAAAATCTGGGGTTTACTAGAGTCGCACTAGTTGTTTTAGTGTAATATAGTTAGAAACAACTTTTATTTTCATACCTATTATAGTCAGTTATGACTCAGAGCACATAGTAAAAACATAATTTTCTTAATAAGATTCATATTTGCACAATTATTTCAAAGTAGAACTGAATTAAAAAAAAATAGAGATAGCTTCAACCATATATTTTAATTCATTATCCTGAGAGAATGCTATGGAAATATTAAGGTTAATTTGAAATCTTCAATAGGTTAACCTAAATCCTGTTATAATTTGAACAAGAGTATTATTTTACTAAACATATAAATATACAGGTACAGAGACATAAACAAGGTATATGTACATCTATCTATAGAAAGAGAGAAATACAAAGATGACCTTTTACATGGCTGTAGTAATGCATGAAAGGAACAATGATATTTCCCTCACAAGGAAATAAATAGGTTTTATTATCTTTCGCCAGCTACACATAGGAAAGCTGTCACCTTGAAATGTTTATTTAAAGTGCTAGGACATCAGTTATAAGAATAAGTACTTCAGTACCTTTTCCCCGGGGAGATAAAAGCACATTTGAAAACACAGATACCCCTAAAGAAAATAGAAATGGACAGTCAAGAACTACAGAATCATTTAGGTTGGAAAAAGCTTAAGTTTTTTGAATTCAGCTATTAACCCAGCACTGCCAAGTCCACCACTAAACCATATTCCTAAGTACCACATTTGCATGTCTTTTCAAATATCTCCAGAGCTAGTGATTCCATCACCTCCCTGGGCAGTCCATTCCAATGTTTAACAACCATTTACATGAAGAAATTCCTTCTGCTGTCCAACCTAAATCTCCCCCGGCACAGCTTGAGGCTATATCTTCTGATCCTGTCTCTAGTTGCTGTGGAGGAAAGGCTGATCCCCACCCGCTACAACCTCCTTTCAGGTAGTTGTAGTCAGTGATAAGGTTACTCCTAAGCCTCCTTTCCTCCAGGAGGAGGAAAAACAGCCCCAGCTCCCCCAGCCACTCTTCATAGGACTTGCTCCCTAGATCCTTCACCAGCTTCATTGCCCTTCTCTGGACTCACTCAAGCACCTCAATGTCTTTCTTGTAGTGAAGGGCCCAAAGATGCAGCCTCACCTGGGCTGAGTATGGGGGGGGGTGATCACTTCCCTTGTCCTGCTGGCCAGACTATTTCTAATATAATCCAGGATGCCATTGACCTTCTTGACCACCTGGGCACACTGCTGGCTCATGACAGTGACACCCCTCATGACAAGACACCCCTAGTGTCTCTTCCACTGGGCAGCTTTCCAGCCCCTCTTTCCCCAGCCTGTAGAGCTGCATGAGATTATTGTGACTCAAGTGCAGGCCTCGGCACTTGGCCTTGTTGAACCTCATACCATTGGCCTGGGCCCATTGATCCAGCCTGTCCCGATCCTTCTGCAGAGCCTTGCTGCCCTCCAGCAGATCAACACTCCTGTCCGATTTGGTATCATCTGGCAGCTTCTGTATGCCAGTTTCCTGTAAATATTCTAAGTTTGTGGAGAATTTCTTGATAATAAAATGACCTATGTGAATGTTTTCAGTGGTGCCCAGTGACAGGATACAATGGGTACAATGGACAATTGGCACAAACTGAAATATAATAGACAACATTTAAATGTAAGAAAAAATTTTCTAGTAGGAGTGCTCAAAACCCAGAAGAGTTAGCCCAGGCACTCTGTAGAGTCTCCACCCTTGGAGACATTCAAATACCAACTGGACTTGGCCCTGGACGACTTGCTCCAAGTGAGTCTGCTCAGAGCATAGGGTTGGTCTAGGTGATCTCCAGGGGCCCTTTCCATGACTCAGTGATACTGTGATCTCTTTTTCACAAATTGCTTTTGAGAGAAAGCCTATCATAGACAATCATAGACAATTTTAACATAAAATATTATAAAAGAAAACATGATTTTGTGTGACTCTACAGGTGTTTAAAAAACCCACAGGTTAAATTTATTACACAAAAAACTTTTTGTTAATATTTAGGCCTAAGATCAGAGGCTCATATTATACAACATATCATAAATATTGCTATATTCACCAGATCCCTTGTTCCAGACTTGTGAGTGGGGATAAACAGATGACAATGAGATACGTATATCAAGCCAGAGCTAAGCAGTTACCAAAGACTGAGAAATAGTATTACCAAACTAATCAGCATAAATGTTATATAATTGGCCATTGTTGTACATCCTGCTCCAGTTGTGTCTAAAGTGCTGCCATCGTTGATTTGATGGATTTGCTTTACGTCACTGAGGTTCGTCTTGTCTGGCATCCCTGCTGAGACAAACAAGAAAATACAGAATGATGTATGCCTTGTCACTACTGGCAACATATTATAGCTAGAACAAATTTAAATATCCTCAGCACACAGACTGTCACAGCTTGGTTTCTAATTCCCATGCAACTGCCAAATTTAAATCCTTTATAATTGCATCTAGAAACACGCACTACACTATATGGTTATTCATCGTTGAAAGCAGTTCAGAGGTCTGCCAGCTATGAACAAAATTGTTCTTGTAGAAATATATCTCAACAAACATTTGGAAACCGAAGTGAACAGTTTTGCAAGTCCCAGTAGTATCTAAAAGTTTACTGCTCACATCTTTCTTGGATTTGAAGAAAAAGAGAAATAATTTAATGTGAAACTTTTTGTGCCTGGGTCCCAAAAATATTCCAAAATAATGCATACCTGGTGGAAGGCATGTAGAAAAATGCAGTTGTTGCTACATAAACCCTCAATTTTGGCACAATTTAAACAGAATTTACAACGTTGTAAGGCAAAATTTTAATGCTAACTTTAAACAGGAACTTTTTCACTGAGTTCCCAGATGAATATTTGTACTTTTTTGGACCAGGGTAAACATTTCTCCAACTCAAAACAGTACTTTCTATGGAACAAGGATGTAATCACCCATTATATTTCCTCTGCCTGGTTACACATTGGAAACAGAAGGTCTTGTAGACACACTGAAATTTGGTAGCATTTTCAGCTTCTATCTGCTGTGTGTGCTTCTACACTAACTGTCTTATCCCATATAACAACTTGTGGCATGCCACTATCAATCAAAATTAACAAGTCTAAATTCAGTGTTATTACATACAACAAATATTGACATTGTAATTACACTGAGACTGAAAAAGGCTTCATATAAAGCAAAGTCAATATTTATGTAATTAGGTCAATACATATATAATTCAGAAGGTAAACTCTACTGCTGGAACAGCAGCATTAGAAAGAAGCTCAGCTCTACTGAGCTGACATATTGATTTTACAGTCTGAGTTTCTGCATTGGTATTCATTGTTTAGTTACTTCTTTCCTCTCTGTATCATTAGGAAAGATGAACAAAGTAGTGAACCTTTTTTTTTTTTTATTATTCAAAGGGACTAGGATGAAGTATAAATATTTTAGTCATGGTGTTATCTTCTTTGTTAAGTTGGTTTAACAGAAGCTGCAGAGGATATTCATTTTTAAAAACAACAACTTTTTTTTGGTGTTTGTGTTAAAAGTACTCTTTTCTAAAAGCAACTTGAAAGATGCTTCTTGTGAACTTATGGTCTATGTACTCAAATATCCTTCTTGCAGCTTTAAAAAAAAAGCATTACGGGAAGAGTCAGCTTAAGTCAACCATGTTGTTTGAAAAAAACTGTTAGATCTTGTCTGAAAAAAACATAGTCTTCTATACTGCAGTACTAAGCAGAATATGCTGCTATTTTGTGTGGATTTATCAATCCAATTCTCTTCCTGGAATTTGTGAAAATTAGCTCCGTAAGTACAATGCAAGTGGACATACAAGAAAGAAGAGTGACAACAGATGTTGGGAAGGAGAGAATACAACCTTTCTTCATCATGCACACTCAGTAACCTGTCTAGAAAAAGAGCAGTCACTGAACACTTCACTGAATGTTTGTTGGGTGGATCATCGATATCGAGGTATATCAAGGTGTTTTTTTCAGGGAAGTTCTGCAAGTAGAACAACAGCAAAACAAAGCAAAAAAATGGTTTGTATCATTTCTCCAGAGTTTTAGTGAGGTTTTCTCGTATTTAAAAAGACTAATTTCAACAGGCAGTGAAAAATTCAACTCTCACCTATAAAACAAAGCAGTTTGCTGAGTGCTATAGGTATAACAAAATAGATTTTTCCCAGTGTATTTACATTATCACAGTAGTGAGAGATAGATCCTTAACCAGGATATCACTTATAAAAGCAAATTACCATAAAAATGAAATATAGCTCCCAGGTCTTTCAGTTGAAGAAATAACCAGCTTCAGTTAGAGTATGTGTTCTGAATCTGAAGGCAATCTCACTAGATATTAATTACTGACTGGAGAGTCAGGTTTAATTTCTAGTGAAAATTTAATTTACAATATTATGGAAAATAGAGATTTCTTTCGATGGATTTTTTTTCCTCTTTTTTCCAGCCTCAAGTGAAAACTACAGACTTTGGAAGTTCCCATGAAAACAGAAAACAGTGTTTAAAAAAAATGTTCAAACCTATCAATATATTTTACTTTGATCAATTAAAATATAAATAATTTAACATACTCTTTGCTGTTCAGTGAATACACTGTTAGGATTGTAGTATAAACATATAGCAAACCTTTATCCTATTCAGCCCCATAGATCTATGCCAAAACTTTGACTTTACTGAAATAAGGTTCAAAAAATTATATAGGTATAATCTGATGAAAAAAAAAATCACTGAAAAAAACCTACACTCCTTAAAAATAGCCTGTTTGAACAGAACCATCTTTTGATTCCAGAATGCTATGTTGTTGGGGTTTTTTTATGTAGCTCTAATAACTATGAATTTAATTCCTGCACCTGGGATATACTTTCTATATAAATAAGTAGGTTCTGTTGTCCATTATGCATCAGGATTTAAACATATATGCCACCTTTCATAAATCATTATCAGTAACAGAAACAGTCCTTCTCTCTAAATGAATTTAATCTCCATAGTTCACAGCATACTTGCAATGAGAGCTATCCAAACATTTGTAGCAGAACAGACCAAACACAAAGCAAACTTATTTGGTTATAGTCTCCCCACATGCCTGAAGCTGAGTTATGTTATAGAAAAGGCATTTAAGTTTCCCAAGTATTTCAAATTTCCTCTCATAAATGTCTAATTTAGAACCAAAATCATACTAGAAATAGCATTTTGATTGGAAAATGGTAAAACTCAGAAGTCTCAGTGGAGATTCAGATTGGATTTTTTTCTGAAGAAAAGTTATAATTTGCATAAGCCTGTATAAAGCAAAGCTGACAAATATCACATACTTGTCCCTGACATCAGCTCTGAAAGTCAGTAAGTGGCTGCAATCTAAAGTATTGTCCTACTTTGGTTTAGAAAAAAAAAATCAGTAAAATAATTTCACCGAACATTGTGATTACTATTACAGCATCTCATTATATTATAACAGCTACAGAGTATTTCTAATGCTTTTTAATATGTTCTAAAGATATTTAAGGCTTGTGAGAGATAAAGGTACTGGCAGCCTTGAGAGCTATCTGTTGTGTTCTCCAGAGTAACTGCAGCAACAATACAATTTCCTTTCAATATTCAGCAAGAACCTTTGATTTGAAAAGTCAATCATAAAGTCATGGAAGACTTTCATTTGACATGGATCTTGTCTACTGCAATTGTCAAAACATTACAAAAATGGGCTATGATTTTGGGGTAGTAGATGCTTGCTTGCCAAGGGCCATGCTGGGACTTTGAATATATTAAAAGTATTAAATGAAATATCCTCTGACAATGGCCTACTTTGAAACCAAACCAGAAAGTCTGAAACATCAACCACCTTGCTGTATTATCTTCTGTCTGCTGAGTAACACATAACAGAACTAACACGGGGATTCAAGGGAAACAGAAGGTGCAAAATAAGCTGCTGTGGGTATCCCCTTGGACACAAACCCAGAAAAAGAGTTAAGAGAGGAGAAAGAACTGGATTTCTCTCTGTGCCACACTCTTATGATGTTCTGGAAGATTCAAAATACAGCCTTTATGGAACCTGCATTATCTATGAACCTCAAATATGAGGAAAAATTTAAGTAAGGATGGGATAGTGTTTCAGATAGGAAAGAATGTGTAGTGTAGCACTGTAAAGTTGTAGGCAAAATTCTTTTTAGAAGAAAAATAATTATTTAAATCATATGTAATTGAAATTTCAGGATCTTTTAACACATAGGCTCTGAAGAAAACCATCACTACTTGAAATTCTGTCCAAAATTTGTAAGAAAGATCATAAAGAAGCTTTATGAGAGGTTAAAGAAATACATAAAGCCTAGATGAATAGACCAAAACCCTGATTTGACATAGATGAATTTTTAAATATGAAGTCGAAAATGTAGTTTAGAATAGTGAGATACCTGGAAAAAGATGACATGTGGGCGTGCTGGTCATGAATTTATAGACAGTAAAGAGCAACGGCATTTTGGGGAAGTAGAAGAAAAATTTGGATGAAGCTGATAAAGTAAGCTGAAGAAGTTGTAGGGAAAGGCAGCAAGAAGAACAGCATAATGATTAAGTGGAATGAAGGGACAGTGATATCAGAGCAATGGGCTTAGGAATTTGCAGCAAACAAGAGTTAGGACAATCTCCTTACTGTGTCAAGTGAACATCAACACTGACTAATGCAGATGTATTTTTGTAGTATGAAAGAAGACGTAATATTAATTTGATTCCTGCAATTCACAGTAATAATTTCTCAATAGTGACTTCATGTAAACTTAAAAAAAAATGCATTAATTTAACAACAACAATAACCAAGTATTTACTTTGCATTTTCATTCCCTAAATTAAAATGACATACTAGTTCCGAAAACTTTTTTATTGTTCAATCTTTTGTCAGCTGGAGCTTTCAAAGCTTCTAATGGATGTTTTCTCCCTTTATTTCACTGGACCTTTTTTTGTCAGGTTTTATTCCTAACTATACAATATCATGAAAATATTTCGAAACATAGTTATATTAACTAAATCACAGAACTGTGCTTAAATACCTCAGAAACACTTCAGTTATACATAGTGGTTCCTATGAAAACTTTAATTTCCTACTTTAAAGAGAAAATATATATATTAATCTAATGAACAGTAAAAAAAAGAGAAAAAAATACTGAGTATATGTCAGATTATCCCCCAGCTAGTGTATTTAAGCCATAACTCTTAAACACATCACAAAATACTTATCAGTCTCACGTGCTTAGAAAGAAAAGTAGAAACAATGGACTGCCTCTACTATTATTCAAAGACTCATGTGAAATTTATGTGATGTTGATCATGAAGTCTTAATGAGGGGAGGAAAAGATGTGTGAAACTCTATTAGGAAGTGTACCTGGCAAAGGACTAATTTCTGGAGGCTGCTGTTTTTATGATTGCATCTATACTTGGAAAACCTAAGGGATGTCCCTGAAAGGAAAACATATGCTATATTATGCTTGAACATATGCCCTTCATATAGTACACATATAGCAGTGTCTGTGTTCACACACTTCAGGAAATCTGTGTTTTTATTATGCAATGCAACTTTTCCCCTCTCCATTACACAGTTTAAGCAAAACAGAAAAGAACAGCGTCATTGGAATGGATGCCTGTGGAGCTTCTTTCCAACCCCAACAATTCTGTGATTCTGTGATTCTGTAAGTATTAAATGTTTCACAATTCAGCACTAGTTACGAACAAAGTAAACAAAAAAACCCCCACTGGATTTCATTAACAAGTAGTACAGAGTAGTACATTGCTTTACTGTTCTTTGACTATGTTGCTTTTGAAGATGTGAACAGTGAGAGATACGTGAGATATTTCTGCTGAGAATTAAGTCAGGAATCAACTTAGTAAAAAATATGTCTTTATTTTGTTTAGTTTTCATTTAATGAATGAGAAATAACAGTTGATCCACAGAGGCTAAAGAAATGTCAGAATTTTCAAACACTTTTCCAGTGAAACTTTGGAGATTTCTAAGCTTTAATTTTAAAGAACATTGAATTATGTTACATTGCACATATGTTTGCCATATCTGAATTATAAATCAGTTTACTCAGCTGAATTTCTTAGTAGTTCAAACTTGTCTTTCAGTGAAACTCTGTTTGCTCCAAGGTTCACAATAAAAAAACAAAGAATCCAACTTTATTAATTTAGAATGAATGAAGACTGTTTCATTATGCAATCTGTTGTTACATAAACATACGTATAACTGCTGTCCTATCAATGCCCTATCAATGAAATCAATGAATTAGCCTAGAAAACAGCATTCACTGGTAATAAAATTGCATGATGTAAAATAGTTTTTATTCCTATCACCTTGTGTCATTCTTTTGGGTCTAAAATCTTAATTTGAGTGTAGTCTCACTGTGTCAATTCCAATAACTTGCCAGTAAGGGTAAGGTGCAATAGAAAAGAAGTTTCAAACCCCAAATAAATAGATTTTGCTAAAACAGTAATGTCTCTATTTCACTATTTGAGTCTGCTTGTGACTGTTGCCTGATGCTTTTGAGGTGGGAGAAACAATAAATACAGTGACAAATTAAAATAATCAGTCCATTGGGACTCCTAACTTCTAGCATCCAGTGACTAATGTGTACCTTGGAGCACAGGGATATTGATTATCTTTATAAATTAGAGTCAGTGATTCTCATAATTCTCATAAATTCTTCTACAGTCACTTTGCCTTATGCAAGAAGAAACCAAACCAAAAGGCAAAATTAAAAAAGTCCAACAAGCCAAAAATTAGCTTACACCTTCTCAGTTGTATGAGATAATTTTTAAATGTGAAGGTCAGAGTCCTTAAAATACATCCATTAAAACCAATTCAGTACGCTTCTTTTGAAATCACAAATGAGCTCATATTTTGGCAGAGCAAAATTTAATTCACTTTGTTATAGTGGTTATATGGCTCAGTTTATGTCAGAAATGTTAAGCTTAAGTGTGAGCATTACCCCAAATACAGCACAAGGTAACATTATGTTGATGCTGAAGTGGTGAGCTTCAGATGTTAATAAGAGATGACATGCAACGTGCAATTAATTCCATCTAGTTTTTCATATCTGTAGAGTCTACATTTACATCTTGGGTTCATTTGGTTAAACATAGACGTCTACAGACATTTTAGGCATAGGGAAGAGAGGTATCACACTTGACATACAGCTGCTTATCCAAAAGCAGCCTGATTCTTGTAAAACCATTTAAGGATGTCTTGGACATCTTAGAGCATCTCCAGTGACTTTTAGTCCTTCTATTTAGACAACTGAATCCCTGCATCAGTCAGTTACAGCAGCTCCCATTACAATCATAGAATCATAGAATCAGCTGAGTTGGAAAAGACCTCTGAGATCATCAAGTCCAATGAATGTAGAGAAATAAGTAAATGCAGAAGGAGATGGAATACTCAGATCTAGATATTTGCTCTGAATTCGGACAGATAAATCCTACAGTTACTCACCTAACAAGTTCAATAATGAGTGACTAGTGAATATTTTCCAACATATTCCCTACCATCATGCTTTATATCTTTGATGGAAAAATATAACTAAATGCCAGATCATGTAGCTCTCACAAATGGATTACATTTTAGAAATTCTATGTAGGAAAACCAAAAATAAAATATAAAAAAAATAAAATAAAAAAGTGGAGTATTGATAGAGTTCATATTTGCTTCACCTGTAGTAGTATATTTTCACTTTTATGCCTAAACCCCTGTCTTTAATCAATTTTGGTTTCAGCATCTGGTGTTAAAGGGCAGGATGAAGGACTGCATACTGCCATGAAAACAGTCAATATCTGATATGGGTAAACATTTCTTAGAAGCCAGGGCTTCATGAAAGTGTTTCCTGCTAAAGTACAGAAAATTTCATTGGAGCTATATCTACATAGATAAATATACATCCCAGAAGGAGATCCTTCAGGCAAAATGGTGTTGAGCAGCGTATGCCTACTGTGCTCAGGGACAGCAATACCTAAGAAGAAACTGCTGAACAGAACTCCACCGCATGGTACAATGCCCTGCACCTCTTTTAAGCCTCACACAGTGATCTCCCTGTCTCAGAGACCCAGTTATCATTTTGTTTGTTTATTTTTAAAGTGCCTGAAAAAAACATGAGGGCTGTGCTGCAACCCACCAAGTGGTGTTTTTATATCATGAAACTGAAGGACAGGCTCCAGGTTATGATATTCAGGCATGGGAAAGTATTTTGAAAATAAAAAGCCTGTTGAGGGACTCTGCAGGGCAGAGAAACCCAAGCCTTCAGCCGTCTGGTTTGTGTTGCCTTTTGGAACCAGTCCTTAGAATGAATTATCCACAGAACTTGAAGTTTATTTTGGAGTGACAGAGATAGTTTTCCTTAGTGCTCAACCACGGAGTGAATAAATGTTCATGCAATGTGGGTAACAGTAGCTGAAACTAGGAGACAACTCACAAACTAAATTACTTGACAATGTAGACCACAGCCAGTGAAATCACCTACATTTGGAGGAGTGTCTAATATCATAGGAAGATTCTATACTGTGATATAAATTCTAGCAGCAAATTCTTAATGTCCTTATGCGTCTTACCTCTGCAATTGACCAGTCATTTCTTTTAGTGAAATGCAGTCATGTGGGTTTTCATGACTATTCCTAAGAAAAGTATCCTATGCAATCTGTATCAGATCCCAAGGAGAACCCTGAGTTGGAGTAGCAGAGGACTGAACCTGAGCTATATACCATAAGGTAATGTGGAACAGAGGAGCCAAACAAACTTCAAATTTATGTTTAGCTTGCCTCTGCAAAGGGAGATCATCAGTGACTGGGATTCTTGTGTCTGTATGTGGAATGTGGTGATAATCAAGCCACCATTATATTTCTTTATCTCTCAGAGTAACTTTCTTGTGCTTTATCCACTCAGTTCTTAAGAGACAGAATTTTTACCAGTTTTACCATGAAAACTATGTCACTGTACATGTACACAGCATATTACATTATAGGTACACGTATCACTGTAGCAGGATGCAGGTAAGAACTCATTGAAACAGAGCACATTGAACTGTTGTCAGTTTTTCCTCTCTGTCTATGCACTAGATATATGTTATGAAAAAAATTTCTGTAATGTGTAATAGGTGCTTATTTGGAGGAAATAATTTGATCTAAAATCCTCTTTTTTTACTTCATATATTTTAACAATCATAATAATAAACAAGTCAACACAAATAACAATTATAACCGTACAGAGAATATCAAGATGCAAGTAATCTCACCTAGAAACGAAGGAATACTGTTACTGTTATTGTTAGAAAGCAATTAAGAAACCTGTCTAATGGCATTAGCTAAGAGAATTCTGCATGGTTAACCATATATTATGAAATGATTCCAACATACCATGTTTAACTGCACTTATTTTATGAAATCTGTATACACAAGAAATACAGTGTAATCAATGATCTTAACATAAATCTGGCAAGTCATTTTAACTACAAGAGCAGCAGACTTTAAGTCTCTAGTCCAGTATTTGAAAGTTTTCTTTCAAAGTCTCCAGTGACATTTGTTTCACATTATACATTAATGAACTCAGTATTTCCATTGAGAAAACAAAGCTTTTATGAGTTAATGTAATTCAAACAAATGGTGTCACAAACCAAAACATTCCCATTTGTTTCACATTGTTAAGAATCAGAAAGAGATAACATTATTTGTTGAAATGGCTAATACAAACTTTTTTACTTGCTGGTGAGTTTTAGCATATACAGCATATATGCTAAAACTGTTTTGCTATAATAGCAAGTATTAGGTGTCTAAAACACTTAGTTTTATGTTCCATACTAAACATAACTATGTCTGAGGTAAAGAAAATCACAGTAACCTTCATTAGATCTATTCCTATTGCTTTCTTGGACAATAGCTTCTAAATCCATGTTCATTATAAGACATGTTCATTACAACTGCAAGGCTCTGGGATGCTGGAATCAACGTTGCCAATAATGCCTCCTGTAAGTGAAGAAATTCATCTTTCCAGTCTTCCTTACTATTGAAGGAGTTTTAACCTTTATCATTAATCTGTGCAAAGGCTTTGTAATCAATACAAAATTAAAATAAGCCTAAAGTCCCATAAATCAGACTATATAAAAGTAAGCAAATTCTTCATTCTCTGAATTTTCATCTGATCAGTACTAGTTTCCTTCCTATGAGTCACGTCTAGATGTCCAATATAAATTACTGCACTTTGAAACAATTTACTCATGATTCTTTGATATTCTTATTTTTCATTTTACTGTAGAACAGCTATAATCAACAATTCTGGTTTATACAAAACTACCATCTAGAAGAGAGAGATGAATTTGAACTGAAATTCCTGAAAGTAATGTATGAACTTGTGTTGAAGAAGAATATTATCAATTAGGCCCATTAAAAAGATGAAATGTTTTTCAATTTTTTTTAATCATTCAGATTCCCCAGATTTATGGCCCAATTTCACTATAGCAGTTCATCATTCTACTATTTGTCTGGTTGCTGTTTTTAAAATGAAAGTATAAAAAAAAAAGTCACTCTTTTCTGGAAAATAAATCTGAACTAATCCAATTTCCATTGTTAAGATGAAGTAAATTTGGTAATTTTTTTCAGGTCAGTCCACCCAGAATTCCAGTAATTCCACTCTCTGTTAAAAAAAACATAACCTGTAGATTATCTTAATTGCCAAAAATACTGATAGATTAAGTAGCTCTTCTTAATTTTTGCTGTTAAGCAAGGTTAATGACGTATTTCTACAATTTAAGATGATTTAAGGCAGAACTACTTGCAGTCGTTTCCTTATCCTGTCTGCCAGGTGGGGGCTATTAAACCAACCTGTTACCATTCAGTGGCACGTGTAAGGTCCCCCCTGTGAAACTGTTCCCAGAGATGAGTGATCAGATCTGTGATTTTTCTTGATGAGTTAGTTTTACTGCAGCTTGAGCTTACTTTTCGAATCACCCTACAGTGGGATCTGATAAATGTTGGCAAGAGGAAGAAGGATCATACTGTTATAATCTGGAAAAGAACTTAAACTGTCAGCTAACCATAACATCATAAAGCACCCAGAAATAGACTGAGAAAATGTATAATCTGCTGTTAATATTTGACCCAAACCCACATCAAAGACTGGATTACTGACAAAAAAGGAAGTGTGAAGCTGCAAAGGAGGTAGATGTCCTTGCCTCAATTCCTTCTCTATAAACAAAAGCACAGGTTTTCTCCTTATAAATAAAAAGAACACAGAGATTCTCTTCTGTTGCTGCTTTCTTATCATTTCTAGGTTTACTTTTGGTTCTGCAAGTTTTAGCTCAGCTATTATTTTCAATCTATAGCAAAAGCATATGACTGAAAAGAATCAGGTTTTGGATGTCTTCTTAGAAATTCATTCTTTAGTCAGATTATGAGGTTTTAAAACCTACAATTTTTCATAGAATTTTTTCCTCTCTGATTTTCATTTCAGAGAGAGTTCTTTCTGACAGAGCATTTCAATTTCTTTCAGTCTAGATGAATGTCAGTGATAAACTCTGTGGTGCTTACTGATGAATATTGATCTGCATTCTTCTGTGTGTTTACTGTTATGAAATGCCATAGGAAGTCTTGTGTCTCAGTGCGTCCCACAAGTACAAGATCTTTGATCTGAAGTTGCTAAAAATAAACAGTTAAACATCAAAATAAGTTCCTTTTTTAAATTCAGAGGTAACTGTTGGGCAATTTGAAAACCAAGCCTGATATCTGTAGCAGTTTTACCTCTCCTTAGGAAAGCTGGCCTTGTGGAATTCATATGAGTATGCAGGTTTCATGCAAATATACAGTTCCAATTCAGCAACACACTAATATTGTTTCTTCTGTTAGGCTCCCAAGCATCTGTCCACAAACAGAAAAAAACTGCTTGCCCATCTATGATCCCACAGCCTATCAAGGCTGACCATTGTCCTGTTTGGCTCAGGGTGACAGACTAGAGGAAAGTAGTTTCTAACAAAAGCAAGATGTCAGTCTCCAGGGTTGCAACAAAGTGAGTAATGTAATAACAGGTCTAAAGATAACGTGGGAAAGAGGAAGAGATATATTGAAAGAAAAAGATTATTTCTTTGTTTTCCGTTTAGGTAGCATGAACATGTGGGATGCCAATATGAAAAGAAAACCTATATGGCTTCAAGATTTTCTTCTTAAAAACATGTAAGCTGTGCCTGCTCCATACTTCTAACTAAAGGGGAAGGCCTATCTATGCTACCTTACTTAATTAACTGAAATATAAACAAAGAAACTGAACTGCTAGTTCTGGTTAATTTGATTTCAACACAGATTTTTAGTCACAACACAGCTCTTCAAAGAAAACAGGAATACAGATGAATGAGAAACGGCTGAACTTTTACAGTTTAAGTTTTTAGCCTGAAGATATTGATCTAAGAGAGAAAGAATTGAATAAATAATGGATGAGGGTTAAAAAGCAAAGAGAAGAGAAGGGAGAAAGGTGACTTCTATTTAAAGTAATTCTGTGTGGACCTGTAAGTTAAAGACACTGTAAGTTTGCACTCTATGTTTGTTTGTTTGTTTTTGTTGGGAGGCACTCATTTTGGCTTTAAATCTACTTCCAGTGGAGCATGGTAAGTTGAGCTGTACCATTGCCAGTGAAGAGGCATGTTAAAATATGAAAAATGCTAATTTTCAATGCATCTTCCAGAAAATGATAGCTGAATAATAAGATGACTGCTTTACAGACCACCACAGGTTTGCTTTTCGATCTGACACCAAGGAACTATGATTTTAGAGAGAGATTAGAAGCCATGGAAAAGGTTTGAGTTGTTATTCAGAATAGTGAAGGAAAATCTTGTTCAAATTATACCTATTTCTAGCAGTACAGACAGTCTTGAAGCAAATTATCTTCTCAGGGCAATTGGACATTTCTCTGTCGAGGGACTCCAAGTGGAAGCCCTGAAGGAAATCAGCATATGTGTAAGATGAAGAATTAAAGTGCCTGGCTCCTAAAGCAAAAAAAAAAGTTCACTATACAGTATTTGAGACCAGGCAAGACTGTATTGGCTTCTACAAGCCTTGCTTTACAAATGCGAGTATCAAGCATAAAATTGTTACCAAAAAATAGAACAAAAAAATCTCACTTTTTAAAAAACATAATGAGAATTACATCCCTGTTACAATTTTTGGTGTATGAAAAAAAAATAACAGTCTTATAGAAAACAATTAGGTACTAAATTACCTTAAAAAGAATTTTCTTGGGGAAAATCATGTCTGAAAGACTGACTATTTTAAGCAAATTTTGTTTTCTGCATTCTGATGTTTTTTTTTCTTCACGTAACACATTATATATCACAAATTTAGTAGTAATGTAGTCACTTTTCAAGAGAAAGAAAAGAAAGATGTGGCCATCATAATGCTTGAAAATATTGAATGATGTACACACAGTGAACAAAATTGGTAGGTGTTACTGAAAGCAGAGAGATATCTTACTGTTTAAACCTTTTATTGTCACAGTGATCAACTCGCCAGATGCAAACTATTTTTAGTGGCTTTCTCTGCATATGGACTGTGAAAGCATAAATAAAGGAAATTTTCTTCACACAGGTGCTCTGATTTATAAATAGGCAATGAATACCTAATATATTTCACATCTTATATCAATCAAAATCCTAAGGAGGTATGATTGGGCAGTGTTGCAAAATTATGAGTTTAAGGGCTGATTTAATTCTAAATATTGAAAAGCACATTATTTTTACTTCTATATTAGTGAATTGCAAGCTTGGTATACTTTCAAAATCCATCAATAAATCAGATTTTTTTTCCTGTTAATTTGGCACATAGAAAATTCAAGAATAAAGTATTATGGATGCATTCTATTTTGACTATGGTATTTAAAACTGCCTTTTGTTTTACACTTGAACTACAACATGCAAAATAGCATGTTAGGGACAGTTAGTCAATCTCATTCACGTTTTTGTCTGACATGAGAAGAAGTTGTAAACAGGAAAATAAAGACACACAGACATAAAGAATTATACATTACCAAGCATATTTTTAGATGACACATCTGGACTGTGTATGGATATCTTGATATAGCGAAATTCAGTGGCCTGCATTAGGCACAAAATCAGACTAAATGATCAAAATGGAATCTTTTTGTCTGTAGCCAAAAAGGCACATAATGTATGTGCAGATTGAAATCCTCTTGAACTTGAATTAGCCAGATTTCCACATTATCTCTCCAACCCAAAACTCTCTAATTATATGGAATCAGATATAAGTGTTCACAAATAGGATAGCCTGACCTGATGAACTCGTCTTGAACAGACTCACAAAGCTGAGTTTTAATTCCTGGAGTATTCTATAATAATTTTTTTTTTTAAATTCAAAGCAATGCAGATATTTTAAATATTTAATATTTACCATAAATTTCTTACCTTTACTTAGTTTACTATGTTTTGTTGAACTTAGATAATTTGCAAATGACAATCATCTTTCAAAGCTATGCAAAATTAAAACTAATTTCTTATCATGAGACACTATGTCAGGAGAACTTCTGTGCCAAAATGAATTCATAAGTACTAAAGAGGTAAATTTCTGAAATTAGGCCTTTACTAGCTAATGCTGACAAACACTTCCCTGAAGCACTACACTCAGCACTGTCATAGCCATGTACCCAAGAAAACCTTGGTACTAGAAACTCTGTACCAATGCTTTGTATTCAGGTGACGTTTTTCAAAATGTTCCTCTGTGCAAATACTTTCCCTGGAAGGATATTTTACCTCTGGGAGTGTAGGTCATTTCTGCAGGTTCTTTATTGGTGATAAGAACCTGAGAAACAGATGATTAAATATGAGAAGCCTTCGTCCGTGCCTATTGTGTAACTGTTCTATACCTCTCTGCCTGTTTTTAAAGGAATATATTAAAATAGATCATGATCTAAATGTTCAATAACAGTATTAAAACTACAGTGAGGCTGTGCTCAGCGTTTTTTCCCTGTGGAGTGATTATGAAGGAAGAAAATACTGCTATTCAAATCCGCATCTCCTAAACCACATTTTCAGCTTATATAACAGAAGGTATGTGATTTATTATTATTTTTTTAAATATCTTTTCCAGTGTACTGTGATCTCAGCATAACTGTGATTCACAATCTAGCCCAGGCTTTCTAAAATATTTGGCTCAAATTGAAATGCAACTAGAGGTGATCATTTGGCTTAAGAAGATTCATTATGCTAAATACATAATTAATTATTTCAGGGTTCCCAGGCACGTTTTCAGATTTTTTGAAGGAGAAAGAAACAAGTATTTTCCTTATTAAAAAAAAAAACAACACCAAAACAGGCTATAAAATCAAGGTTAATATTATGTTGAAAATGTGCAAGATTAGCATGAGCAAGTTTGCTCATGTTCACATTACTTCGTTCAATTATGGCTACTCTTTACAACATTTTCCCCATAGAGAAATAGTACAAATATTTAGGGAAATACTGCCTCTAACATTTTTGCATGACACTTAAGAGACTGAAAACCCAGAAATCCTAGTCAAGTGGTCACTCTGCATCCACAGAAAGTCAAGGAAAGTAAAGCATGTGCCACTAAGCCTACTATAAAATCGATTACATCCACTTGTGAGTCTACCAGTGATGGCAAGACTGCATTTACAAGGTCAATGATATACTGGCTGCCTTCGAGCATTAAGTGTGAAAAAGCTGAAGTTTTAGCCAACCTTGCTCTTAAGAGAAATATCTAATTTATCTGTGGTGAGTTTCACTGATGTTCCATCCCTGAGAGTAACTGTAAATTTTTTGTGGGCAGAAATACAGTACATTTACAATTTTTTAAATGCATACATTTAAAGATATATTTTTCATGCCAAGATATATACTTTCAATATCTATGCTTCTATAACTATTGAAACACTAATACTGACATTTAAAAGTCTTGATTATGGTGCCCTTTCTGTGCACAGTATAGGTTTCAATGTATTTATTGAAATAACTTTCTTATAAGTTCTGTAAACAAAGAAAAAAGAGAAATACATAATCTTTTCATCATAAAACAAGCTAGAAAGTCAACATCTAAATGTTGTTATAAATTATTTAACTATGAAATATTTTATTATTTTGACTTGATCCATAGAAGTAGTCAGTCTTCACTTTAAAATTTTTCTACTGCAAAACATTATAAGGTCTATTCTAATTTATGTTCTTCATATAGACATAATGATATGTCCAGAGTGTTGTTATAGGTCAGAGACTGAAACATATTCATATGTGTGTTGCTGTGTTTCACTGTTACAGAAGTGACATTCTGTGACAACTCTTTAACAGACACAAAAAAGCTACAAATAATTCAATTAAAAAAATAAATGTAAGTTATCATAAAATATAATGAGATGGACATTTTTCTGGAAGTATTTTTATTTAGAAATAATTTTTGGTACACCAGAGTAATGTTAAATTTAACTGCTTTGATTGTGGATTCACTGTAATTAAGAAACACCATAATCACATAATCACAGAATCCTTTAGGTTGGAAAACACTTCTGAGATCATTGAGTCCAACCTATGACCTAACACAATCATGTCAACTAGACCATGGCACTAAGTGTCATGTCCAGTCTTTCTTTAAGCACCTCCAGGGACACTGACTCCACCATCTCCCTGGGCAGCCTATTCCAACATTTAATCACCCTTTCTGTGAAGAAATTCTTCCTGTGTTCAATCTAAATCTCCGCTGGAGCAGATTAAGACTGTGTCCTGTCACTAGTTGTCTGGGAGAAGAGACCAACCCCCACCTTACTACAACCTTCTTTCAGGTAGTACTAGAGAGGAATAAGGTCACCCTTGAGCCTCCTCTTCTCCAGGCTAAACATCCCCAGCTCCCTCAACTGCTCCTCATAGGACATACACTCCAGTATTCATAGGACATACACTCCAGACCACCTTTGTTGCTCTTCTCTGGACCTACTCCAGCACCTTAATGTCCTTCTTTAATTGCGGGACCCAGAATTGGAGGCTGAGGAGAGATCTCATCACATTCCTCTGTGGTTATCAGTGAAAGGACCCAAGGGAATGGCCTGAAGTTGTCTTGGGGGGATTTAGATTGGATATTAGAAAAAGGTTCTTAGCCCAGAGGGTGGTTGGGCACTGTAACAGGCTCCCCAGGAAAGTGGTCACAGCACCAGTTCTTTCAGAGTTCAAGAAACATTTGGATGCTACTCTCAGGCAACTGGTGTGACTCTTAGGGATGGTCCTGTGCAGGACCAGGAGTTGCACTTGATGATCCTTGTGGGTCCTTTCCAGTACAGCATATTCTTTGATTCTGTGTCAACTCACCAGTGCTGCATACAGGGGAACAATCACTACCCTAGTCCTGCTGGTCACAATGTTCTTGATACAGGCCAGGAGGCCACTGACCTTCTTGGCCACCTGGACGCACTGCTAGCTCATGTTCAGCCTGCTGTCAATCAGTACCCCCAGGTCCTGTTCTGCTGGGCTGCTTTCCAGACACTGTGCTCCCAGCCTGGAGCACTGTGTGGGGTTATTGTGGCTGAAGTAAAGAGTCCAGCACTTGGTCTTGTTGAATTTCATGCTGTTGGTCTTAGCCGACTGATCCAGCCTTTCCAGGTCCCTCTGCAGAACCTTCCTACTCTCAAGCAGCTTGACACTCTGACCCAACTTCGTCTGCAAATTTGGTAATGGTAGACTCAAGTCCCTTCCACATCATCAATAAAGATATTAAACAGGATTGGGCCCAACAGTCCTCCTGATCCCTGGGGGATACCACTAGTGACCAACTTGATGCAGCACCGTTCACCACAATCTCTGGGCCCGGCCATCCAGCCAGTTTTAACCCAGTAAAAAGTGTGCCTGTCCAAGCTGTGGGCTGCCAGCTTTTTCAGGAGAATGCTATGGGAGACGGAGTCAAAGGCTTTGCTGAAGCCCAAGTAGATCATACCCACAGCCTTCCCCTCATCCACCAGCTAGGTCACCTGGTCATAAAAGGATACAAGGTTAGTCAGGCAGGACCTGTTTTCCCTAAACCCATGCTGTCTGGATCTGATCCCTTGGTTGCCCTGTATTTGCTGTGTGATCACACTCACTATCTGCTCCATAACCTTGCCGGACACTGGGGTCGGGCTGACAGGCCTATAGTTCCCTGGATCCTCTTTCCAACCCTTCTTGTGGATAGGTGTCACATCGTCCAACTTCCAGTCATCTGGGACCTTCCTTGTGAAGCAAGACTGGTGATAGACAATTGAGAGAGGATTAGTGAGCTCTTCCAGCAGCTCCCTTATCACCCTAGGATGAATTCCATCCCATCCCATAGACTTGTGAGCATCTAAATGGCTCAGCAGGTCACTAACTACTTCCTTCTGGATTACAGGGGGTCCATTCTGCTCCTTGTCCTTTTCTACCAGCTTGGGAGACCAGTTGTCCTGAGGATAACTGGTCTTACTGTTGAAGACATAATGTAATATAACTCTTCATTGTATTAAATCTGAATAATTTAAATATATTAGCGATAAAGAATTTCTCATGTTACCTAGTGAAACTTGAACTAAATTCTCCTTTCCATACCAAATTTGAAGACAAATATTGCTGATGAAAACTTTACAGCAGAAGTATTTTAGTGTTATTTGTAAAATTTTTTAAACATTTAATCTACAAAATGAGTTATAAGACATAAACCTAGAGCAAACATAACACTTGAAGAACTCTCTTCAGCTTTCTAGACAAGCAGATGTGCTGCAAAGCTAGCAAAATACAGCTTAATGAAATAGAAAATTTATTTTTCAATAAAGATTTTTTTAAACTTTTCTGTATGAAAAGTTCCCTGCCAAAATTTATTTTTGTTTTGCACAGCAATGACTAGCTGATGTGCAAGAATTATTAACAGCTGATGTTTATTTAGTTATTTATTTATTTAGAGACTGATTGCTTTTTGTTTTATACTGAAATCTAAACAAGAGAATTTCCTGACTATAGTGTTTCTGTTAGATGTAAAGAAAAGCTAAAAAGTTACTTTAAGAGAACTTTTATTTATATGCAACATTTATGTAATTTTTTATGGATGGACTATATTGAAAAATAGTGGATTAAAAAGAACTGTTGCTCTGAATATATTCTGATCTTGAAATATTTTTAATTTCCATACAAAGGTGACTTCTCTTCAAGACTGGAATTCTTTTGTGATCTTTAAAAAATGTAAAGTGTAGTAAAAACAGTAGTGACTGGAGGTTTTCAGAATCTGCTTATATATTCAGAGAACAATTGTTCCAAAAATGTTTAGATTTTATCAAGTCTGCACTAATAATATCTAGCCCGAGACAGTACTTTGTCTCTCTCTTACTAATGCTATCCAAACCACTAAAGAATCCCAAAGGGCGAAGAACTGGAAGAATACAAAACTGTCATGAAGCAATTATTACTGGGCAGACTGCTTCATATCCATGTGTTCAGCACATCTATTTCAATTTGTTTCTGGCAAGAAGTAATATGAAATTAAGTATTCACACAGAGCAAGAAGGAGGAATAATATTCAACGATTTCAAAGTACGCAATAAACCAATTTATCCAACAGTACAACTAGATATTTTCAACTGAATGTAATTATGTCAGAGCATCTGGAGGAAAATTCTGGGGGCAAGAGAGATTTCTAATATTTAATCCAGGTAATTGTGTAAATCTATGTATAACTTGCCTTCTGGGAGTACACAAATACATTAGGCGAATTATATACCTGTCTGAAAAACTAATTTATTTGGGTAAAGTTTTCTTGCATTTGTTTCAATACTAAATGAAAGTGGATAGAAACCCCCCTTCAACTGCAATACAAGTTTAATATTTTTTCAACTTAAAAACTGCTACATTTTGTTTGATTTTGGGTTGGGTTTTTGATTGGTTGGTTGATTGTTTCATTTGTGGTTTTTTTTTTTTTTTTTTTCTTGAGGAAGATAGGCTTTCAAACAGTTTCAGATGTAAACTCATAAGCTCCCTACGAGCTTGCTGCCAAAAACTTCTGTAGAGATGCAATCAGACTGGACTGCTGGGAGCTGAGCATGAACAGCCCCAGTGCTGCCTCCTGTCTGTGCCAGGTTTATAATGGGGACAAGAATCCATCCACACTACAAAAATTGTACAAATTAGGGAGAAAGTTGAACAGCCAACAGGTTCACAACTTCAGACCTTCAAAAATATCCTAATGCTGGGATCAATTTTGCCTAGAGCTCCTGGGCACTGAGGGCATCTTTACAATTGATAATAAAGGTAGTCTGAATGGTAGAGTTGCCTTGAGCCTTGGCTACCGCCCACTGTTTTTAAAGCAATTTCTGAATAAAATGCAGGCATTGCAGGCTAAGGTAGACAAATTCCCAAAAGAGGGTCTTGTAACAGGGCAAAAATAATAGATTGAAGCTTTGTGATATTCAGCTGGAAGATGTGTTCATCTGCAAAGAAGCCCAGCATAAGTTCTAACCTCCCATGTCCACAGGGCTCTTCCATGACACATGTAATTCCTGCTTTTTCAGCACAGCACGGCCAACCCAGTACCTGTGAATTTATTGGAAAATTTTGGTACAGGCTAAACATGTTTTAGGTATTGTTCAAGCAATTTACCAATACTAACCTCGAAATTCCACTGCCCAGCAATGTTCCTGATTACAGTTGATTTTACTGGTCGCCCAAGAATCCAGATGGGAAAACAGATTCTTGAAGAATTTCTTCTTAGTGCATGAGATATTTTTTTATTATATCTCAGACTTGTAGAAACACTATGGAAAGATCACAATGGCCAATCAATGTAATAAGAAGAAACGGAGTGTCAGCATATGCAGAAGTAAAGCAAAGCACCTAGATAAGAAGGAAATCCTCATTCAAGCACAGACATGCTTGTGAGCATATCTGGGGCTGAATAAAGTGAAATAATAGTTCAGAAAAAGGGAAATAATTGACAAATGGAACTGGCCTGGGCTAAAAATATTTTAGATGAATAGAAATTATTTTGAGCTTTTGTTACCGGTGTGGCTATTCTCATACCCCAACGCCAAAGAGTAGGATGTGCTTTTCTGCCAGACTCTTTAGCAGCAGGAGATTTCAGCTCTTGAAATTCCTGAACAAAGAAACTAAACTCAGTGCTTTTAAGCAATCCTCTTGGTGATTCATCCATTTGAACCTGAACATGATACATGTTTTAGATTTATACATGCTTTTATATCTGCTCGAGGTATACTAAGTTTCCCTGCAATTCGTTGTTCCAGGTATACTAAGTTTCCCTGCAATTCATTGCTATGCGTTTTTTGGCTGCTTTGGTGTTTTTTCTTTCTTTTTTTTTTTTTCTAGTACATCTACTTGTACACTCACTGTCTGCCATTTTGTGAATAAGTACTCTGATTTCATAAGGCATACCTTCATTTTTCCAAGCAGCCTGTTGTGCTTAGAAGGAATGATGATGGAGCTGATGGGACACGGATTCTGAATGGAGCTCAGAACAGAACCAAAAAGAATATGGATTTCCACATTCCTCATGTGCTTTTGCGGTAGAGGCCTTGATGCATAGACCAGCAAGCTACAGCGGGAGGCCTTTTGCATACTACCATAGAAAACTCCTGGCATGTGGAACCATACAGCATGGGAGAAACTAGGGTAAGGGACGAATTCCCTTGGGGGATGAACAAGTCTGCAAGGCCTTTCTGATGATCTGTGCATCCCAACTGCGGAACAACTTGTCTGGCAAAATAGGAACAGCGTTTACCTCCTGAATGTAAAAAATATGTGATTCAGTTGCCTACATACAGATAATAAGGACTATTTCAGGCACTGTCAGGTATCCTGCTTAGCTACTTATTGTCAGTCTAGAAGAATGGTGACTTCCTGTGAGACCTGTGTTGTACCTATCAGCCTCCTATCTTGGATACTCTCGTATACCTTGGAAGATGTTATGTACCTATCAATATAGAAGAAACTCCTTATTTCAGTCTGGCATCAATCAAAATTGGTTTGGATTGGCATCTTGAAACTGCATGGTCCATGTCTACTTACCAGTGTTTAAGGATGTCAAAAATATTCCTGCTCTTTGACACAATCAGTTTATAATCGGGCTTGCTCTGCCTGTGGACAATTCAATTTTGCCAAGTGACACCTTGAAGTTGAAATAAAGAGATGTCTCATCCAGACAAATATTCAAATGAACATTTATCAGAAGCAAAGCGTTTCTAAATTTCTTGCAAGTCTATCAGATCCAGGGAGAATGTGCAGATCTGTTGATTGTCTGACTGCTGCTGTCCTTGGCTTTCATAAATGGGATGATAATGGATGTTGATGAGGCACTCACAAAGTCACGAGAGAAAATAATATACTGGTTGTCTGAAAGTGTTAAGGTTGTTTCCTATTTTTCTTCATTTCCAGATTGTGTCATAATTTGAAAATATTCACTGGTATTCATATGGAAGTATGTACAAGAAGACTGAATATCTAATGTTTTGTACATAACAAAACAATTCTTTTTCATATCTTTTTAGCTCATATTTTTCTCATTCTTGGATTGCAATGTATGCATATATTATTTTTGTATGTCTATAGTTTATAATCAGTGGCTACAAATCACACATCACACGGTTACAGTTTGGACAAAGCACTGATATTAGTTAGAAATTCAGGTTTTGTTGCATCTTCCTAAGTGGTGTGTGATGATAATGAAATGAAAAATGATATTCTGATGTACATATGTTACTGACACTTGGATTTTATCCCAACACCTGTAACCTGTTAAGTAATGTTTTTCTAGACAGCTATATTGTGTCTAGTTAGCACAGAAGTGCATGAGGACATCTGTTTAGGCACAATAATCAGGGACTGGTGATTCCATCTGTAATTTAAATTGAAATTAATCCTTCTCAGAAAGTCTGGAAAAGAATGAGATATTTGAAATAAAGTCTTTCCTTTTATTGTTAATCAAAATAATCTGATATTTCACAGAATTGTCACTTTTTCTATCAAAACCAATTCCAAGAACTATTGAGACCTTATCTTGGTCATAATGACCTTCAGTCAAAGTGACTTTCAGTTGCAGAGAACTGGATAATGGATGCTAATGCATCAATCCAGCTCTACAACTCCTACAGCACATTAATGCTGCATTCATCCCCTTTTGCAGGTTGTACCTTTCAGAACATAAAAAGAACATTTCTTTTGCAAGTCCTTTCAATCTCCTTGTTTTCATGAGTACGTGTCTAGTGTTATACAATCCTATCTCATGAAAGTTCAGAACATATGCTCTAACGACATGACTGTGCTCTTTAATCTACACTTCATTACACATTCTTTGATAGTTTTATTATCCTTTTGAATTTTATACCTGCACAAGAAACATCTGTTTCTTCTTCTTTTTTTTTTTTAAGTACATTGCAATACATATATTACAGTAACTGATTCGCTTCCTGCTTTCTCCCTCCATACTGCATGTAAAAATATTGTGTGCATCCTGAACAGTGGATAGTAGGACTATTGGAAGCAAAATGAGCATCTGAAGGTCTTGTTTTCTTTCTGCTCCAATTACTTCTACATACAGGTCAAACCTGCGTTTATAGTATTTTCTTCAATATTTCCTCTAAATTTAATCTCTGCGGGGAGTAAAAGTTATTTCATTTTCCACTGTCTTGCACACTATTATTCTAGAATCATGTCGATTTTAAGTATATATGACATCTCAAGTCTATCAGAATGCCTTTATTGAGATATCAAATTTCACATATTTATTAAAACTGAGTAAAAGTATCTTTCTTGAATAAATATCAAATTAGGGTGTGTATCCTGCATAATTCCTACATAGAAATATATTTCATGGAAGGAGCTTAATATTTTCTGCTATTAGATATTCACTGGTGTTGGTAATATCTTCTGTAATTGAGGCTTTCTGGACCTTTCATTAATGGTGAAAAGCTTCATTCTTGCCAAAATTGTGTTATTTATACTCAAAAATCTCTGAGTATTTACTGTAGAATGAAGTCTAATTCAACTATTTAAATGTTCAGACACAAGGATTTGAATACACGTGAAAGACGAACCAATAAAAATACACATTGTTTCCAAAACATTTGCATTTTTTGCATTTACATCTTCTCTTGTAGGATACTTGGTCCAATTCGTCATGAAGTGGTTCCAGTGGCTGAAAAAATTCACTTTTAGTGACTTGCAATATCTTTTTTTCCCCACTGCAAACCTGTAAGTATGCCCAGTTACCTAGTTCTGAGTACGCTTATGTATTAGAAAGTTGATTTTGTTGCTTAACACTTCTGAAGAATCCATTCTTTTTGGTTGTCCTTGTTATGATTAAACTCTGCCTGCATCATTAGTCAGGTAACTGACCATACTTCCCGCTTAACATGGGTAAAAGTTCAAAATTTACCTCTAGACTTTTTTGCCAAACTGCTATTCTTAGAGCACCATTAGTGAAAACAAGGGTGATGTGCCTTTTGCAACTGGACATGCCTCTCTCGTATTGGCCTTTTTAGCCACCAACGTGCTTGCAACAAACGTGGGTAGAGCCCTTCCCAAATCTTCGTTCGCGAAGCCTAGCCATGAGATGAGTGAGATGAGATTCTTAGAGCACCATTAGTGAAAACAAGGGTGGTATTCCTTCTGTAACAGTGGTGGCATCAGACAGCGTAAATTTGAGGCAAATCTGATTCAAATGCAGTGGAAACAAATATCTTGTTGAGGTGGGAATTCGCTGGTTAAATTCACTGATCCAAGACTGTGAAACTAGAGAAGGCAAAGTAAGAACTCAGAACACACAAAACATACAGGGAGGAAACTTTGGCTGGAAAAGGGCATTCAGTTCAAAAGAAGAAAATGACAAGGGAGATAGTGGAACTGACAGGAAAATCAGATTTGTGAATGAAAAAATAGCTGAGCAAACAATGGCATAATGGAATCTGATGAAAAGGACTAGATCAGCTGATGGGCCAAATTGACCTTGACATAAAACTAGAGAGGAAAAGGTGAAAGAGTAGGAACAGTGTAGAAACTGAAAGAGAAGTACTTGAAAAGTGTTAATTTTTGAGGGCTCAATCGAAATCAATTACCATTGAGTTCAATAAGTAGCAAAACCAGAATTAGAAAGGAGAGTTATCTTCTGGAATTGAAGAGACAGTGGCATTGTGTAACTGCTGCTGTAGATAACATGTTTACTTCATTCTCATTTTATCTTTTAGTTGAAACAACAGAGTTTTTACAGTGGATCCGAAACTTCAAGACCCAGACACTCACTGTAAGCACCTGTATGAAAAATGAGGGGAAAAAGCTACAGGATTTCTTTTTATTCTGGGGTGTTTTCTTCCGCTAATTTTTCTAGAGAAAAAATATTCCAAAAAGCATAAGCCCATAAATGTTAGAGCATTACTATCTGACTGAAAAGTCAACCAATTAAAAAAATAGAATGTGGCAATCAAAGTCCCTTCTAATTAAGCACTGCAAGGGAGTGTTTTAAACTGCTGAAAAGAGATCATTTGCAATTCTCTATTGTCAGAACAGCCCACGGTCTTTCCAAACTAATTCCCATTCACAGACTGTCAAGTATTATGAAGTAGAGACATGGAAGCAAATAATCATTTTACATGTGGCAACCCTGTCTTAGCAGGTAAGAGGGCTTAAATTTTTCTGTCCAGTTGGCTTTAGTGCTATTTAAGAATCCAGTGCATATTTAGTTAGTGAATGTAGACAAATCCTTATTATGTAACCCAAGAGTTTTTTAAGTTCAAATTCACATGCTGCTCTTTTTCTCTGCCCAAATTCAGTTGAAGTTGTCCATTATTGCAAGGATAAGTAATATTATCTATCCTGAATAAGTACTCACTTGTATGCACAACTTATCACAAAAATGTTTCCAGAGTTTTCATTGCTAATAAACTAATTCAAGTCTATTTTTAATAATGGAACATGCTCAGAAATAAAAGAAAACTATATTTACATTAGTACTGATAAGATTAGTTTGTCTTATGTGCATGTCAAGTATGAAGAATCCTAAAGACTTAGATGTCAGATCAGATTTGAAATCTGGAATTTCCTTTGTAGCCCTAAAAAAACCCCTGCTCCACTGTTATATGCCTCTTGTAGCAGTCCCCTGTTTACCACTGCAAGGTGACAATCAATGACAGTAATCTGCCTGAAAAGACTGCACCCAGTTTGAATGCCTGCAATAGTGACAAAAAGCATGAATTGAACACTGTCTGCCAACCGAAGAACTTGGACTAGAGCCTTTTTCTGAACTCAGTGAGGAATAATTGCTCATTGCTATCCAACTGAGTCTGTTACTTCAGGAGAAGAGAAATCTAAGAATACATTTATAAAATATGAAGTAATTCTCCCCTACCGACACAACAGGGTTCAGGCATCTAAATGTCTTCAAAAACCTGGCTAAACACTCAAGGTGGACAAAAAAAGTATGCAGGGAAGTCTCTACAACTGGAATATTATTTTGTTTTAAAAAAAATCCAAGTTTATAATTTTTTTTTTACTGTGCTTTGAAAGAAAAATAAAGGTGTTGGGGCCAAGCACAGTTGTATGATCTTCAAAAAGGCAAAGTGCTAGGTCCTACACTTTGGCCACAACAACCCCACACAGCACTACATACTGGGGGAAGAGTGGCTGGAAAGCAGCCCAGTGGAAAAGGACGTGGGGGTGCTGGTCGGCGGCCGACAGAAGATGAGCCAGCAGTGTGCCCAGGTGGCCAAGAAGGCCGGTGGCATCCTGTCCTATATCAGAAATAGTGTGACCAGCAGGACCAGATTGTCCCTCTGTAATCAGCACTGGAGAGGCTGGAGCTCAAGTCATGTATTAGGTTCTGGGCCTCTCAGTACAAGAAAAACATTGAGGTGCTGTAGCATGTCCAGAGGCTGGAGCATGTACGGAGAAAGACAATGAAACTGGTAAAGAGTCTAGAGGGCAATTCCTATGAGGACCGGCCAGTCAGGCTGGAGTTGTTTAGCCTGGAGGAGAGAAGGTTCAGGCATGACCTTATCACTCTCTACAACCACCTGAAAGGAGGTTGTAGTGAGGTGGGGGTCAGCCTCTACTCCCAGGCTATTAGTGACAGAACAAGAGTATGTAGTTTTAAGCTGCACCGGGGGAGTTTCAGGTTGAACATCAGGAGGAATTTCATGGGAAGTGTTAAGCATTGGAATAGATGGGCCAGGGAGGTGACGGAATCACCATCCCTGGAGGCGTTCAGGCAATGACTGGACATGGCACTTAGTGCTAGGGTCTAGATGACAAGGTGATGATCGGTCAAAGGTTGGACTCGATGATCTTAGAGATCTTTTCCAAACTAGATGATTCTGTGATTATCACTCTTAACAATTACCTGAAAGGAGTTGTAGTGAAGTGGGAGCAGGTCTCATCTCCCAGGTGACAAGTGCTAGGACAAGAGAAAATGGCCTCCAGTTGCACCAGGGAATTTAGATTGGACACTAGGAAAAATTTCTTCACTGAAAGGTTTGTCAAGCATTGGAACAGACTGCCTAGGAAGTGGTGGAGTCATCACCTGGAAGTATTTAATAGATGAATAGATGTGGCACTTAGGGACATGGTTTAGTGGTGGACTTGGCAGCGCTGGGTCAACTGGATTCAATGAACTTAAAGTGTCTTTTCCAGCGTAAGTTATTCTATGATTCTGTGATTCTGTGCTTTGAGGTTTTGGGGTTTTTTTACCATAAAAAGTAACGAAGGCATAAACACTACAATAAATATAAATAGGTAGGTTATTTGAAAAGAGGTAAATCAAGTTCAATTTTCTGCCCCAACTACAACAGGGACTTGAATCTTAGCATCCAACAGCCCATACAGAGCCCTAATCTGTAAGCTATTGTTTTTCCAATTTGTGTCTTTCTTCAAAACCGTTATGAAAACTCCAGTAGTAAAATTTCTGTCATATTTTCATTTTTAACAATAAAATTTACCATGGAAAATATCTTTATCACAAACAAGGCAACACAACAAATCTTAAAACACTTTCCCCAGAAAGTAATAGGGATGATAGATGTAAAATGATCAGAGATGTCACATTTCTACAAATAAATTATCTTGTTTCTGTTATTGATTACAGCTTGAGGAATGTTTAGTTTTTTAAATAAATAAATAAGAATATTTGAATGTATACATTTCAGAAAATTAAAGAATGTTTTTCATGCCCATTTTATATGTTTTGTTGTTTTTACATTGCTCTTCAAAAGTGCTGTTGTGAAACCTGTCTTAATATAGAAAAAAGTAACTTCTCATATGTGAACTATCATTTCCCCTGTCACATCGAGTGATATTTTTCCAAAAAGAGAAGTAATAATTTTTCATCTTCCTAACTGGTCAGCCTGTCCTGTAAACAATTCACAGACTGAGCTATCAGCCCATTTGGACGAAACTAGATTATGATTGCTTTTCCCTCAGAAACAGTGGTAAAACAGTCAACATAAGCAATAGTGTTGTAGGTAACCCCCATAGAGCAACAGATGACCATGGCCACAGCACCTTAAAATGGATGAAATAACATATATCTAATAATATATAAATAACAAAACAATGGAATAACAAGGAGTAATTCTCATTGTCTTATTATTTCTAAGCAGTTCATAGTCTGAAAAAATTCCAGTAAAAATTGATAGCATTTTAAACCAGATATTAAATCTAAGAAATGAAATCTAAAACTTATTTTACTGTAGAGCTTTAAAACAAAATCCCAAACTACAAACTACAGCACAGTACTAAATAGATGTAATGACATTCCCAAGACTAGAGCCTCAGTACAAAACCGAGAAACACAAAGGCATCTTCTTTCATGATCAGTCACTGAGGTGAGTTAATCAATGCAGTTTTCTTTTCCATTGCTTTTAGAATGATGGAGTCATACTTTATCACACCTCTAATGATACAGAAATGAAAAAAAGACAAAGATTGTCCCAGATGGAGAACTGGAAAAAAAATAATGTTGCACAAAATTTCTTTCTCCATACTCTAGTCCAGCTTCATGGAGCAGTAATAAAAAGTGTTCAAAAATTTAATGTGGTTTGGTGCATTACTCTCAATAACATAACTTCATCTTTTATGAGAATGAAAAATGCACAGCATTTTCATGAAAGGAAACTCGTGTACTTATAATGAAGGTTTCCCTAAGTTTGTGTGAGTTTTCTTCTTGTTATTGTTTTATTATTCAGGAGATTAAATAGAAGGCTAGAGGAAAAAACAACAGTTTGGAAGCACTCCTAATTTAAGCTTTTTAGGTGCTCTGTGGCTAGAATATTTGATTAGTGTTTTGGAAAAATTATTGAGTTAAATTATTTTTTTGATCGTTTCCGTTCCAAAAATCTAAAATAATTCTTATTCTGCCCCAGTCATATCCTTGAATGGAGGAATCTCTACTAATTATCAAATATTTCAAGCTGTTTCTGTCAACTTTGTCTGCTCATTTACTGAGGGTATTCTTCAAAAGTATGGTTAATCACAGTTCTATGTCATCTAAGACAAAAATGTTCAAAATGAACTTTGAAAACAGGTTTTTATATAAAATAATGGATATTTTGCAACTGCATAGAGTTTTTATGGTTTATTTGGTTTTTAATATTTTCTTAGACATATGAAAACTACATTTCCTCTCAGTTTTACTCATTCAGAAGGATCAGATTTGCATGTGAAAATTTAAAGCAAAATACTTCCAGTTAAAGTTTAGTACATTTCTCCAGGTAAATTTAGACATTTCTGTGAAAGAAAAGTGTTTCTATTGATTTCAGTGCTACAGCAAACAGAATTTTAGATGACAAATATATTATTCAGCACTGGTCAAGAGAATATCTCATTTGAGGTACAGGACCTATTCATTACACTTTGCTGTAAGTTTTTTTCTGAAATGTTTTGGTACAAAACAACAACCAAGATCCATCTCTAGAGGATTAAGTGTAGCTGTGCTTTCTGCCTCTTCATGGTAAAGAGTACTTCTTGTGAAGGGAACTTTGTTTGTCCAAATTTTCATGCTACAGAGGAAGGTGAATGAAAAAATACATGGATTTGATAAACAAAGTCACTTGTCTCTCTTGATAATGAGATTTTTTTGTACCTACCTACCTACTTATCTATCAAGATGTACATAAATATGTATGTATATATGCCTATACATGTACATATGTACATATATGTAGGTATATACACATATCTATGTATATTTGTATATACATATATACATATTTATACACATGCCATTTACTCTGTATGTTTCATTTGTTTTTTTTCTCTAGTCAACACAAAGTTTCATAAATTTGTAAGGTATTTTTCATTTGAAAAATATTTTATTCTTATTATGTATTTCTTTCTTTTATTTTTTAAGTCTATGTACAAGAACATGAACGTAATTGCTCTGTGTTCATTGCAGATATTTAATCAGGCTAACATAAAATAGAAAACTTGTTCTCTGGCAGCCAAGACAGCAAACCACATCCTGGGGTGCATCAAATCCAGCATCACTAGAGGGTTAAAGAACCGATTATCCCTCTGTATTTAGCATTGTTGCAGCTTCACCTGCAGTGTTGTGTTCAGTGCTGGGCCCCAACACTAAAGAAGAATGTGAAAGTTCTTGAAAGTGTCCAAAGGAGGGAAACAAAGCTGGTGAAAGGGCTAGAAAGAATGTCCTATGAGGAGTACCTGAGGCATTTGGGTTTGCCTAGTTTGGACAGAAGGAGGTTAAGGGGTGACCTCATTGCTCTCTGGAGCTTTCTGAGGAGGGGAAGTGGAGAAAGAGGTGCTCATGGTCAATGTAGGTTCTTTCCAACTGAAATAGTCTATTCTCAAAATGTTTTTAGGAGTTTGAGATATAGGCATCTAAAGGACGGCATGAATTCTTACTAGATCTGTACAAAACTTAGCAGGTGTGACTTTCTGAATTTGTAACCTCTTTTTCCTCCTCATCGCAGGTTCTGTGGTTTTAGAGTTCAACTTTTGCTTTAAGTTTTCTAACTACCTGAATACAAGGCTTCATGAGCCTGACTAATGATTTGCCTGGGTTAGTTTCATTAACTTTTGCTGTCCAGAATATTTTTTCCAGGAGAGTCAATCTCGTTTTCAAAATACGTGCTTCTTTAAAGAGGCAGAAAAAAAAATGTTTTGCTTAGTTTGAATTTCCACAAAAGATGCATGGATTCCAAAATCTTTTTTTAATCTATGCCCAATAACTAGACTATATTTTAGTCAAAACTAAGTTTTAATTGATTTTCAGTTTAATTTAAAATGTCTTTCTATCTTGAGTGTTAGTGAATGTAATGATATTTTTACTGAAAATATAAAACAATAGAACAGAATTAGAAAAAGAAAACATGTTGGTTGAGAACAATAGCAGTTTGGGCATCATTTCAGAAAAGCACTTAAATGTGTGCTTAAAAGGAAAGTAACTTCATTCAAGACAGACAGTAGACAATGCATGAGACAATGTAGAAGACTGTCTCAAAAAGTAAAAGATCCCAAGACAGTTGGAATTTGGCAAGACAATAAAGACTCAAAAATCAAGCAGAGGGAAATTGACCAAGACTCAATGAGCAAAGTTTTTAAGTAACTAAGTTGTTTGGAAAGTTGTAATTGAAATCGGCAAGATGTGCTTCGAACTTTAAAAAAAATTATGTCCCGTATGTTCTATATGAGGTTATCCTCATGTAGTCCTACTAGCTGGAGATATCATTAGACAATAAGGCAGTCTAAAAAATCATGATTGATTAAATAGAAAGCAATGGTTCAGTCTTCCTGCTGAAAAAGAGGAAGAGAGAATGGAATGAAGGGAGCAGTTTTTAGATGAAAAACATATTAAAAAGAACAGAAACTTAAAAAAAAAAAAGAAGGAAACATGTCAAGCATGTCCTCACACAAAACATACATGAGGTACGTGGAACGCCTTGACCAAGGATGCTGTAGACTTGATGAATTACTGAAGTTTGAGAAGTCCGGGAAAGTCCAGCTGTAACTATTAAATACAAAAACCTCAGCCTATTTACTTTAACTTTGACACTTAATATTGTTTCAGACACCCTAGAAACTTGCAGATGGATGTCAAACCTGAAAGAAACCTTTCCTTTCTTGACCACAGCTGGTGAGATAAACTTGGGTACTCCAAATGACATCACGCATTTATGCTTATGCATCAGATGTTTTCTTTAGCATGAGCTGAATCTCTCTTGAGGTTCTATTGACTGTCTTGACTAGGCAGTTCATTAACCATATTTCAGTCTATTACCTATAATCAAAGCTTAGACATCTAGCTCACAGCTAAGCAGTTGTGTGGAGACATCCAAATGACAGTGTATTAATGTTTTGCTAAAAGCAACTACTTCTGGCTCAAGAAACCCCTAAATTGCAGACTGACAAGAACTGGGAAAATATTACAGGAAAAGATCAATGATTATTTTAGTCTTGTTTGTTTTGTAAATCCTTACTTAAGCAGCTCCTATTAGTCAATGGAGACAAATGATAGGTAAAGTATATGAGATTGAGGGACCCTGAACTGTCTTAGTACAGCAACATAGATGCCCTTATGCTGTTCTCTGGGAATACATTGTGTTGTGTATTGCTAGGAGTTAAGAACAAATCAGCGTAGCAAAAAAAAAAGGAAAAAAAATTTGTCAAGCAATCCAATGAAATCCAGGTGAGATCAGTAGAGAAGAAAAGGTTTTTTAATGTCTGCTGTGCGAAACAAACTCTTCCTTCTGAAAGGATTGGAGGTTTGTTAAAATAATTCGCTGGCTTCAAGTAGTACTTAAATTGTGTAGTCTACTTTGTATGAAGGCACAAACACATTCAAAATATCAAACAGATTAGTTTCCCCATTCTGTATCATTAGTTACCTCTATACTGAAAACTTTCTTTACATGAAAACTTTCTTTACATTATCCCTCAACCTTCCTTACTTTCCCACACTTTGTTTATATGATCCCTCAAGGTCCACTTATAGCAGAAATGCACATAGACCAAGAACACAGGTTTGATAACTGGCATACAACTATCTGTCCTCAGTAATGGCTAGCACACTCCCTAGCATGATTTTGATCCGCACTTTCAGACAGAACCTAGGAGTCAGTTGAAGAAGAGAATATAACACAGACTGTTCTCAACAGGAGGGATGATTAATACCTTTTTCTTCTAGGAGTGAAAAGGAGAAGGAGTTTGCTCATCTGACTTTACAGTTCCTTGATATTTGTCATCTAATTAGTACCTATCAATTTTATTTATTAATACAGGTGTAACTGAGTGGTTTGGGGTTTTTTTTGGTTTGTATTTCCCCCCCCCCCAGCAGCTCCAAACTACCAGGGTACCAGAACATATCACAGGTTTATTCTCTTATCTTTGTGCTTTCCTTGTGCTTATTTCCATACTTGTTGTTATCTTTCATCTGTGTCTGACCCTACCACGAGCTTAAGGTGGTTAAGTTAATCTTAGTGTTCATACAAAGCTACACCATGTTTTCTATGAAGCAGATAGTTCAGGCATAGATCCTACAGATTCTACTTCTCTAATCCTCTCCCCCCACAAACGTAGACAGTTTCTAATAACAGCTGCATCACGATTGAGTACCAGGACAAAATATTTCCTGTAAATAATGCATGGGTTCTCAGAAAAGTGTGTACCAGGAAGAGTTATAGCTTCATCTGTAGAAGTATAAAAAAACCAAACCCTTTGGGGCAATAACATATTTTTATTCTTTTCTCGTAAATTGCCTAACCCAATGATATCCACTGGAATGGAGATGAAATAAATTCATGTTACCATGGTACAACACCAAAATATACACTGGGCTCTATGCACTAATATGTGTGCTACAGCAATAAATCTGATAGTTAATCTGTTAAATACGCTGTCATTTTCTGTGAATACTTACATTTTTGCAATGACCGTTGGCATATTTGAAACAAGATTAAAGTGCAAACAATGAATTAAAGTCTTAATTACCTGACATAATGGAAGTAATTTCTCAGTTTACTACTACTAACACTCTAATAAGTCACAGACTGTTCACTCAAGTAACTTGGAAATTTGTGACTGGGAGTTGTAAGAAAACCGTACCTAAATTCACACTAAGGATGCTATTGTGTCTTCATTTCTGTTTTTAATAAATTGTTTTCCAAAAGTTCCCAACTACATACAATGATTTCTATGACTTTCCATACCCTAAAGGAGAAATGTTAACAGAGTCAATCCTTTTTTTCATCTACTTTTTCAATAGTTATTTAACCTACATGCAGTTTTTAATTCAGCCAAGTCTACAAGTCCATGAAAAGTAAAAATTGCAAGCAAATAAAACTGTGAAATTCTGAGATAGAAAATTTAGGTGAATTGCAAGTTGACTTTAAGTTACACAACTGGAATAATGATTTTCTTTGAGAAATTATGTGGTTGGACTAATGGAGTGCTCTTTTAGATCCACAGGGAACATGTGTCACTTTTGCTTTAACAGAATCAAACATTTTCAGCGAGGGTTAACATTTCTTTCTTTGTGAAAGTCACGTTATGGAAAAGAAGATTTAAAAAAAAGGAGAAAGATAGCTAAATCGTATTTCCTCTAGAAATATCAAATCCAAAATAAAATAACAGGAAATTAGGGAGCATTGCTCTGAACATTTAGTTTTATTATTGGTGTAGCTGACAGATAGGCAGTACACTGTCTTTTGCCCTTTAAAATAAGTACGTTGCACTTAAATAATGAAATCTAGTGATTTAATTCCTTTATGTGCTTGTTCCTGGAAACATACCGCCTACTAAGTCAACAGCAGAACAGTTGAACTGGAGACGAATTCCAAAGCTGTAATTTACAAAAAGGTTTAGTAAAGTATATGCAAAACTGCTCTCTTTTTTTTTTTTAACTGTAAAATATAAATAGGCAAAATATAGCATGCTACAGATGAAATTACATTAATTAACCTGTCATATGTTAGTTTACATAGAGATCTGGATGTTAATCAAAGAAAAGAGATTTTGGAGATGAAAGTAATTAATGAAAACTGATGGTATTTATGCATATGCCATATTAATGTGGAGTGTGATAAACTATTGTTCTTTGATATGCAATGGAAATATTTAAATAGTACAAATAACCTCATCTACCGCCACCACCTGCGTCTCCTAGAACGCTTCCATCAACGCTGTCTCCGTACAATCTTGAACATCCACTGTTCAGATTATGTGACCAATACATCTGTTCTAGAGCAAGCAGCTGTCACAAGTATTGAGGCCATGCTGATGAGAACACAGCTGCATTGGGCAGGGCACGTCTCCAGGATGAAGGACCACCGCCTTCCTAAGATCTTGCTTTATGGTGAACTTGCCACCGGCTGTTGCATGAGAGGAGCCCTGAAGAAAAGATACAAGGACTCCCTGAAACAACATCTCAGCCTTGGCCATATTGATCACCATAACTGATCTACTCTGGCCTCCAATCGGGAGATCTGGAGACACACCATCTATAACGCAGCTGTCTCCTTTGAGAACACACGCAGGATCACCCTTGAGGAGAAAAGGCAATGCAGAAAGAATCGTGTCTTGCAGAAGATACCACCTAAGGAGTCTTTCTGCTGTGCCTTTTGCAATCGGATATGTCTGTCTTGTATTGGCCTTTTAAGCCACCAGTGTGCTTGTAACAAATGTGGATAGAGCCTTCCCAAATCTTCGTTCGCAAAGCCTAGTCATGATGATGACAAATATCCACAATTTTAAAATAGATTTATTTAATTTATTAAAGGAGGAAAGACCTTATTTCTGAATGTACCGAATACTATTTTTTTCTATGTGTTGTATTGATTCACTATGTGGAGTTAGGACTTTTAGAAACATTAACAGTCTGAACCTTCAGACAGAACTGTCTGAAAACATATGAATACAGTGGATAAAATATTTAGAACAGGTTAAAATTTAATTTCTCCCCAAAGGTTGCAAAAAATTACTACACCTAAAAAAATTTTCACTCAAACAAACATAATTATCCTCTTAGATACATAGAAGGGACTTCTTTTCTGCAATTCCCAGATATATGTCAATACTATCTGCATAATCCACAGAGGCACAGTCATGCCACTAGAAGGAATTTTTGACTGTACTATTTGCCTCTGTGCAAACTTTTTTTTGGGATCTATAAAATTATTTATACTTTGTCTCCCTTATCAGTGAAAAGCAATAGGTGTTTGTTGGGGTTTTTTTGCCCCCTCTTCCTTTTTTTCAGAATGAGCAATTATTTGTGGAATACTATTTTACTCCATGTATCCCCACGTGACAATTTATCATAGCATTAAGGTAAAGACTTTCCTTCTGACAAAAGAAGATTAATCAACCCACATAATTTTTATCAACAGAGGGCAAAACAGGCAAATATTTACTTCAACACATTATATTTATAGAAAAACAGCTTGGTAGAAACTTTGAAGATGTGCTCATACAAATAAGTAAAAGGCCCAGTTCCTGAATATTCATGCTATTTAGTTCCTAAAATGGGTACTTTTAATGATTTTGGTCTTTACCAGCCACTACAGTTCCAGATGATGCTTGGGCATAGCTCCTGAGATAACTTATGACAAGAATATTTCCTATAAATTTGGGCACAGTCACCATCGCTTTTGGGTGTAAGAGGATTTAGCTGTGTGGATGTGAGCCAAACTGCACCTGTGATTTTATGCCTTGCTCTTGTTTCAGTTTACAGTGGAAATATAGCCAGAGGGATGGTCTCATCCATCTTTGCACCCCTGGAGTATCTATTTCACAAAGAAAAGCTGAAGGAGCTGGGTCTATTAATTCTCAAGAAGACATGACTGAGGGGGGACCTTATCAGTGTGTATAAATCAAGATGTAGTCAGGCTCTTCTCAGTGGTGCCAAACAAGAGGACAAGAGGAAACAGGCAGAAAGTGAAGCATGGGAATTTCCACCTGAATATGAGGAAGAACTTCCTTACTGTGTGTGTGACTGTGCACTAGAACAGATTGACCAAAGAGGCTGTGGAGTCTCTATTGCTGGAGATATTCAAGATGCTGTAAAGTTAGGTTGTTGCTCTAAGCAGAGCCACAGGTTGTGAGTAAACTGCATCATTACTGATGGACCTGTACTTTAGAGAGACTGCCGAGGCTTTTTTTTCCCTGCTCAAACTTTGGCATAAGGAAAGGCACAAGAAAGCTGTTTGCTGTTGGATTAAAATAAAGGGCAAAGGGAACTGAGCCTGATAATTACCTGGTGATTATTCCCTTGATTGTCTTGTTCCATGTCTCTTTGGCGGAGATCAAAAGACATATACCTATAGCCCATCACTACAATCCCAGATGCAGACGTTTCAAAGAGCTGATCCTCAGCAGTGCTACTGGTAAACTTTCCCAGAGCTCCAGCTCTGCTTAAGTCACCTGCTGTGTCCTACCTTATTTTGATAGAGTTTCAAATACTGCACAGATTGGGAAAGGACACTGGCAGGTAAGGTAAAACTCCTTACCTTCCTGCCTAGGCATATCCAAAAGAGAATTTAATGCTTACAAACAGGCTTTCTGAGGAAAACTGCCACCATTAAAGAGGATGAAATGTTGCAGTTTGCAACTGGTGATAACCTACCTTGTTTGATAACAGAGGATTTCCCAGGCTTTTAATGCCTCTGCAATAATGAAAAATGTGAGAAGCCTCACCTTAAACACAAGCACTATTTTTTAGAAGAGTGCTGGGAGTTCTGCTGGTAAAAATACCAAAACAAATACCTTCTTTTGAGACATTTGTTAAAAAAAAATGTGAGGAGACCAGTTTAATTTTTCCTCTTGTTTTCAGTCTGTTTCTATTTAAGGGTTGGCAAGCACAGACATACAGTTATTTTTTTGGTTAAAAAGCATAGCTACTTCTGTGTTTATTTCCTCCTAAGTAAAACTGATCGCACGAGAAAGGAAAAAAGGTTCTCCTTTCATTTAATTTTCAATGAATGTCTTGCTGATGCTTTGCAAAGAAGAGGTCAATACCTGCCCCAGGGAACCCAGTCTCACAGTGCAAGAAACATGAATCTGAACAAGGTGGGTAACAAGGGCAAAGATACCTGAAAGAATGCATCATTCTGCTGCTTGTGGGATGCATTTTGCAGCTCAGCATTCACACATCACGAGGTGCTGACAACTATAGGAGTTCAACTAATGATGTGGTGTTTTTTTAAAACTTCTCAGTGGTAGAGACAAAGATATACTCAATAAACAAAAACCTGTTCTCAATTTAAAGTTAAAAAAAAAGAAGAAACACGAGATAGAGATAGAGATCTGCTTTGTACTGTTCAGTTTCCCTATTTACAAGAAAGCAGAGAATTCTGTCATCTCATCTTTCATAGGACTTTGCTGGTCAACTGCAACAGCTGTAAGCATTTGATACTATAAATTGGAAATAATTTGTCCGATTATTTACATTTTTCTGAAAATATTTTTGAGAAGTTGAGGACATAAAAAACCACTGAATTTTCCCCAGTGGATTCCTCTCCCTTCCAAGTACTTTCTTCATTTCTGAAACTTCAGAAAATGGAAAATCTCTGAAATTTCTGTCAAGATCTGAAACCAGATCCATCCACCCTGTGGTCAGGTGCTTCTGTGCATTGCTTCCATGGGAGCCTCATTCACTCTAAAGTTCACAGACAAGATGTAGCACTGTGAGCTGTCTACTGTCTTCCTTCCCTATAGGTAAGGGAAAGCTGTGGCACTATATAGCACCACACGGTATTTTTGGCAACAATTTTTCAAATTAGGCTTGAATCTTCAAAGCCAAATGGTGCAGTAGAGTTGTGTCCTGACAATATTTCAAGACAGAGCATTAAACAGTCCATCCCATACATCAGTATTCTTACCAAAATAGCTAATTGAGTTGCAGCAGATACAGGAAGTGCAAATGATTGAAAACTAATGTTTATTTTGAACTTAAATGCTTACTACATCCAGTCCTCAGGTCCCTATTACAAGAAAGACATGGACCTGTTTGAATTGGTTCAGAGGAGGGTCACAAAAAGTGATCAGAGGGCTGGAATACATCTTATATGAAGACAAGCTGAGGGCTCTTCAGCCTGGAGAAGAGAAGGCTCCAGAGAGACCTTAGAGATGCCGTCTAATACTTAAAAGGGGCCAACAAGAAAGCCTGAAAGGGACTTTTATAAGGTCAAGCGGTGATAGGACAAGAGGATATGGTTTTAAACTGAAAGAGGGTAGATTTATATTGCACATAATGGTGACATTTTTAAGGATGAGGGTAGTGAGAGACTGGAACAGGCTGTCCAGAGAAGTTGTGGGTGTCCCATCCCTGGAAGCATTCAAGACCAGGGTAGGTGAGGCTTTGAGCAGCCTGATCCACTGAAAGATGTCCCTCTCCACAGCAAGTGAGGCTTGGATTAGGTGATCTTTAAACACTAGTTTCAAATCAAAACACTTGATTCTATGATTCCATAAACATGATGTTATAGCCCTACCTGCTCCAAGAATGCAATAAGAAAAAAGCTTTATGCCTCCAGAAGTTCCCAACCTCTGGAGTTATACTATATTCACCCATATCAGCTTGCAGGAAAGAAACTGTTTTGAAACAACAACTGATAAGGATCTAAGAAAGAAGAATAAAGGGAAGAGTTTGCAGATGATAGTTAATAAGGAAAGACTGAAGCTAAAAGGTGCTATAACTGAACAGGAAAAAAATCTTATCTAATGATATTTATAGAAAAAAACTTCTTCTCTTTTTCTATATACCTCAACACTAAAGAAGGTTACTTAGGATACTGGATTATTGGCAATGAGATGTCTGGATATACAGGAGAAGCTTCCTCACTCGTAGAAAAGTGGAAGTAACAGAATGATGGATATAGTGTTCCATTTAAAAAGCAGAATAATCTCTGTGTAGGTAAGTGCAGCAGAAAGATGCCAGGTGAGTAGTCTCAAGTGTTGTTAACCCTCAGGTTGCTGCACAATTGAGCCTTGATTCCTGCTCCCAATTACACAAGCATCAGCGTAGAATACTCCAGAAAAGTTCACAGCTGCTTTTAACTCAATTTAGCTGAATCAGACTGTATTTTTTGAGACCCGATCCACCATTATATTACTGATAGTTCTTCTACTCTAGAATTTCCAGCTTTGTTTTACATGTGTCTCAAAATCATAGAACAATTTTGAGATAATAGAGAACTCTGAGGGTTAGCACTGTCTAAGGAATTGATACTTCTTTCCACAAAATAAGGAATAAAACCTTCCAAAGATAGATTTTAGACTGACTCCTAAGAGGAAGTCTTTGCTCCAGTAAAATTATTTGTCATTTTTCTATTGATTTTGTTGGATTTATGTCCCAGGATATCCTTTTCTCACTAATAGAACCTTTCAAAGAACTGTTTGGTCACATTGTATAAAATTATTAATTTGATGTAGGATCATTAATTTAGAATACTGTAAAAGTGAGACCATATGTATATTTTGAAAGCTGAGATTTTCCTTTAGTGACATAGTATTTTTGCTACAGGAAGGCATTCAGAATGTGAAGAGCTTTAACCCAGTGTTCCAAGGAAGACTGCTTACATACTTTTAAATAACAAATGATCCTTTGGAAAATTGGAAACTTGTATTCATCGTTTAACAGTCAAATGTCATCTGGAACAACCAAGAAAGGGCTTTAACCTGTCTAGCCAAGTTGTTTATAAATTATAGATGTTTTGTTCAATCAAGATGGACTATCTTTTTTTTAACCTTTCTTCCTTCACTTTTGTGTCTAGTCTGCTGAAAACTGTTTATTTTAAACTAAACCTTGAAGTGATTACTCAAGATTCAAATCAATTACTTTTAGTTTTAAAGTCAGTAAAAAGCTTCTTTCAGCACCACAAGAAAAAAACTGAGTTTTGCTTTCCCCAATATAAAGGCCAAATAAGCTTTGGTGAAGAACTGCTGAAGGGAATCACGCAGATTTTGAGAGGTGTTTGGCCAGGCTGGGAAGCTGCTGTGAAGAGTGAGGATGTTCATGACAGGCAAAGTAGGCATTGGGACCCTGAGGACACCAAGCCTCCCCTGAGACCTCTGTCCATAGCCAAGGGACTCCCAGAGACTCAGCCTTGATCTGTGGTTCCTGAGAGTCCACCAAAGCATCCATGAAGACCCTCGTGTACTGCCTTTGGCAGCAGCAGCAAAAGCAAAGGACTGTGCCAATAGGAAAAGAGACCAGCTTTTTAGGCAGTGCACAGTGTTAAAACATCTGATGTCTGAAGCTTCTGGCAAGGGTGAAAAGGTCAGCTTTGGTGTAAGATTCCTGCTTTTGACAGTCCGTATGCCTTGGATTCAGCTCAGTGCATGTAACTAGGGGAAAATCAACACTTCCTAAAGATTGTTGTTTCCTATGTTCATTTTGAAATGGATGTTGGCAGCAGGAACAAGTGGACTCAGAACTTTACAAAAAAAGTTTAACAGTTTTAGTGGTGATTCATTTATTTGACGGTAGAACATCTTTATTTATCCTACTTTTTTTCCTGAGGATAATCCTCTAAAGGTAGAAGATTTAGACCTATATTCCATATAAAGAACTCTTTAAATAAATATAAAAAATATAAAGACTATTTTCTTAATCAATCTTTTGCTGGGGGAGGAGTATGGGCAATGCAGGGAGGAGGAAAATATAACCTGCTTTAATGTAAATAGTAAAATTGCTGAAAGCACAAACAGATGCCAGTCCAATCAATACTAGGAAAATGAACCAAGAAATCATGCCCAAAGTCAACAGAGGGATTTAAATCTTCATAATCTCAAAGTGAATCGCTTATAGTGTTCTTAATTACACATTGTATCCTGGAGCTGTTAATTCAAAATAAATATATGATGCTGAAATAGGTATGTGATATTGTAAGTTATACTTTTTGACTAATTGATTTCCACAATATAATATTCAAATTCTACTGATAAAACCAACATTTCTACCTATAAATATACCACTTGTGTAGGAAGCTGAATCCTAGGTATTGTTAATGTGGGTCTTGAAGAGCCGTCTTTGCTATTTATGTTTCCTGACCACTGAGGACAGGACTGGGAGGTTAGAGCAGGCAATCCCTTGCCAGTCAATGATGGCATCTCCTCTGAAGGTTCCCTTTATCTCCTTCCTGACGGCAGCTATGAAGGAGACCTTTGTTACAGATTGTGCTTTTGTATTGCTCGCAGTCTTCCTTCAATGTGAGCTGCGTGTTCTCTCCAAATTTTTAACTTCTGACCACTTCAAAAGGATGTGAAATAATAATGCTAAAGATTTCCTTGGGTTTTCAGTCATGTTCTGGAGCATTTTGATATTTGCTTTTCTTCTTCACTTTTTAGCGTCAATTCCACTATTTTAATACCTGCTCTGGCACTGCAGTGTTCGTTGCATGAATTCACTCTTGTCATGCTTTCATCTTACTTTTCTGGCCTCTGTCTTATTCCCCAGAACTTTCCAAAACCTTGCATGACCCTACAGATTGAACTGCTTGTCTATCTACTTTTGGCATTCCCAAAAGTGATGTATAAGTGTTTTGTATACATCATATTCTCAGAAATCTCAAACCACACTACCTGTTCTGTGTACTTGACTATTTTGATCTGATTAATTTCACCTATTTGTGGCACGTAATGTAGATCCTTCAGGCAGCAATGTAGTCACCCATGACTTCATTTATAGTTAATGGGAGGTAGCAAAGATCTCGCCAGAGCAAATTAGGATGCTGTAAAATAATGTTATAGGCAGCAGCACATTTTCTTTCTTCAGTGCATATCTAAGAACCTAATGTGACTGCAAGCCTAAGTGAAATCCCTATAGTGAAGTGGTATGAATGCACTAGTTACTGCTTGATTTGGATTTTCTTCTAATTCGTCTTCATGTGATGAGGAAAGACCTTTATGTCCCCAGACTTAAGCTGTATATTCACGAGGGATGACTGTACTTGCTTGGTTGTTAGGAGGTTTTTTCCTGGATGTCATCACATTACTTGTTCCTACTTTACTTGCATTAGTATTAGTATTTGTATCCCTATTTGCCTTAGCATTAAAAATTTAAAAACTGCAAATAAAATCATGGGATTTTTATATTGCTACATAATGTGTGAAAAATAAGAATATATCATGGATTTATGTTTTATTTTTGTACCACAAGTGTCTTTTAGCAGAAGCTGATTCAACCTAAAGTATAACATTTTCAGGTACATTAATGCCAGATATGAAAGTCACAATAATTTAAAAATATTCCTAGCAGAGATTTTTGATGAAAATGTATCTGGAAGAATTTACCTGAATATATATTTCCTGAAGTAATCTCACCATATTACAATATTTTGATCATGTGTGTATATACTCAGACGCTTGTGTCTGAAATATATTTAATAACGTGAAATGCCATTGTTTTTCAAAATATCAAGGCTGGACAAATAAAAGAGGAAAATGAGCTCCTTGGTTCATATCCACAGAAAGAGTTATTTTGTGTAATCTACAGAAACCTAGGAATAAATGCATATGTACACACCGGGATACTCTTTGGTTCATTTCCTCTTTTTCAATTTCATTTAAGAAGTTATATTTTATTTTGCTGAAAGCTAGATTGCTACCACAAACTGCCAGGCTAAATGCAAAGTGTCATTCGACATCTGCTTTGTTTCATTGTCTGATTGACAGTGTTTGCTGAAGCCCATACTCTCTTATCCAAAGCATTTATTTGTATTCAGGAAGTATATGAATCATCTTAGGCTGTTAGACTTAGGAACTTAGCTCTTCTTTTCTTTTTTTTTTTTTTTTTTTTAAATGGATATTTTTGGCAAGTTACAAGCAGCCTGGAAATATCTTGCTAGTAGAAAATAGTTGTCAAATGTTAAGTTCAAATCCCCAGCCAGAATATCATAAATGCTGTTCAGTGAGAGTGGCGGAGACTCACGAAAAAATGATCAGTCAAGCAAAGTGTGCAGCAACTTCAGTTTCTTTTGAATGAGGCAGAAGTTACTCAGCAGATCACTAGAAATATCCAATACATAACAGAAGAAGCCCAAATGAAAGAATTTTTGAGGATCTGGTAACTCATTTTACTTGTTCTGAGATTGTTTAGCAGGACTTCTCAAATGATGTTCCAAAAATGAAGAGAACAATCCCAGGATAATTAGTAAGTCAGCACCACAAAAGATTTAGCCTTTTAGAAAATATATTAAATGAGTACTTCTGATCCTTTTGCCAATCTATTAATTCTCCAATTAAAAAAAGAAAAAAAGCAAGGGTGATACTTCATTAGAGCTTAAAAGCAGTGAAGAAAAAACTGCAAAACAAACAAAGAAAAAAACCAAAAAGGCCTTTGCCTTGAAAAATCAAAGACAAAACATCAAATTAGTTTTGTAAAATAACATTAATGTTCATGAAATATGTTTAAAGTGGAAATTACATGGGGAAGTTGGGAAAAGTTAACATAGTGCTGGTTGTCACATACAAGATGCAAAGCACAACACAGTTAAAAGACTAAATGGGTCAAGAGCAGAGTTAAAAGAATGTGGAAAAATCCTCTAAAAGGCCCTGAAAATCATATTTGATTTGGTAAATGCAAATATTTTTCCATTTTCAATGTTGTTTTTGTTGCCAGGCCCTTTGACCTTTTTAAAAACAAACAACAAAAGAAGCATTTGAAACTGAGATAACTCATATTTAATTTATTTGAAGACAGGTACATTCTGCTTTGTTTACTTTGGAAAGGAGGATGTTTCAGTAGGGTTTTCAAATCAAAGAATATAAAGTAAAAGCCTCTTTTTTTTGGCAAGGAAAGGTTTTGGACATTTTCCCATTTGCATAATAACTTGAAATAAATATAATGGACAGGTGACGTTGTTTGCATGTCCAGATTCACTAGGATTCTGTGAAATAACTAAAATCCACTGATTGAGGGCAGCTTCTGTGTTCTGGCTAATTTTTTTTTTTCCAAGTGCAACATCTAGCATAGTAATAGATATTCCCCCTACAGCCTTTGTTGCATTTATGTTTATATTATGTCGGCTAAAACAACACTATTATTAGAAAATATTATTGTGCTGAGGAAGTTATTTAGATCCTCCCTGTTATATAGTATTTAGCCAGCAGAAAGCAACAGGCACTGGTGCAATTTCACCAACTGAGCATTGCTTTTAGGTCCCTGGGCTCTCCCAGGTACCACCTGCCCTACCAGCCCCTAACTGGCTGCATCAGCTCTGTGGAGGAGGTGAGGGGGGCACTGGCTGGAGGGTGCATGAGATGCCCTGTCAGTCCTGTCAGAGCTTGAGGTAGCTCCTGCTCATTTCAGAGGATCCAGCCTCCTGTAGACTCACCTTCTCAGTGGGGGCAAATGCACATATAATTTACTGGTAAATCTTTTATTATTGATAAAATATAAATAATTGATAGATCTTCTGTTAATTATTGGTAGATGCCCTGACATACTTTTGGCCCATGGGACTGGATATCCCTCAGGAATGGCTGGGGACAGCAGCTTGGGGGCCTGATAAAGAGCTGTATGGGATGTGAGGTAGAAAGGCACTTATCTCGGTTATGATCCTGGTGCAGTCTAGGTGCTGCCAAAGCAATGATGAGTCTAGCTAGGACTATGGCTGGATGAAAAGACTCCAGGTTTCCATAACAATCATGAGAATCCCATACTTCACACCAGAAAATCCATACTGAATTAATACATGCTCTTTTTAGAATAACAATCCCTCTCTTGTGTGCAGTACACATTGCACTGTGTGACAAACTGAAATGTATTTGTAGATGAATACACTGTGCCACCTGGAGTTTTAATAACCAAACCAAATTATTTTATCTCCATCTCATATAATTTTATTTATGAATAAAGTATTCAGATTTTGAGCAAGAGTTTACTTCCATGAATCATGAATAAGGAATTCATGAATAGATTTGCAAGTGCTCTGAGAAAAGCTCATCAGCTATCCAGAAAGTACTATTAACTCTGTAATTTGTCAGTATATTTTGGATACTGGGAAAAGGAGGAAAAAATCAGGTAGAGATGGGTATAAGAGCATTATACAAGTGGGTCTTTCAGAATATTTTTAATGCCAATATTGTGGGTAACATTCCTGAGAGCTACCACTGCAGAGAAATCCACAACAATTGCCATTCAGGGTTTTTCATTCCCTTTCCTCCCTCTCACTTGTGCCTGCCTTAACAGCTATTTTGGCTGTCGCACAACTTTACTACATCTTTAGAATTCTGTCTGGATCAAGTACATTTAAACAGATATGTCTGAGGTTGAGGTATTGCTATGTTGTTCCTGGTGCAATTGCCTCTCTTTAGGGAACATTTACTCTTTTTTGTCCTGACTTTTTGTCTGGAAAAACCACTAATGTCAGTTAGGTTTCTGTGGTGAAAATGTATCGATAGATTTTTATTTTATATAGAAAGAACAAATGGCTACAGATACAGTTAAAATACTTGTACTTTAACGATATAGAAATGTACAAGTACAAAAATGTGAATATAAATCACATTTCTTTTCTTAATAACAAAGAAAATGTCCATTTTAGTCACCTGAAAAAAGATTCCCACTTTAGCAATATGAACAGGTCTTGAAATTGATAAAGGTTTTCTAAGATGAGAAAAATTCCAGCTGAACCTGGAAGAAATCCCTTTATTCAGAAAATAGCAGGGCTTTCAGCTTTGACTATCTAGTAAACAAAGGAAAAAAACCAACAAACTATACATCCTGTGAGGATCTACAAGCATAAAGTAATATATTCTTGCCAATGCAATGAGAATGAAAGAAATCTCACTTGAACTGTCAGTCTAAGCATTCTATTCTTTTCTCTGCTTGTGAGACCCAAATTACTACTAGTGTCAGTAAATTCAGAAGAAACTTTTAAAAAAACCCACTAGCTTGATTTTCAGTTTTTCCTACTACAGTAGTAGGTTAATTTATGTGAAATTTTAATTACACACACAAACAACAAAAGTAACAAAAGTTACACACTGTGTTGCTGCATGTGAAAAAAAAGTTTTCAACATAAGCCCCTGCTTCCAATATGGCTCAGTATTAAATGAGACTAGTAAACCAACTGTGTGGGTTGTCATATGGAGTCTAGTGTTTACTGACATGGATATACTGTGTCCACTATACAATGCCTTGATTTGAGTTCTTTTTGTTCAATATTGTATTAGTCCTTATCCATGAGTCTAACTCATCTTTCTTGGCCTGGGGTCCTGAATGAGTTGGTATAGCAAAGTAGGGGTACCACATGGGACAACTGTTTACGTTCTATCCCAAATACTGAAGTCCAGGGTTTGGGATCTGAGCACCAATTTCTTCTTACAAGACAATCATAGTCTGCTTTCCTAAGAGAATTCCTTGCTAGAATGTATGGATAGGTGATTTAGCAAAGTTTTAAAAATAAAATAATTTTCAATAAATATGAAGTTTTATTTTTTTCTTCGGAATTTCTTTTCATATTATTTGAATTGCAACTCAAATGGTAATCATTAAAAGGAGAATAGGCTGCAAGAGAGAAGAGTTAGACATAGATCAGGAGAAATATCCCATGGCTCCTATCACTGTCTTTGTAGGGGATTATCTGGGAAATGTAAGAAGAGCCATTACTTCACCTATTAAAAATTATCAAAGTGTACTTGGAAGCCTAGAAAGGGTATGAAACTTCACAGGTGATCAAAAGATGTGCACAAATTCATGATTGCTCCATAGAACAATGAAGAGGTGCTGCTTTATTACCAACTATATTGGACACTTAACCTCTGATTATAATTCAGACAAATGTTCATTAATGTCACTTAGCGGAGAAATTCTGACTTGGGTGAACATCAAAGGAAAAGTAAAGTCTATAGGATTTGAAGAGAATCTGGTGAGTAACAAGGATGCCAAGATATCCTTTCCAGTATGCACACCTATAAAGCAACCCCTGACCTAGCTAGCACATGCTGCTGCAATCCAGAAAAGAAAAACAAAAAGATGCATCTGAAAAAGCTAAGGAAATCAGAACAAAAGTACCAGTCCTGAAATCTTACATCCCTCCAATACAGCCCTAGATGTCTTGAAGGGGCTTAGAAAGAAGTGTACAATTAATCCTGAATCAAAAAGCCAGTAGCCCTTGGCAATTGATTCACCAGTCTCCAGTCTCCTGTGCATGGAGGGGACATTTTCACCGAGGTGGTTGTGTTCTAGGCACTGAATCACAGGGCAGGCTGAGCAAAAGCCCTTGGAAAATATCAGGATGAAGCTGCTGCTGAGATCACAAGATCTGATCCAGCTCTGGGGCTGAAGACCTGTGGTTCCAGGGATAGAAGCCAGGGAAGTTAGCACTAGTGGAAACACGCTGTGAGTGCCATTTTTCTTCTACGCCATTGCAGAACAAGGGAGAAGTCTGAAAACATACTACAGTAAGTTCCCACCTTTGATTCACAGCAAAGCATCTAGAAAGCAGGAATTCAGGCTGGTCAAATGGATGGGACCAAGTGCCACAAGTGGTGAGGGATGATGGATGTGTACAGGATTGGACTTTGACAAAAAATTGCTGAGGAGAAGTCTTGTGGGCTTTAAGAAGAGACAGCTACATTCCAGGTGGAAGGCAGGCTGTTGCTAATGACCAGCTGTGAGTGAGGTGTTTTGGCATCTGCCAAGATAACAAGCACATGAGTTTGTTCATTTATCTTTGAAAGGGGCAAGGTGAGGAAGAAGGAAGAAGACCACACTGTGACCAGCTACTGTGAGCATCTTCCAGTAGTTCAGAGCACACTGTATTTTGGAGGTCCACAGTCTGGGCTCCCCCTTCTCTTGGTTTCTTCCCTTATTGCTTACTCCCATATTCCTCAATCCTGCTGAGTCACCCTGAGACAGTAGGAAGTGAGGACTCTCAGTTGTGCTCACCTGGGACCACCTATGCAGCTCAAGGCTGCTGTCCCTGCTGAGATACTGCCCCCAGTGAAATGAGGTGAACTTCTGTTGCTGCTTTCTAACTGTACTCTGCAAAACAGTTTCTATGTTTTCAAGAAAATATGTGCAATTTTTAAATCTTCACCTGTAGACAAAAATACATGGAGTAATCAATTTAATGGTTAGGCATCATGGGTGGAAAAACACTTTTCATCACTGTTGTGCCAACCTCCATTTCCTCCTGTCACAAAGCAGCAATAATAATGTTTTCTTGCAAAGGACTTAAATTAACTTTTTCAGCTTAAAAGAAAGTATTATTTTTATCAGGTACATTTAACAGAAAAGAATGGTTTTGACAATTGGTCAAGCAGGACATTGTCTTCTTTATTTCAAACACCATTTATTAACTATAGAGTTTAGTAGTTTCAAACATAAAATCAGAAATAGCATTTAAGTTCTCCTTGCCTCCTGATATTCGCATTATGTTATTTTCTCTGCTGTAAGACTGACACACCATTTAACAATCAGTGGAAGGGCTTGTTTTCCCTTTAGAAGTAAAAGCAGGTTCATGAATGTGAAAATATGGGAAGTCTCACCCATATTTTATTAAAGGAGGTGTTAATATGCCTTCTTCAGGGAATTTCTCAGTGTGAAAATATGCAAATTCCATTACTTATAAAAGCACAAAAAGAACTTGATGTACACTGATAAAAAAATAAAGCCTTTCAGAAAATAACAGGCAACTCACTGGGGCATCACTGACCTATTCCTTTCTCACTTATTAAATGAATCTGAGAGCCGTTTCAGGATTGTATTGATCGTGTTTTTAAAATGACAGGTGACCTCCAAATCACTTCACAGACCAGTGTCTTTTAATGGAGCACAGACCTGCTTGTCAGTGGTGCCCTCAGAATTGAAATAGACATTGATGGACAAGACCTTCAACGAGCTATTTAAAACATGCAGATTTCCCTGGTTAGACTGCTCTTTTTTGTTGGATTTTTGTTTTCATTGCTGTTGCTTAGGTGTATTTAATGAAATTTTATTGATTAGATGTTTAATGTTACAGTACATTAAAAGAATGTTTGCAATCCTGTAAAGAATTTGTTCTCTGACATTGTAATGCAAAGGTTTTGCTGCAGGTTTATAAAGAGGGTTGTGTTATTAGCTACTAATGTATTCTTCTCTAGGATAGTACTATGTGTATAAGCTTGACTCATTTCTGGTTTTGAAAATGCTCATATGAAATTTCTGTAAGTTAAACAGGGTATTCGATTCAGACATGAGTATTTTGCTACTTATAGTACAACTCAGCGAGATTAGTTTCACAAGTATCAATATACCTGTAGTAGCTCAAAATTTGCTGTAGTTTTTTAGTACTAGAAAGGTGAAAACAAATTATGATCTATCTTTTAGTCAACATCTATGATATTGTTACCTGTGCTTGCATGTTTTATTTCCATACAGCAACCCTGTAAAACAAGTGCTTTCTTTAGAAATGGTGGGCATTACATGCGTTTTCTCAGAGCCTGCTTTTGCTCTTTCAGTATCCATTGTCTACATAATACTTCATTATAAAGTGTTATTAAAAAAATGAAACCTTGATCACAATTACAGCAAATGTTTATTAAATATGAGTAAAGGAAGAAGAAAAATCAAATTATGTATAATCGTTCTTTGCTTCCTAACTTAATCTGTAATGAAGTTTTCCTGGTTTTGATTTTCCTTTAAGAGAAAAGTGAATGTTATAAAATTGTAATGGAATCTAAATTCAACCACATTAGGAATTTCTACAGCTTACCAAGACAATACTTTTCTAAAGTTCTGTCATTAAAGCATTTACTTCAAGAGTATTTGCAATTTCCTCTCCAATTTTTTCCTCTTTGAATTAGATTACTCTCCTCTGTGTTTCACCCCAAAAAGATGCTAATTAAAATGGCCCTGGGCTGAAAGTGGACTCCTCTGTGAGGTTATAGCACATCTTCTTCTGTCTTGACAATTTTTATATAACAGTAATTCTCTGTGTGATTCTGCCTTATGTCGGTTGCACATACTTAGTTTTTCACATTGTACATAATTTTGACCTGTTTCGGTACTTTTTTTCCCATTTTAAAGTTCAACTCTCATGATTTCTGAGTGAAATTATTCACACCATTTGACATGAATCCCATTTATTCTTTCCCAAATCTCATATCTTTAAAAGTTTAAGTGAAGCCATGGATATTGTATATTAACTCTCACAAAGGGAAGAATACAATCCCAGAGCTCCAGAGATGACATTAAGAATATTATATTCTGCCCAAGTGTAGTGCAGTCAAACTTCAGACACATTTGTCTCAGTTAGGATGGACACAAGCATCTCCCTCTGCAATTTGAGCTAAAGAAGCACTGCCCAGCTCAGAAGTCATACAGTTGCATTTATCCCGCTCCTGGGATAATGCTTCTTGTCTCTCAGTAAAGAATATACACTGTCTGTCTTGCTGTTAATGTGTGTGGAGCATGAACCAGATTCAGTTTAAGTTCAACCAGCTTGTAAAAATATACTTTGTCTAAATAAATTCAGAGATGCAGAAAGCAACTCAGACTACTTATTTTTCAAACGTCACCATTAAAAATCAGTTGTTAGAAGTATCCCCAGACAAATCGGTCCATGTGAGCTCTCTAGAAACAGAAAATTGTGTTCTGCCCACCTTCTTTCAGCCTGGGAGAATTTGTATTCGTAGTAGCTGAGAGCGCATTAAACTGCATGCACAGAGCCCAAATGTTTGCCTTTTCTTATTCCAGAAAGGCATCATATCAGTCCAGGAGGGGTAGCTCCATAAATCAGGAGCCTGGTTCTGTCACCTGATGATTAAGACACATTTTTTACAGGAGGACAGCACCAGGTCCTGGCCCTTGTGCCAGGTACTGTTGTGCATTTTCCTTCGTCATTATATGTAAAAGAGATCTTGAACAGAAATTGGAAACATGATATTCATTCTCCTTATTCCACTAGAAAATATAACTATTTCTCGGTGATCTGAGCAGAATATTTTCTGATTAAGTGAAAGAAAATCACAAGAGTATCAGAAAATAAATATTACTGTAAAGTCAATTATTCAATACCTCAGTATTATATGTGATGCTTACTTGCATTATTAACAATCTGTAAATTTCTTGCTAATCTCCTAATGAAAGCCTAGAAACAAATTTTGGAAGTTACAGCTCTGAAATTTTGGAATCCTGCAAGCAGTACTGCTTGGAAAATTATTCTGTATCATCAGGGTACCAAAATGCTGGCCCAGCAGAAGTCCTCTGACATAATTTTTTGAAAGTGTGCATTTTTTAAGCCTTTTTATTTATGAGGAATCAGTGCTTTAGAATTTTAAGGTAGGGGAATCAATTAATTGTCATGCTTCTTTCTTTGTTTTCAGGGCATTGAATAATTGGAAAATTAATTTGGAAAATGTTTTCAATTAGAAAAAAACAAAAACAAAACATCTTTTCTTGACTATGTTTATTTTCACAGTCTTTCCGTATACAGTTTTTGAATTTATTTTTACATTTTTTTTCTTGATCAAAGAGCTTCATCCAAGTTTTTGACAGGAGCTGAGAAATTTGTGCTATGTTCTATTCTATTGTAAGGTGATGACCAAAGAGTAAAGGAACTTAATTTTAACATAAAAAGGGAAAATCACAATGGAATTTTGTACGCAAATTAATTTTAATGGTTACTCTATCTCTTATTGCAAGTTATTCCCACATCAGTTTTATATCTCCCTATGATATTATGTACCTTGAAGTTTTGACTGGGGGGAAGGAGGTTTTGTCTTAAATTAAATCCACAGTTATTCTCATGAGTGTAAAATGTTAATCAAAGCTGATGTTTCTAGTGGCATAATAACTTAATTCTAACTAATCTTTGCAAGTGAAGGGATGCTATCTGTTAAAGTGCTAAAATTCTTAGCAAAACTACATATTCAGAAAAGTTCCTATCAAAGTACAGATGCTATATAAATATGTCTTAGATGTATTTATGAGATCACAATAAAAGTAGGGAAAGAGACAGAGATTTCCTAGTTGCCTTTGTTGTATAAAACCAACAAAGTTGTTGTATAACAACAACAAAGTTGTACTGTTATATATGTTGCCTGTTGTATAAAATTTTAAAAGGCTTCCTAGCCAGGAGTGTCATAAATACAGAAGAACTTGGGACAAAAGGCAAGGGTGAGTTTTCTGGTAGGTAACTGTAGTTTCACAAGCTGACAGGACAAAAAGAATAAATAATATAAGGTGAAAATAATAATTATTCAACTTTTAGTTTTAGAAGGAAGCCTATTTAAATATCCTTTTCCTTAGGTTACAGGAGAGCATCTATGGAAAAAAACAATACAAACTAAAGAAGTCGATCAAAATTTGTAGCTCCTGAAGTAGCATTTTTACACTCTTCATATCATAAAGTAACAGCATTGTTGTACCTGGTAGGGTTGTCCTGATTGCAGCCCTCATATTTACTAATCTGAGGTACACTCGTAATGAAAACATATTTCATAAATAAATCACTTAATTTCCCACAACAAAACCTTTGGGATGAATTCCTACTCCTATATATCCAACAGCAAAATTTCCATTAATCATAAAGCAGAAAGTATTTTACCCTTTACCCTTTAAAAGTCTCATATTATGAAAGCATAATGAGAAGCTGATTTACCTATACCATTAGCAATGCAATCCTCTATCAGAGTTTTATGCTAATACCAAGCTTTTTGTTGGCTTCACTCTCGAGGTTTCCTCTCATTTCAGTGAAATAAAATAGTCCACCTACAATAATATAACATATTCTAATTAGGATGATGAAAAATAAAACACGCTTCTGTTATTTCAGGGACACAAGCACCTTTTAATTATTCTATTAATACAGTGGGTACATTATTTTAATGGAGTCTTGACTGTATTAAGTGGTGCACTAAGCCTTTACATACCAATTTCTGTCTTCAAAGTCTTGAGCTAACACAGACTAAATACACTAAGTATGCTGATAAATTTGCATTAAATGAAGGAATAGCTTTTCTCTCAAGAACTAGGAAGGAAAATTGTCATGGGAGCGTGAGCTACATCTAAGAGTCAAAAACAAAGGCTCCAAAAAAAGAGATGGAGAGGTTGACTGTAGAAGAGGAAAGAAAAAAATCCAGACAAGATAGATTTTGTGGCTAAAAAATTAGTGGATAAATAAGTGTGAGCAAATGGGAAAAAAAAAGTAGTATTTCAATAACTCTGTTCATAACAAACCCTGCTAAATATCTGAGTGTATTGGCTTCAATTCCTCTGCTTTGTTCACATTTCTAACTCCTAATGTTTCTTTGTTTCCTTTGCTTATATTTATTTGGCACAACAAATGTTATGAGTCTCATCAGGAAAATATGTCATCACAGATTTATTGCAACTCCATATTGACAACCTCAAGCATTCAAAAATAGGGAATGTGGCACAAAAATCATAACATTGTCTTTAAATAATCAAGAAGTGACATAAATAAATGTGTAGGCTTCCATCTCATTTTTGAGCTGTTATATTACACTTGCTTTATACATCAGACTTTTTTTTCATAATCATGAGAACTTTAAGTGTATTTGAAAAATAAACAGATAAAATATAAGATTCTCAAATTACTACGTCAGCAGCTGGGGTTTGAAGAGAAGTATTTAATTTTATTGACACATTAACATTGAGTGTGGATAACATAGATAACTCAAAGAATTATATTTACTCCTGGCTATTTCTTTAGGATATGGAAAGTTTTTAAAGATCAAGAAAATGTGAAGACTTCAGCTAACAGCTGGACAACCATATTGGTTCCAAAGTACCAAAGTCAACATGTATTGCTAAAAGTATATTGTCTTTTACAGTAACTTTGCAGAAGTTACTGTAAATCTGTAAATAATTACATTCAGATTATTACTGAATATTAATATACTATTTTTTGAAAATTGTATGCTGAGATTGACTATTTTGGAAAGAAATGTTAAAATAATATCTGTTATGTTGTACTTTCTAACTACCTCTTCCAGGATACAAAAGAATTGGAACAAGTTGTGCTAAGTGATTCAGTGATTTCCCCCGATGTGCTAGTGTGTGCTTTATTTACAGCTAGGCATTGCAACAATCAAAGCTTTTATTAAATTTTCTTTCTTTTTTCCCCTGTGCAAAACTACTACAAATATTCAGCTTTTCGAGAAGATCAGAGGGCATCCTGCAGTCCAGGTTATAAAATTTCTTAATCCATTTACATTTTAAAGAGTTCAATAAAATTGGTTGCAGGTTGTAAAATGTAAGTCCTGAATCCTTCTCTTGTGATGAAAACTGCACAGTTATGCAATGTATAACATTGTTCCATGCTAAACATCTGTCTATTTATTTATTTGTTTAAATAGCTGTACATGTGGATTCAGGCAACTAGGATACAATCTATGGTAATTGCGAAGTACTTCATGGAAATCTCTCTGGAGCCTCAAGGTGGTGCATGCTGCAGCAACCTGGCCGAATCCTAAATTCCATGAACAACACTCACCAGACATTGGTTTCCTGAGTTGAGCTGAAATTTCTGGGTTTTTTTTTTCTGTAAATCCCTAAGGGGCTGGCATTTGCCATATAGCAGCTTGTTCCTTTGTGCTGGTGAAAATGCCAGAGACTGGCCAAGCCTGCTTATAGTTGCTAGAAAACCATGTTCTGTGCAAAGGACTGCTTCATTTGGCATGTTTCTTGCAATGGTCTAAAATTCTTTTTCAATCAAAACCAAAAATAGCTTTTGAGCTTCAGTTGACTGTACAAGCAACTGAAGGTGGGGATTTCTGATCATGAGGGAAACACAAATACCAGTTATAAACTATGCTCAAATTCTTAGTAGAAAGACCAACAAAAGAAGGGTTCTCACCTCTTTTTTAATGCACTCATCTCTTTTTATGCTTTTCCATGTCAAATGTACCAAATGCTCCTTGTAGGACTGTGGCAGCACAGCATGAAATTTATCTAGAGTCAGAACCTAAATAGATGGATGTAGTTTATAAGCATCTTTAATGTGCTTTTGAATTTAAGTCTTAACTTACACAATTTATGTCTTATGCATCATGATAAGCAAATCACCAATTCTGAACAATATCACATTTATTTCCCTTGAGTAAAACCTTCATTTTGATGTTAAATGCCCTGAAACAGTTCTCTATAATATCCTTCTATTTTCAGCCATTCTTTGAAGTACTATATGGTTATTCAATTTAGCTGCACAGAAGGCAACTACTGTAAACACCACAATCCATTTATGAAAAGTAAAAATAATTCATGGAGTTTCTAATCCAAGAAAGCAAGCAATGAGTGACCAAATGGACCTGTAAACTAATACTTAATCTACTACAGGTCATGCTGTGTCAAAGATTTACTGTAAAAAATAAGGAAAATAAATTTTAAAAAAAAGGTGGTTTAATTATTAGTTGCTGGTCTCCTCAAACAATCTGCCTGCCAGGAAATTTGTCTGGGGAAGTTGAATACTTTCCTATTTAAGCTATATGGGCACAATTCTTATCTTTTGAAATAAATCATCTATAGAAGTGTCTTCGGAGAAAAAATCTTTACAGTGATTAAAATGTAATTGCTCACTGGGAACTTGTTGCATAATTCAGTATCTGTCTCTATAATGGGAACAAACTGTATGGCTTGAGCATGCTTTTAGATGCAGATTGAGCTCTTTTCTATATCCAGGATGAAAGGAAGCCTTGGACTTGTCTGATAACTGCATTTGATTTTAGAATGAAAGAAGACAGACAAATTGGGAAAGTAAAAATTCAAGATCAAAGCTCCATCACAGAATCTTTTACCAGCCTGAGAAATAGAATACAATGGTTAGGGTGCTTTTATTCAAAGGTGTATCAAAAGTGGATGCTTGATTTTAGAGACAGTTTTTCTTTATTCTCAGGCTAGCACAGAGTGGATGCAACCTACAAGTCAAAAAAAAACTAGATTAGAGGAGAAAAATAGCTGTGTTCAGGAAAACCTTTTACTTGCCCAGTCCTGAGGTCACTGAAGTAGACTTCAAAGGAAGGTATTCATATCCCTTATACTTTAATATATTAGTGTTGTCTTTGTAATCTATCTACCAAGGGTCATCAGGAGGCAAACTCTGGTAATGCTCAAAGTAGTTGCATTAAAAAATGCAACAAAACAAAACTCTAAACATTTTTTTATGTTTGGTCTCAGTCTAACATCTTTATTTTCTACTTCAAGGCTTGAGAAAAGTAAAAAAGCAAAGGGGAAAGGTAAGGTATTTCCAATAACCCCTTTTCACCTAGCTGATCCATATTATGATTAAATCAGTGATTAGATAACCTTATGCACTCACTTTTACTGCTATTATTTCCTTGCTAGGTAGTTCTAGTGAACAGAAAAAAATTCTTTTGTTCATATAAAAATGAAATTGAGAAATAAAATTTCAGAGAAAGAAGTGATCAAGATCCTCAGCATATACACGTGATATATTTATTCAGATCACAGCCTGTTGGACCTAATGCTCTTTTAAAATTCCCAGCTTCTGAGAAATATTGTCAGACCACTAATATATAGACTAAACCCCATAGCTTTGCATCCCCAAAGACGTTGTTGTCAGTTTAGCTTTCTCCACGATCAGTCACAGTGGATTCTCAAAAATACTAATTCATCAGGTGCATTGACTATCCCAGAGCTCTGGGAGTTCCTGATTAAATAACTCACCTCCACCATATTTCAGTATTGTGAGAAAGTAAAACTACATGAGAGAATTGTTTGTGTTTGCAGTTGTCAATTCTTTTGGAGAGAGGGTGTGTCATAAATTGTGAAGCAGGTGGCGTTTCCTACTGGCTGATGGTTTGATGCACAGGTATGTTGCATTGTCTTAGTACAGATGGCAAAACACATATATCTGAGAGCAGGACATAGCCTGCTAGGCTTTGAGTAACTGGATGTAGTACATTCTTATAACTGTTGATGTCCCTCAGAGAGCAATGCAGCAGCTCTCCCAACCTAATTAATTGTGGCCATGAAGCATACAGCTGTAGCTGCAAGCACAACCAAGTATTTTCTGCACTTGACATGCCCTCTACCCTTTTTACCTTCAGTATAAGCTGCTTGATTTTTTCATCTTAGAGCTAGTAAGGACTATTTTTTAATGGTGTTGGTTATGTTGTGTGAAAAACAGACAGCAGAGCACCTGTGTTGTGTGAGAGGTGCTTGCTCTGGAATCCATAGTACTTCACAATAAATAAGTAGTTTTTACATAGCTGTTACACAGATCCAGATATGCTCAGTGCACAATTGTGCTATCTCTGCTGCCATGCTATGTATGTTCATGTTTGTGAATATAAATATATGCAGGTACAGGAAGTCTTTAAGATAATGAAGAATATAGACAGCACTTAATGCTTCCTCCACAGAAAATATTTGAATTTCAGTTTCCAAAGGGAAATCACCGAGCCTGTGAAATAGGCCAGGAAGAAAGAAAGAAAGAAAGAAAGAAAGAAAGAAGGGAAATCAGTTCCCTTAACCTCCTTGAACTTAGATGGGGAAGTTAAGCAATAGAATATATAGCCTCAGCATAGGAAACAGAAGTCAAGCCAGCCAAAGGGAAAGGAAAAATAAGAGAAATACAGAACAATTGTGATAGGCTTCTTCCCAGAGGATGTATTTGCTCTGCTACATCTTTGCAAGGCAATTGATGACTAGTTGTTCAGGCTATCTACAGCTCTGAAAAAAATTTGTATGTAATTATTCTGTGACTTTGCAAATGTCAGTGTTGTAAAGGAAATGATGGGGCTAGAAGCATTTTAGAGAACAAATCAGAGCTAATTTTGGCTTAATAAAATGAACAATTTATTTAATCAAACAGAAAATGTTTTAGACAATACAGAGTGTGTGGCAAACAATATAAGAAAACAGAGGGTTTTTTTTCTAAAGCAAAACTTTCATTACTTTTTGACTAAATCTCAGTTTGAAATGTACTGTTTACCCAAATGTCTCCTCTTTTCTTAGTTTTACCCCTTTCCATGTAACAATAATGATTTGAGTCACAGCTGTTTTACTGGAAAAACCTCCTCCATTTCAATGCAAAGAAGTAAATCTGTTTAAAACAGCTCCAGTGTTAGATTAAACTAATCTATTTCACTTTGCACAAAAATGGACTGGAAATTAACATGATCAGTTATGGCATCTCAGCTGTGAGGCTGGTAACAAGCAGCTGTGAGAGATAATTCCATGAACTATTTCATCCAGAGGCATAAGAGCATTACTGTTTGTGCCCTGACATATTGAGAAGTCCTGTAAACTCTTAATTCATGGGCTAGTTACAAGGAATATGTATTTGTTTATGTCTGCTTATAATTAACAAGCAAATCACTACAGACCCATTGTGAAAGTGAATTGCACCTTGCAAATGACTATGGATATCTGGATACTTAAGACTTTCTGTGTTAAAATGCATCTGGATGCAAATAAAGAACAAGTAAAATACAAAAGCGCCTTCAACAAGGCAAAAACTTTTAGCATAAGTAGAGTGATTGTGAAGCAAGAAAAGCAAAAATCAGCAAGTGATCTATCAGCTGTTGAAAGTGTTATTTGACTACTGTTAACCAACTTTGTGGTAAAAAGAAGACCTGAAAGGTCTGAAAAGGCATGTCTCAGTTATCATGAGATAATTGATGTCTAACTACAGATGTCTAATGATTTGAGATGCCCTTAGATGTCCTCCCTGGCTTTTCAGCCGCTCCTTCCAATGGGTGCAGAATTCTTATGGCTCTAAATTTTGTCAGCCTTGTGTGGATATCTTAGAAACGCTACAACATCTCAAGTGGTAGGTGGCATATCCGTTTAGGTAAATAAATTTAGGTATCTGAGCAGAATTCCACTCTCTGCGAGGGAGAAATATTAAATGAATAAAAAGTAAAGACTTTCGGAGTTCTCATTCAGACAAGTCCTTGTCTTCCGTAAATGTTTTATCTGAGTGACAACTTAGCCCTCACCACAATTACTTGAACCAGATTTTGTATTGCCTTTTCTGTGGAAACAGTTCAGGAGTCTACAGTCTATTATTATGAGCAAATACTGCAAAACATGCAAAACTAAAATGAGTCTATGAATTTCAAGCTGTGTGACAAAACGCTTGTTTGGTTTGTTAATATATGAACAGAACAAGAGTCTCTAAAAGCTTGGTGTATGCAGTTTGAAACAAATGCTAAAAAATTAAACTTCAAAACAAGTAGAAGATCTGCCATAATTACAGCTATCTTACAGATAAAAGAAGCAGTAGTGACATGCACATGGTCCCTCTTAACAAGTGACTAAATTGTTTATCTTAAGGTTATAATTCTACTTTTAACTTAAAAAGATAGAGCTTACCGAGGATGACTAAAAGTTATATTAGAATCAGAAAAAAATTAGTTGGTGGTAAATGCAAGTAATCATATAGTCAAACCTTTCTCCACATGCTGTGCTCAGATATCTTTAAATCATTCCTGACAGACTTGCCTGATAATGAAGGTTATAAAACATTCCCAGACACCTATTTCATAGTTCACTGTTATTACAATTCATAAGCGTGTTTGGTTGTTTTTCCTAATATCTCTGTCTTCTTTTCTGTTTTATTTGCTATTTATATGGGAACAGAATATTCTCTTAACTTGTTCCCTCCTCATCGGGATAATGAATTTTTCCCAATACTTTAGTGCTTACAAAACAAGCATGAGTTTATCAGGTAAAAGTTACCTTTCACTTAAAAGAGAAGTGCACTGACCGTGTCTACACAAATGCAGCCTTCTCTTCACTGTGAACATTGAATACATTCCACCACTTCAGGCTATAAGACAACTAGTACTAATACTCTCCTAGATGAATGACTAACTACACCTATTAAATGTTGTTTGGGAATTATTTTATCAGTAAGCAAATCACAGCTTCAAACAATCTTGTATTCAGCAGCTGTACCAGTGGATATCTACCTTAAATGACCTTTACCATCCTTCAACTTTGATGAAAAAATTTTGAAAAAAACCACCTATACTTACAGGATTGCTGCATTATTTTAGAAAACAGTAGCTGAGACACATTGGATCACAACCTTGACTGTCATATAATTATTAACTATTATTGTCCAACATTTTATCTTTAGAACTGAAGGTTCAGATGTATTGAAATATTGCTGTAACAGCAGGACACTGCATGGGCAAAAGAACATTATCCCGGAATACAAGGTATTCTAAAAATCACAATAAAAGCTATGTTTGAAGAGGAATAAATCAACGAAGCTTTACCAGAGGGAAATCTTACACAAAAAATCGTATAAACAAATATTAGCACTATACAGTTTAAATTTTCAAGAGAAATTTCAGGGTATCCTAGAAGGACTATTAAAAAAAATGAAACAAAACACAAAACCAAACCAAAAAGAAAAAATCCTAAATGTATCAGTCACATCAGATAAAAAATTTGGGAACAAACCATAAAATAAGCAGTCCTTTTCCCAATAGAAGGGATTTAAATTAGGTTCTTCTTTCTCCTAGTATGTGTTGTTCAACATAACAATTAGTTATCTGAAAGAGAAAGTAAGTAGTGAGAATAAAATTTGCTGATAAGCTTAAATTATTCATGATAGTAAAAGTAAAAAAAATAGTGTAAAGATGTGCAGAAGTATGTCAAAATATTGACTGACTAGGCAATAAAGTGGCAAATGAAATTCAGTGTTGATTAGTGCAAATTAGCACACATAGGAAAACAAGCCGAACTATATGCAGTGACTGATTCTAAATAGCTACTTCCACAGAGGGCTGAAAGCTATGTTTTACTAAAGATGGTTATATGAATATTTTGATTTAACGCTCATTTTTTTAAAAAAGGAAATTTTAAGATCTATTAAACAATAAACAGAAAAAAAGTCTGAAATAATCCTTATATAATAATGCGATGAGTCCTGAATATATGGACTTCTGATTCCTTTTTGTGAAAAGAGTATAGTAGAGCTAATAGAGATACAGAGAAAGTAAACAAGTTTTGTTGAAGATTTGTACACAATGATTTCTGTTTAAGGAGAAATCAAATATACTAGAACTCATTGAAAGTGAGAGCTGGAGAAGAACTTGAAATGGAATCACCAGTATCAGAAATTAACTTGGAAATCCTTATTCAGCAGAGGAAGTGGGGTCAGCATTTTTTTTGACATGAAAGTGGACTTTTTAAAAATATATATATAATTAAACCATTGCACCCATCATTCCAAGATGGTAAGAAATTATTAAGCTCATGGAGGAAAAGCACAGTATCAGCTATGAAATATTAAGAAACAACACTGGACTGCTTCAGTTCATCAGAATTGGGGACTGTTTCATACAGGCAAGCATCACTGTACATTCTGCTCCTTTACATTTACCTAAACTTTGCATAGGGGCCCCTTTTAAGAGATGAATTAATGGATTAGATGGGCAAGGCTATTAACTCAGTGGAACTGCTGTAGAAACTCCTGTATTCTCATATCTGCATTCAGAAGACAATTCAGTGATGGCTGCGGTAAGATTAGACCAAAGATCCATCCATCAGAATGTCCTCTCTTTCAGGAAGAAGTTTCAGGGGAGGGAAATGGTGATTATGATAAAGAGTCCACTTTTAGTTCACCTATTTTGTCACAACTCTGGGCAGATCCAGCACCCTGGAGGCCTTGAAGGAGTGAAAGGACAAATCTGTTTGGTGTCAACCTCAGCCTCCCTGTTTTACCCTTTTCCTTGCTTGATCCTTATCCCTTTTTCATTTTAGGTCCCAGCTGATTTTAAACTGCATTCACATCCCAGTACCCCAGTCTGAAAGCATATCTAGCACATCTGAAGGCAGCTGTAGAGCATTAGGACATCCTCCAACATCCATGCCAGTGCTGAGGCTCAAAGTGTTATACAGCCTCACACTGCTGGCCATGTGTTGTGGGAGCAGAGCCCTCAATAAAATGCTTTACTAGCTCTCTTTATGAACACAAAGAAAAATACCAAAGTGCTTTTGCTACAAAAAATTCTCCTTTTAGGAAAGATATGAGAATGCATGTTAGAGATTGGACGTGATTACCTCTACTTTCTTCTTTGGAGGATGACAGGCTTTGCAGAAAGCAGAACATTATAACATGCCCACTGGAAGCCTCTCAAATTGTCGGAGCAACGATTTTGTAGCAAACACAACAGAAGGCAGACTGCAAACACAGAGAGAAGCTACTTCTATTAGTAGTGCTGGATATTTTAACAAAAAGCCAGTTTCTCTTCAGAAAGAATGACTCCTCTCACATTATTAACCAGCAGGTGGTATACACAGCAACACTGCAGCCCAGGAATGGGGAGACAAATGTCATCTTTCTTGCTCTGTAAGAATAACCGATTGATTTTCCTTTATGACTGAATTTAAACTGGAAAAATATCTCAATTCAAAATTGCTTTCACTGGACTTATTGTTGGCAGAAACCAGAACAGGAAGCTTTACTTTTGCTTCTGTTTTAAATCTACCAATTAATTCCTCTATTTCACTAACTCAATTTCATTATGTTTATTATACAAACACTGTTTTACATCAACATTAATGATGTTCCATTTCCCTACTTTTCCATTTTAGGATTTTTTTCTATATATGTTTGACTGTTTAAATAAATACATAAAATATATATATTTTATATATATATAAAATATATATATATATAAAGTGAAACATAAGCAAATGAAACTCCAGATAGTGAATACATGCTTGCATTATTTGAGTGTTCTGCTTTGCAATGCCTCTGCAGCACAGCTGTAGTAGAGGGTTGGCCTTGTCTTGGATGAACTGAGTTTAGAGACTAAATTCTACTACTTGTCTGTTTCATGGATGACAGTTGCTAGGGAAGTACCTTAAAAATCCCCTTTCTTTGGACTCTGAGTACTTTTGTAGCTGAAAACATCTGTCACAACTTAGGATTTATGCCCTTTTGGGACAAGTAGTTCCCTAAGGACAATATCCTCTGAACTTACAGTAATTTCGTACTGCAGCCTGGTACAAAGGTTTTGCGAGACATTTCAATTTGGACCTATCTGTTTATAGTCTTACTGGCAAAAAGTAGAGAAAGACACCCCAGACTGGAAATACAAACTCAAACTGTTGCTCTGTGAGCCAGTTTTCATTCTAATATGAGCTGTACATGCAACACACTCATTAACATGGTAGCAGCCTGGTGCAATGCCCAAGTAATAATGATTCAGTGTGTTCATTAGAATACAGCAATAGGCTGGTGCAGCCTATTTAAGGTGCACGCTGGTAAGTCTACCTGAGCCTAACAAATTCAATCAGGTCTGAGTTAGCTCAGTTGTTCTTGTACTGCACTCTGTTACACAGTGTAAGCATGGATGATGTTTCTTTCCAACAAACAAGAATTACTTGTTTTTAAAATCAAAGGTAATGTACTTCCACAATCTTGGGGTTTTGCACCATCTTGCATTTACATTTATGTTCCAACTTTATGAACCATCTTAAACCCTGTTAATTTTATGAACCTCTTTAATGCACCAAGTTCCTATTTTATGCATCATTGATGATGCTTCTGCAAAAGGAAAATATTTTAATTTTTTTTTAGCTTTTTAAAATGTTACAATATGAAATTGAGCCAGATATTCTATGCTTAATATACTCTTAGTAGAGCTATGCAAGCAGCATTTCTGTAATTGAATCTCCTGTACTGATAGGGCAGCAGCAAACCACAAACACTATACAGGGTATAACACAAGAATACTGTGTCAAACAGATGGTGAAGAGAAATGATCTTATCATATCACAGGAAAAAAAAGACGACTTAATACTGAAATATTAAAAGGAAAGTCAGTATCTCTTCAATATAAAAGCCAATTATTAGAGGAAGGCAATACTTTACATAGTTAATCCTTTATCTCTGCTCTTCTATAATGTTACAAAAGTATGGGAAATATTACAGATTCATGACAAAAAACAGTTGTGCCCAGGGAGGTGTATAAGGTCTTATCCTTTATGCGTCATATTTCACAAGTACTTTTACTCTGAAATGAGCATGTTTGTACACCTAAAAGTAGGATGAAGAATATGATCATATTCAAACCCTCTTCCAGGAATAGCAGCACTAAGTCCAAATATCAAGAGGCTGTTACTTGCTCTCTCCTTAATGGTCCAGGTTCTATAATCATGCAAATCTTACCTTGCATTAAAATAAATACCTAACTTTCATGTGACACAAAATCTCTAAAATCAGAAGGATGCTTTAACGAGCATTGTTTTCATGCTAAAATTTGTGAGAATCTTACCCATGGTTATTGTATACTATATTGTCAGGTTAACAGTTCCTGTATGTTCCTATTATTCTCAATACAGCTTTTTAGTTTGTCTTTAGAAACTAAAGTTACTTCTGTAATTTTAATACAACTCACTGTGCTGATACAGTCTTTGGAATCCAAAATTTATGTCAAGAGAAATTTTACAGTTGAGTTGCTTGCAAAGCTCTCAGATAGTTATTTCTGATGAAGAAGAATGTTACATTCATAAAAAAACTTGGGATAACTGAAAAAGAAAGGATAATCTTGTCATATTGATTGTTTAAATTAATAAGATGGAAAATTTCTAATCCATGAACTACTGTTGCTACAAAAGGGCAAGATATTCCAGTTATTCGGAAAGCTTCGGAATAATCAGACAATTGTTAATTCAAATCTAGCAAAAAGAGAAAGGGTAGCACAGTCTTCATGTACATTCTCCATCAAAAGTGCACTAAAATTCAGATGATGAACTTGATGTTTTAACATGACTTTGAATCAAATGTGGAGTAGACAGAATATATCCATGACTTGTCAAATTCTCTAGCACAGTTTTTCAAAAGATTCAAGAAAGTAAGCTATCTTTTTTTATCAAAATACTGATAGCTGGAAAGTAGAATTTTTAGAAAATAGTGCATCAGAAGAACAGTAGATTTTTTTGAGCAAGATGTAAATGTATAGAGTTGTTCCCACTTTAAACACTTGCTAGCATGCAGTGGTGTACTACACTTGACCAATAAAAGCAGGTGTAGTGCGAATAAAAATACCAGTAAACTTTGTGGCTAATCCTTTCTCAAAAGAGATTGTACCTCCTTTTAAAGCACAACTAGTGAATTCCATATACTCAATGTCTCTGGTATTTTAAATGCTATTGATTTACAGGGAACATTAATTCCTTGAGAAACAGTGCGGTGCTTTTCTCTGTGACTGTCTTACTCTAGCTGACTGTGAACTATTAAAATATGCTTATCAGAGTTTTATGAGGAACAGTGCTGGAGGTTAACCTCATGGAATGCTTTGATAAGTCCTGAAATGGCAGAATTTTGGCTTGTCTTTCAAACAAGAATTAAGTAAGCTGTCATTAAAAAAGAGAATTTAAACAGACCTATGCCCAAATCTCATTCATCATTGACCTTACATATATATGAGCAGCAGAGGATGAGTAAACATTAGTATACACTCCCACTGTTTGGTTGTGCAGCAGGCATTTCAAATGGCAGTGTCTTAGCACAAGGTATTATTGCTTGTCTGCTGAAAGAAAAGAATATTCTATAAAAGGAGGTAAAAGGAAAAGGGAGTTGGCTCACGATGCAATATTTTTCCTTAGTCCACAGGAGAGACACAAAAGGGTGTCAGACTTCCCTGCAGGGTGAATTCTCCTTTCCAGTGCTCAAGGCATTCCAGCAGAGATCATTGCACACAGACCTGGGAGAACTTCACTTATAAACTGTATTCCTTCAATCATAGTGAGGTGGCTGACTGTTTTATGTCCAATAAACTGTGACACAATCTCCTGCCTTTATTTCCCAATATGATAAAAGGTTTTCATAATGCACCATATAGTGTTAGTGCAATCTCTACCACTGTGTTCTGTACTTTGCATCCCAGAATGGACTTCAGCAAATGTAAACAAACAAACAAAACCTCATTTTATCCTCTGGCCTTTGGCATTTGATAGAACATAAATGCCACATTTTATTCAAGCAAAACAAAACAATGCTGTCATTAAAGATGTTGTCTGTTGTAAATCTCATGGTGTTTTGAGCTAAGCAAAAAGACAATTAAACCCAATAAAGTAGTAAAGGAAACCATGGGAAAACTTAACATGAAAGTAAAAAATTATTCAGAATTCTGCATATCAGGTATAATCTACAGAATAATCTTATAAAATCATACCATTTTCCTTTTTTAATGTGGTTTGCTAACAACTATTCACATTTTTTTACATCAAGAATCTTAAATCCTTAAGATCACATGTTATAAAAACACTGACATCACAATTAGTATTTGACTGCCATGTAAGTCAGGGGAAAAATTCATCAGTTAATTTTAATTGAATCCTTTTGTTCATGCATAAAATCTCACTTTTCCATTTCTTTCCCCAAGGAAAAGCCTAAAATGTAGATCTTACCAATCTAGCTTCCTCACCCTCATTAAAGCTGAAAGAGGAAAAAAGTATACTGTGCTTTTCCATAATCAGAAACTAGAGTATTGTTTCTTCCATATGGCTTACAGCCATATCTCAGGAACATATACATTAGTTTGACCGCTGAATGACCTAAGATTACACTGCTGTAGGCAAAAATAAGTAACAAGAGACAGCTTAAAGCTAACCATACTCCAGGCAGGGACATAGAGGGCCTGGTAGCACATGCAGTGGAAATAAGCTGGCTGAATAAACCTTTCATGGAGCAAACTGATGGCACTTCTCCCTCGCCTCACAAGCAACCACATAAACTTTCATCATTCGTGCAGACGCTGTGCTCATAAGCAAATGAGCTCTCAAAATGTTTCAGGGTTTTTACTGATAGAAACTTCTCGGGATATTTATCCAGAGAATATATACATCCCATTTTAAATGCTCTAATGTAAAACAGCACAAAACCAGCACGGGATTTGCTACTAGACCTTGCTTCCACTGATAAGTGAATAAGAAGACACGACAGCTTCTTGAAAGTCTCATCGGAGAAAAATGATTATATTTTAGGGTCTCTATGCTTGAAACACATGACAAAGAAAACCAAGATGAGAATATTTTTACCATTGGATTTTAGTGTATTGTGTATCAGCATGTTTTGGCAGAGTGGTGTCTGAGTGTCTAGTCAGTGTTATTGCTTCAGACAAGTAAGAAAATTCACTTGTGGTTTGAGGTTTTATTTTTCCTTTTAAAAAGTTACTAGTTTCAAAGTTTGAATTATTTCTTACTTATCAATTTATTTTTAATATTTTCATCTTCTTTTTTTTTTCCCTTTTGTCTTTTTCCTCCTAGATTCCTACTCTTCTCCTCCTTCTCTATTTCTACTTTTTCTTTACTTTTTGACACTAAAAAGAAATAGGAAGTGAAACTGGTAAAGAAAAACAGAAAAAGTATTTTCTGGTTTAAAAAAAATAATTATTGTAATGTTTTATTTTTGGTAATTTTTATTTGTGCATTACAATGCATCTGATTTTTGTTGCAAGCTATTTTCACTGTTCCAATTTTTCTGTCTCATCTGGTGTGGAATTCGTGTTGTGTTAGAATGTCTTTGGAAATATATAAAGGTCTTAAGCCCCTATATTTCAAAACCTGAATGCATACAAGGATAATCTCAATTAATGACCACTGAATTCATTATCATTTTCCCCTCCTGTTAAAAGAATAGCAGTCTCTAGGAGATGGGACACAGAGTAAAGGGAAAAGTTGAGCCAATACTCTCTGTCTGAAATACAGTGTTGAATCTCTAAATGAAATGCTGACACCATGGAAAGAATGGGAAAACTATCTGATTTCAGCAGACTGTGAATTTTATCACTGCTTTAATGAGATGACTAAAGAGAATTACGTTAAACACTTTTTTTTTTCAAAAGTGCATGCTTCAGACTCACTTTGACATATCAATGTTTAACCTATCTTTGTTTTATTATCTCAGAATACGTTTCACTGATGGTAGCACTAAAAAGGAGACTAATGCCAGAGAGAAAAGTAATATTTAAATTAAAAGAAAAAATAAAATTTTTAGCAAACAGCTATTCCCAACTTTTTTTTCTTTTATCTCTGATCATGTTAGCAAACTTTATCTTACTGTTATAGCTCCCTAAATGGTAGTAAATAAGCATGACAGTGAGTTTAAGGAACATTATTCTATAGAACTTGATTTTCATATTACAGCAGCAAAGGGACACTAGCAACTCACACATATAATTTTCCTTTTTTTCATTGTTTTTAACAAACTTGCACAGACAATGTTGTCAGTTCTCATGCTGTTGTCATAAATCTCAATAGCTAATGTTTTACATAAGTATCTAGCTCTTCAAAGTGATGATTATGTAAATAATTTCAGATTTCATTGAAAAGCATGTCTAGTGTCTGATCTTTACAGCTCTGAAGACCTAAGTAGGCCCTGTCTCACAAAGTAGAATAAGAGCCTTTTGCTAGCTTTCAAATCTCACTATTTTTAGACATTTGCGATCAGAAATTATGGATGTTTGGGCAGTCTTCCCCTATATCATAAGATCTATTTTAGTCGGACTCTGATTTAATTCTTCTTTCCTGGACGCCTTGTTTCCTCTGTCTATAATTAATTTTTTTCCTCCCTACACCATTTTCCTTCAGTAACACTTCAAAAGCTTGACTAGGTGCCAATATCCCCTTCCACAGAATTATTCATCTTACATTCACACTGATGTTACTAAGATATGGATCATGTCACGTGAGATGAAAATTTGGAGAGAATGGGAACATCTAAATGGCTCCTCATCTCCCTCTGTCTTTTCATCAGCTTATTGATACTCCAACTCCACTGGTCAAAGGAGATATTTTCTCTAATTTGCAGGATGTCCTATACTTCAAATGTGGTTAAAGCTGTTCTAAACAAAAAGCTTATAAGCTATTTTCTGGTCCTTTAAATTCATGATGGCAGACTTTATTCCCTGTGGAAGCTTGCTCGAAACTAACATGCCAGATTTTAAAGATGAATAAGTAACTCTAGAATTTAAGGTTAAAAAAATGTAATAATAATAATAATAACAACAATGTCATCTAACAAACTAAGGAAAAAAAGCTGTTGTACTCTGTTCTCAGATGTATCTGTGTATAAATCAACAGAAAGAAAAAATGATTCAGTAGGAGGGAATTTGCAATACACAGTATTACACCAAAATCATCTTACTGTAGATTTTATTGGCAATAAAAAGGGAATAAAACTCAATAAAAAGGAAAATGTGTTAAAAAAATAAAAGCCTTATGAGTTTTTTTCTGTGTGCCAGCTTATGCAGTAGCATTAGAATTTTCATTTCTACACAACTAGAATGACTAAGGAAAACATTTTCTCATGGGTCAACTTTTTTTGTCATTATGTTATTCTGGTGTTATATGACATCTTCCAGCCATTTAACTAGATGGAATATCTAGACTATTATGTAGAAAGGGCTTCTGTTTTGTCAAATAATTTATTTAAGCAAACAAAGGAGTAATCTCTCATTTTGTATTCTTATAAATATGTGCATACATACATATATATACATATATATATATACACATACATATGTGTATAAACACAGATATTCTTTTTTCAATAGTATTTTAAGGCATTGTTCTGGGAAGATTGTTTTCTTTACCCTTGACTTATGTTAAGTATTCCACTCAGGTTATGGAAGATGGCTGTCTGATTGCCTGCCCTATTTTTCTTTGCCAGAACAGATAGACTATGCTTATCTATTAAAAGCACTCTGGAGTTACATTAAGCTTGGATACCTGTGGAGCTTGTCAGCACAGGTTCTCACACAGGTCATTGGCTGCTGGGGCAGCTTCAAGAACAGAATAACAAGCACTATTTGATATGGGAAACACACATCTCACTGCCTTTTTCTTATCAGCATACTGATGAGAAATCCTTTGGATAATGAAATAGAAAAGTTCTCTAGATAATTTTGGTGCTTTTTTTCCAGTTTTCTAACTTTTGTTGTCTTTGATATAAATATTTTTTTTTCTTTAACCACAGAAAGGTTTAACACTTTTGTAGTGCTTGGGATACTTATGTATCTTATGTTCTTGGGATACTTGTGTGGAGAGGTGTCTCTGTTCAGAAAAGAAAGCTCATAAACCCAGATAAGTAGTTCACCACTTGAAAAAACAGTAAAAAGTAAGATCCATCAGAGCTGATTTGCTATCAAATTGTACTACGACTGTAGGCTTTTAGGGATTGTATTCAGTTGTTCAGGCATAGGTGCCTACTGACTTGGGAGATCTGAGGAGGCTGCTTAGATATCTGCTAAGATCTGAGTAGAGATCTGTAGGAGGCCTATGGCTCCCTAGAGACAAAAGCTAGGTGGGAGAACTCTCAATACCTAAAAATGTACAAGACACTCATATTCAGGAAAATAAATTGCACCCTATTAAATTTTGGTTTTCGTTATTGTATTATTTAATGGCTTAACCATTAAATACCTTGGACTCAATTCAGGTGCCCATGTCAAGGTGATGGTTAAAGGTGAGATTCCCAACGATAGCCTGCCTAGCCTAGATGGTCCTCTGGTGGTGACAGGTTCTCATACAGGTCCTGTGTCAGAGCTGATAAACCCATGCAGCTGTGTCATCTTCTCTAGAGCATCTCAGATATTACCAGATGCTTATGTATGGACAGCTGCATAAAACTTCTGTGTACACCTATCTGTAAACTGTCCATCAAGAAAGTAAACGTTGTGAAGATACTGGTAATTTTTTTTCAATATTGCATAAGAAGATACTCTCTACCATTCTGAACCATTCTTGCATAATAATAGATGCTAGGGATTGCATTCAATTCTCATGATTCTGGAACTTCCAGATTCCTTCTTAACAGAAGGCTTTTACTACCCTTTTGTACAGAAAACCTACCATGACAACCAGAATTGTTGTATTATCTTGTAAATACAAGTGCATGCAATGTTTCTATTTTCAGGATATACTTGAAATACCATACTGTTTTTGTTTCATATATGTCTGCTCTTTTAAACCCTTGACAATTTAAAGCAAAAAATAGCTATAAATTTACCCATTAATGTATTTTCTGGCACTTTCCTTTTAACATAGTGTCATGGTTTGAGATAGTCCCCAAATCCAATTCCCTAGCTCCATCCCCCTCCCACATCTCAACCTAATGTGAGATGGGTTTTTCCAGACAAAACACACCAGACTCAAAGTGGGGGAAAGGGAATATATTACAATGACTGTACAAATAAATATAACATCACATTATACACATGATCACAACTATCTCTACCATGACATATAGTATTTACAGTGGATCAGGTCTCCTCTCCCCTCCAAATAAAAGTCCAAGAAGAAAAGAGAAAAGTCTTTCTGTCACTTCCTCAGGCCACAGTTCCTTCATTTCAGTTTTTTGTGGCACTGGTTAGTGTCCTTCATTTTCCTGAGGCAGCAGATTTAAGTGTGGCAGTCAGGATTTTTGTTCTTACTTTGTGGAAATTTCAACCCCGAGCCCGAGCCTTCAGGGGATTTCCTTGTAGATCTTCACTCCTCTTGAGTTAGAACATTGAAGGCAGCTTTCAATTCAGTCTTACCAAAGCTCTTCTGCTCTGTCTCATGCATGCAGCAGTTGTGGCTGGTTTTCTGCCAGCACCCACAAGGGAGGTATCCAAGTCTCTCTCTCTTGGCCCCATCGCCTCACAACCGAGGGGTCTTCCATGGACTTCATAACCCCAGACAAGGTCGTATCACCACGTCATATCACGAAGACACAGGGGAGTCTTCGTGACGGTCTGGTATCTTCAGGAGACTCAGCTCCTTGCTTGCAGGGCCTTTGTGCCCTGTCTCTCAGGCTGCCACCAGGCAGGAGTGCGAGGGGGGGGGAGCCAAGGTCAACTCCCCCCCCGCATTCCATCCGGCCATCCCGGTCCAGCTCCGGGACGCCCTGAGCTTCTCAGCTCCTCTCTCTCTCGTGCTGCATACTCCAAGGCTCCTCTAAAATAGGAGTCCATGTCCCTCTTCTCCAAGAGGGTCTCCAAGGGAGTTTTGGGGGATCTGGTACAGTCTTACCCCAAACTCTGTCTCTCAGCTGCTGGTTCTCTCTCTCTCCCTTTCCAGGAGTCTTCTCTGTAGTGCTGCATGTTGCTGTTGCTTCTGCTGCTCCTTCAGTTCAGGTTCTTATCTCCTGGCTCTCTGCCACCATTTCTCTGGTCAGCGTCGGCTGCTGCTCTGCGCCCATGGAGAGAACATCTCCCGTCTTAACTGCAGGCACCCAGCCCAGCTTTATGCTGTTCCAGGTCCTTGCAGCCCCCCAGCCGGGGCTGGGAGGGCCCAGGGGCCCCAAGGGGCACAGAGCCCCTTCCTCGTGGCTCACAACATGGCCACCTCTTCTACAACAACCCAACTACAACTCTTCTCTTCCAGTCTGGTTGTGATATGTTTACATTTCTGCAGGAGCGCCCATTGGGCAGAACTTCAAAACTTCCAAGGGTTTCCACCCCTTGGGGTCTACCACTTTTCAGCCTCTGGGGAAAACAAGGCCCAAACCACGACACATAGAACTCTTACTTCCACACTGTGCTTGTTTCAGAGGTACCAGAATTTAGTTGTAGATAAATATTTCTCTGTATAGCTATAAACCATAGCAGATGTGCTATCAGTCTATGCTGCATGGCCCTGATCTTAGACAATTGCCTAAAACAGGTTCAGTAACTTGCCTGTATACATGTAGTGCCTGGTTATCATCTGAATGACATTCCTTCATTTTATGTGTCTGTTTCTTGGTTCATTAAAAATATTTTAGGAAGTATTTTCCAAACTAGAAATCCATTAAGAACACAATGAAAAATTATGATAAAATAGAAGCAAGTAAATTTTCATTACCATAATTTTGTAATTTATTTTATTTTTTTTTTAATTTTAAAGAGCTAGCCAGTTTGATTCCTTTCTTCTCTCCCTTACAAACTGACCTTCTTTCAGGCACTAACACTTCTTCTAAATTTTGAGTATAAAGACATACACTGTATGGCTGTGTCATACCATTTTAGGCACTAAATTTTTTCCATCTTGTTTTAGACACTAGAGATAGACCTCTTTTGAGCACAGATTTATCTTTAGACAAGATTCCTCAGTAAGTGAATATATCGTCTTTTGTAGGTGTTTCTAAGAGGAATAAGTGGCTAAGATCTAGCTTTCAAACTGCTGGTTTTAAGATGGCACTGAGCTTAGAAATCTAGATAGATTGTCTGTCCCACTAAATAAAAAAGGGGTCAGACATCAGTCCTGAGGTCAGAGACAAGTGTAACAGGCTTGACCTATCCATACTACTATCTTCTACCTACACTGCTTACATCTATTCTCTTCTACAGCAAATTTTTCTTCCAAGAGCTAAGTCAGAGTGGTCCAAAATAAAGATAGAGAGGTACCTAGGAGTTAAGCAGCAAGTTCAGTCGAGCATCCAGTACTCAAGTCCACTCCCTATACTCCCTAACAGCATACGTGAATGAATCCATAATGAAACTGAAGCTACCACAGATTTGTGTCAATGCTTTAAGTGAAGAAAAAAAAAAAAAGAGAATAATTATTTCTTTGCAAATCCCTCTTCTATTCAGAAACAGATGATTGTTGATCTTTTTGTGGAAAGTGATGATTTAGGGAAACTCTTGGTTTCCTTCCTACTCCTAACTTGTGTGAAGATATTTGAAATTTCAGGTTCACAACAATGTTTCACTACTTAGTATTAAGCAATGATCATGTACTGGGCACAGTATATAGAAATGCAAAGGAAGACCTCTATGACACTTATATTTACAACCAACTTTGGAATAAACGAATTGAGAATTAAAAGATTACTAACTAACTAGTAGAAAAATATTTGAAAAATTCAGAACATGAAAAATATATAATATGACACAGAAAGAAGACAAGTGTTAGTGGGACAGTGCTACTTTCTCCTGGACTAAAGATTCTTGCTGTGCTTCACAGGGTTGTTGCTGTATCTTTCTATTTCTCTAAAGTTTTTCCTCCCAGCTGGCAGACTGGAAGGCCAGCTGGAGGATACGCACTTTCTAAACAGTGTGTAAGGCAGCTTCTGCAGAACAGTGTTTACTATGGTGAATTAGAGACATCTAATAATCATTCCTATTATGAGATAAAAATAAAATAAAAATATTAAAATATGTCTAAGAAAGCAAGTCTCGTAATCTTAGTTTGGATAGGAAAGTTCATGTCTTCAGATCATCAGGTCACTGCAGGCTTTTTTGGTCATCAGGATTTTAAAATTCCATTTCTCATTTAATAATTGGATTTTGACAACAGTCTCCTACCTTCTCTTTGTCCTTTTTTTTTTTTTTTTTTTCAGTTGTGGTTGTTTTTTAACTCTTCCTTCCATGTCCACACTTACTATTACATAATCAGTCTGGGAAGTAAGATCTGTGAGAGCTGAATCTATTTGGATCAGTCAAAGAGCTTCTAAAGTGTGCAGAATAAAGTGTGGAAGTTTACACGGTAGTCATGTGACAATAATGTTTTATCCAAAGAGTGCCTTTATTAACTGACGCTAAACGTTTAACTTTGGTAAATATAGCTACTATAAGAATACACAGATACAAAAAGCAGCAGCCCATCTCACCATTCTCCCTCAGTATATGCATCCTCAGCAAAGTACAGGCAAAATCTTATCAAACCAGAACAGTAGCAACAATTGCTTTAGGAATATTCCCAGAAGGAGAGATTTCTAATGGGCACATGCCAAACAGGCTCTGTACCTTAACTGAAGACACGATTGAAGAAATTGTTGGAAGAGTGGAGAGATATATTGATTTCTAACATCATTTTTGGAGTCTTAATCCCCTGCAAGTGGACTTGCTCTGAAATATGTTGTGCAAATATTTATATGAGCCTATTAACAAAGTCTATCTTTAGTTGTAACTTTGATTCTTCTCCTAAAGTGTATCGTCTTGATTCTTTATTTTATAAAGGTCAGGTAATAGTTTCTTGCATTCTATTATCAGAGAAGTATTCACCTTCTACAATACTATTCAGAAGTGCTGAACACTCAGCTAGAATAGTGTTCATATTGAATTGGAGAGGATGATGAATAATTCATACAGTCTGATTTAACTTTTTTTCCTTGACATTAGATGATAATTTAGCATAGGATGCAATTAAAGATTTCTAAGATATTGACATTCAAGGTTGTGCCTGGTAAGATCTTGAAAATATATAAAAAAACATGCTTTCACAGGTAATTTAATGCAGTCGCTACTCTTTGTCAAGCATGGTGTATGAAATTGTACTGCATGTGCTTATGGCTTCCCTAGATATTTAAAGTCCACTCAGCAACGCTAGCATGAAAATATGAGATGAAAGATTTCTCAATATCCCATTATCAGGTTTTGACAACTGTGGCAAGTTGGCCTTGGCTGGACACCAGGTGCCCACCCAGATACTCTATCACTCCCCTTCCCAGCTGGACAGGGGAGAGAGTAAGATGGAAAACAACCAATGGGTTGGGATAAGGCAGTTTATTTAAAAAAAAAAAACAAAGCAAAAGCTTGCACACGCAAAAGCAAAGCGAAAGATAGCAGGGTTTATTCTCTACTTTCCATCAGCAGCCATGGTTGACCACTCCCGAGCAGCAGGGCTTCAGCACACGCAATGGTTCCTCAGCAGGCAGCTATTGGAGACAATGAATGCCTGCCTTCCTGCTCCTTGCCTTAGCTTTTATATCTGAGCTGCTGTCATACGGTCTGGAATATCCCTTTGGTCAGTTTGAGTCAGCAGGCCTGCTTTTGTCCCCTCCCAGGATCTTGCCCTCAATTGAGGAAGGAATGTTACAGTGCTGATGCTGTGCTCAGCAGTAGCCAAAACGCTGGTGTGTTATCAACACCCTTCTGGCTACCAATGCAAAGCACAGCACTGTGAGGGCTACTATGGGGAAATCAACTCCAGCTCCCAATACAATAAGCTTCGCATTTGCTTTGGGAAGCAAATTAGGAAGCAAAGCACATTGGCTTTGGGAAGACTTCCAGACTGGTAATATAATTTTATGTCTGGGTTCACTGCCTTTTCCTTTTTGCATAATGATTTTAGATATTGTGTCATATGCAGTCTAAAATCAAGCCTCAAGACTGAATTGAGATCTATTAAGAAATACTACTAATAATCTTATTAAAGATCTTTCCCACTGTTTTAAAATGTGCCAAGATTTCAATCCTTTGTTCTGTCCCAGATTCTACCATAGATTTTGTGTCTAACCTCGGGAAAACATCTTGAGGTCAATCTTTCCATATTTGATATGTAGGTATGTGCCTATTTCTCTTGAGTAAAACATTTATAATTCCTTATGCTCCAAAAGGTGTGAGATCTCAGGTGTTTAAAATTTGTTGACATCAGACCAAACTGGGGCATCAGACGGTATAGGTATATAGTGGTTCGTCTTCTTTCCAGGAAGCAGGAAATCCTGTAACAAGGACAAAACCTGATGCAAGTTTACATAGGCTGCTGTCAGATTGCATTTTCACCTGCAGTTTGGTTGTCCATGCCACAAGGGCACACTTAGTGTATGTATATACATGACTTGTGTGGTAACTGCTTCAGGTGGCCCAATGTTTTTATGATGCTAAATGTATGCCAGGTAGGCTGTGTTGCAACTTTTACTGAATACAAAATTGTACTCTGTCTACTTTCTTTTTCTTTTTTCTTTTTTTTTCTTTCCAGAATACTTAGAACAGGCTTTGCAGTAAACACTTGGAAACATCAGATTAAAGTTCTTGCAAAGTACCTATCATCAGCAAGTTCCAACAACCTCGAGATTCAATGATAGCTTTACTTCTGCAACTTTAAAACCATTTCAGTTATCTGATTTTCATGTTGCTGCTAATGAATCCCATTGGCAGAGTTAAGGCTTGCAGCCTAAAATACACTTCATTGTTGTTCACTGAAGCTTCCTACTCTGAGAGGTAGCAGTGGACAGCAAATTTCCCTGAAGAACAGTGCCTGTTGTGCTGCATAGGTCAAACAACTGTACTGGTTTAGGGAGTGTCATTGATGCTTGTTTTTTCTTTCTGGAAACTCTTTTATCTTCTAGCAGTCAACATATTTCTGAGCTAGAGTCAACCCATTAGTGATTGTTATCTGAATGCTGCTGAGCTAGCTCTGGTCTGCTATCTTCTTGTTTTACAAATTATGATGAATGAAATGTGCTTCCTGACAGTAAGTCTGATGATTTAGGGCTGGAACTGCTTTGGAGGTTTCCCAAATAATTTATTTACAAGTTGACTTAAACTATTATAAACTATAGAATCTCAGAATTTATTTGGTGACAAATCCTGCAGTCTTTAGTCTACTCTCAAGCAAAATACTGAAATACCACACTTTTTCTTACTTCTCACATTGCATGGAAAATAGGGTTAATTACAATATACTAATTTATATTAGAATAGATTCTAAGAAAAAAACAGATTAAAAATATTGTTGCAATTTAGTTAATTAATGAAAAACAATGATTTTTTTTTTAAATCGTAACTTCTAGCACTAAGCTTAATATAGCAACACTTTCAAAGGAAAATCAAAACCCTGAAATAAAAAACCAAACATACAAAAATTCCAGCATAGAAATAGGTTTGGTTAGATTTTATATTATTCATTAATGATTCTTTTTTCTCCATTTTGGGAAAATCCTACCTTACTGTTTAGAATAAGAAAAAATTTAAAATGTCACATTTAAAACAAACCTAAGACTGGGGGGGGGGGGGGACACAGCAAAATTAACCTTGAAAAATATACAATGCATTTTTGGACATTTTTTTCCATCTAATATGCAATTTGTATCCTGCTTTTTGTCTGTCTGCAATGTCACTAAAATCTATGTCTTGAGAAGCTTTCCTGGTTAGGCCAGTTTTCAGTATGCGAAGTGTAAGCACTCATCTCTTAAATTTCCTAACTTTATAAATCTCATGATGTACCTAACTTATCACTTTATTTTCTTTAAGATCTCTGTATTGTCACAGTAGAGACACAGGTACCTCTGACTGATTTAGAACTTATTTGGATTATTTTTCTCCATTAGCTGCAGAAGGAGATGTTATTACTTCAAGTGAAAAGCATAGTCCTGTACGTAGTGTTTATATGCACTTTGCAGCTATGCTAATACACTGAGAACTACATGTGCTATAGAAAAGAGAAAGACAATTTGGGTGATCCAGAAGATTGGATGTTTGGATGGGGACTGAAATAATTTAGTTTATCTATCATCATGGCCAGGCTTCGTGAATGATTTGGGGAAGGCTCTACCCACGTTTGTTGCAAGCACGTTGGTGGCTAAAAAGGCCAATACGAGATAGGCACGTCCGGTTGCAAAAGGCACAGCAGAAAGACTCCTTAGGTGGTATATTCTGCAAGGCACGATTCTTTCTGCGTTGTCTTTTCTCCTCAAGGGTGACCCTGCGTGCTTTCTCAAAAGCATCCGCAGTGTTATAGATGGTGTGTCTCCAGACCTCCCGACTGGAGGCCAGAGTAGACCAGTTATGTTGATCAATATGGCCAAGGCTGAGATGTTGTTTCAGGGAGTCCTTGTATTTCTCTTCAGGGCTCCTCTCATGCAGCAGCCAGTGGCAAGTTCACCACAAAGCAAGATCTTAGGGAGGCGGTGGTCCTTCATCCTGGAGACGTGCCCTGCCCAACGCAGCTGTGTTCTCAGCAACATGGCCTCAATACTTGTGACTGCTGCTTGTTCAAGAACAGATGTATTGGTCACATAATCTGACCAGTGGATGTTTAGGATTGTGTGGAGACAGCGGTGATGGAAGCGTTCTAGGAGACACAGGTGGTGGCAGTAGATGAACCATGATTCGGAACCATATAAGAGAGTAGACAGCACTATGGCTCTGTAAACACTGATTTTTGTACTTTTCTTCAGGTGTTTATTTTGCCAAACTCTTTTATGAAGCTTTCTGAAGGCACTATATGCCTTTGCTAACCTGTTGTCTATCTCTCCGTCAATCTTACCATCCGAGGAGATGAGGCTACCTAGGTAGTTTATCTAGACTAACAAAAAAAACATGAGGTATATTTGTTATCTATAGATGTTTTGGAATTCAAAAGAAGCAAAAATTTCAGATAAGATTTACTATGATTGAAGAACATAAGTAAAGTTGGACTATGAACAAGATATAGTTAAAGAGGAAATCAGAAAAAGCTTTTTAACCACTAGAGTACTGTGACTGTGTTACAAGTTTCCAATAAACCTTCTATTGTCTTTCAGAGGAGAAATACATGCAGATATTCCTGTAACTGTGTTTGAAGCCCGTAAGCATTATTGTGGCATAGTTTCTGTACTATCTGCCCTATAATCCAAATATTTATAGTTTTATGTTATGCTGGGTATTTAAAAAACTGACCAATTTTTTCCACTGGGAAGCTGAATTGTGATTAAAAATGTAGCCATTAGGCTATGTAAGTGTATAATTTATTAACTGCAGTTTATAATACATGTATGATACCTAATTAATTATAATTTTTTAATATAAAAGTGTGCTTTTAATATCATCTATATATACATTTTTTTTCTGAAATGTTAGAAAACATATTCTCCAGATTCTTTTGAGAGCATCATATACACACTTATTTTTTATGCAACCTCTCAACCTTCTGGATTTTGCTTTTCATAATTATAAATCACTCCACTAACACTGCAAAAATTATCATGGTTTCCTTCCCTACTGTTCCACCTCTTATGCTGCCTGCCAAACTATACCAGAACAGCTGAAAAAACAGGAGAGAAAATTGATTACTGGAAAGCAAAAGACACTTAAGAGGGAAGATCCAGTTTAACCAGAAATGTATTTGAAGAAATTATTATTTTTTTTTTTAATTCACGAGAATTCATAATCTTATCTGAGGAACAAAAGGCAAGTAGATGTTTATAGTGTAGATAACCAATACAACAGTTAAAGTGAAAGCACAAAATGAGTTATGTCAAAAGCAATGAAAAATAACTAAAAAAACAACAAACCAGCCAACATAGTAGTTGAAGGTTTTGAGCATTTGCTGTTATTATGTGTCTCCAGTGACTTGGTAGATCTTCACAGAGATTTATAAACTTCACTTTTGGGCCAGCCCAACTTTGTTCCCATTTAATTGTTAAGGAGTTACTGTGTCAGAGTCTTTTAAGTGCAAAGTGGAAATTATAGGGGTGAATTAATATTAAAAAATTTGACCAGAGTTGGTGTAGGGATTCATTATGCTAAATTACACCCAGTAGAACTAGGTTGACTTTCACAAGTGGACAGAGAAGATAACTGCTGCTTGTTTAAATGACTTAGTCATAAAGCATATAGCCATGTCCCCCCTAAACTGCAGGTCAGAAATACAGTCAGAGTTAAACTTTTAAATCTATGAGGTTTTGATCATATCATCCTCATTTACTTTAATAGGATTTGGACTGTCAACCCAACAGACATCCTGCGGACAGTGTTCAGAGGTGGGCTTCACAGAGAATTTCTAAAATCTTTTGTAACATGTCTTCTTCTCATATTTTAGCTGAAAGTCGAGTAGTATAAATAAAATAGCTCAATGGATACCATGAAGAATATTTCACATGCTGGTGAGCTTCATACATTCCAGAGTCTAATGGGAGGTATAAGAGAGGATAAAATGTATTATAGATAAGGAAGTCTGATTAAAATTGAAGTTATGGGTTCATTTTTGTGAGATGTTCTCTGTGCCTACTGCAGAGAATATTTTGAGTAATTCCATACATTTAAAATTACAAAATGCTTTATACTGCTTTTTTTCCACTCAGTAGAGGTCTCAAAAAACATGCTCTGTGTACTCACCCAGGAGGCTATTCTTGCTGTCTTGGCAACTTCCCAGTATAGCTGTTTTTTTTCCCACTGGAGGGGAAAAAAAGATGTCGGCACAAATACAGAAAAAGGTAGGCATGTCTCATAACAATATAGATTGACAGTGAGAATGGTAAATGACAGAAAGGAATTCCCCAGTTGATTAGAAGCCTTCCTAAGCAACCTGCTCTATCTGAATAGAGCTAGTGAAAGAAGTCTGCCTAAAATTAATTCTGATGTAACAACAGGACAAGTGAATTGTAGAAATCTATGGCTTTGTTCTTAGGAGAATGTGTCACCAGCCCCATGACATTTAAACTAAATATAGAGGCTGTCAGTTTAAATGTCTCAGCTGATCTCAACTACTGACATAAAGCAAAGAGACAGAACAGGTCTCTAAGATACTTAGGAGTCACACAGTGAAAGGTTTCACGGGCAAAATACCATAGGTTGAACTGTACTTAGAAAAAAATTGGAAGACACAGAAACTGTTACAGGACCGGTGCAACAGTTCTTTGCATGTAAAACACTGCTAGTGGCAGAGCAAGACTATTCTTTCGTAACTATATCTGAGTGGTTTTCACATACAGATTCCACTACAGTTGTATACATCTGTAAGTGCTCCACTGGTGACTCTGGCAGCATTCTGTGAACAAAAAAATTCCAACACATACTTTCATGAAGACTACATGCATTCTGATAAAAGCTGATTCAAACATTGAAGGCACTTCAAGTAATAAAGCAGTCTGAGAAGAATTACTTTAACATGCTTCTGAAATACTCATTCTTTTGCCATTAGATATATTACTTCTCTTTGTTTCTGGGACAAGACCAAGGTATATTTATTATATCCATATAAATCTCATGTCTCTTGCATTTGCATTACTTCAGACATGGTCTCATGCTGCAATGAGTGACCAGATGCATAAAAAACTCTGATGTGTAAATATTTAGATAACAGTAGATTCATTCACCTCTCTAAAAATCCATGTTAAATGTCACATATAAAACTCCAAAACATTTCAAACCCCATTAAACTATTTATTTAAGTAATCAAATGAAGAGAAGAAGAATATATAACTCATACTTCAGGACTCCTTACAGACTAAATATTATTATAACTTACTGTTGATTAGCTGTAAAAATATCTTATTTTTAATTAAGTATTTAAAATACCCACCTTACTGCTTGGTGTATATTCGTCTGTTTCAAAAAACCTGTTTTTCTGCAGACACATTTTGACACAATGTCTAAATTTTAAGAAAAAAATAATAAAACTAGCTCTTATTTCGGTTGTCAAATGCTGTTACCATCTAGTGCACTAGAAAGAAGTGTCTTGGAGTTTCTGAAAATCCTTTGAGTACATTCTTTAAAAGTTCACTTATTTTCTCAAGAATTCCTTAACTTGCTAAATAGTGCTCTTTTTTCTATATGTCTAACATTTTTCATTAACATGTGCTTAACAAACTGCTTATGAATGATCATCCTAATTTTTCAGATGAGAATCTCAAAGCACAGAAAAATCCCTCATCGAGTGTCTCACAGAAAAAGTAAAACAGATATCTTGAGTTCTGCACTCCTAGCCCAACTGAAAAACAGTCTCCTTCTCCTTCGCAAATATCTTGGTGAAGAGTAAATTATAATGGAAATGAAATGACAGATATATTCAAATTTCCATGCACTGAAGTATGTACTTTAAAAGAAATTCAAGTTTAAGAATTGTTTTAATGTGTTTTTAAATTTCCTGATCTGCTAATTAGTGAGTCCCGGTTGTTGATTATTTCTGCTCATTTTACTTAGGTGACAAGAGGTCAGTAAAATGTTTCTTTCCTCAAAAGCATAATGTTGCATCCATAGAGTAATTTATGTTAATTCATGGTCATATGGCCTCTCAATTCATTAATTAAATTACTGAAACTTCACTGCTTTCACCCATACATCCTTAATTAAAAAAGCTGAGAATGAGGGAAAAAAATAACATATGGTATTATCAGTGTTGTGCCCAAGAGAATTATTTAATAAGAGCTCTAGCTAATTTATTTTTAATAAAACCTAGTCATTTTCTCAAAATGCATATGATAATGTGGACAATCTGTGAATATTCTGACTTATAAAATTTACTCACTATTCTCTGCATCAACCTTGGTGACTAATGCTTCATACCTCCAATAGCAAAACCTGCAAATCTGAGTTTGATTATATCAGAACACGTTTGATTAGAAGTCATGGTAAGTAGCTGCTCTTCTGCTGATGAGTTTTGGGTAGCTAAGACTCTGTGTCAAATGAGTTTAGCGTGTTTTCTTGACAGACCTTCCTGAACTCTATTGAAGAAAATATTTACTCAACATATGATTTAGTTTTTTACTGGATCATTTTCTGATGTTGTTGATGTAGCCTAGATTAAATACTAAATCTTGGAGACCAAAGGAAAGATCTAAAACTAAAAAATATGTGCTTTCCATTGCCCTGCAAAGAATAAGAAAGTGATGGTATTTGGAATAAACGAAATAGTGCCTGGAGATTCCAGGGCAATGAAATTATTGAATATTCCTAAATTAGTGGCTTATTCCATTCCAATTTCCTTAGTCTTAAGAGAAATTAGAACTCTGTACAAACTCTAGTCTGTAATGTGCACATGCTACCATCCCAAATAATTCCTTCCGGGAATCTACCAGGTGGCTGGTGTTGAACCCCTGAGATTCCCTTCAAGGTGCCTTAAGCACAGCAGCAGGGTACAGTCAGAAGTGGTGCAGCCCTGAAGGTACTTAGATAACCAAAGGAACAGGGACAGAAAAAGAATAGCTAGAAATGGCAAGTCTTTTATTTACAAACATCTAAATTATCTGAGTTTTCCAGAGGTTCCCTGCATGCAACTGCAGCTAAAGAAATATTCAAATTTTATTCACAAGAAAAACTCTTAATTCTTGCCACTTTGAGTATGTATAATAGAGCTGTAAGTCCTTCCTTTCAAGGACAGCACAATCAGTCATTTCTCAGTTGTCCTCATTCACACAGAATCATCTGACTCCCTCTTGGTAGGAGTTCCCAGGAACTCCTTTAGGAACTAAATTAATGCTCTGCAGATGGATTTTAGTGGCTGAATTCCAAGCTCTTTGTGTTCATTGGCAATCCATTATATCAGTATATACCTAGAATAACTTCATTCAACTCCATGATTAGTTTTCACTGAATGCTTTAAATGCTCAATGCTGTATTACATTTCTACTGACAATAAAAAGGTGCAAGCTGTTCACACAAAATAAATATATTAACACATAGAATACATGAATATATGAAACCAAATAACAGTTATAAAATTAATAATCAATGCAACTGTCTTTATAGTGGATATGTTGCAGAATGTTTATTTTTTTCTCAAATGGTTTTATTCAAAAAATTTTCTTTACTACTAATATAAAAATTATAGTTAATGCCAGTTTTAGAACTGAATGCTAGAACACTTCGTCCTATTTTCAATTGCTCCACCAATTTTCTAGTGATGGGAAATACCTAAATCTTGTTTTCTATTTTTCGTCCTTTCAAATAATAAAAGTTAATAAAAATTGTGACAAAGCATGATTATTTTTTTTCACAACCATGTGGGATTTTTCTCCATATCATGTTTACATTCACTTGGTAAAGTTTAATGTGTCCTGGATGAGGAGACTTCTTGAAGATAAGATGTGTCTGTAGTTAATCCTGGGTGTTTTAATAAAACTAAACCATAATTTCTTTCATTAGATTATTCCAAGATGATCTTCCTCCTTCCCAACAGTTTGTTTATCATTCTGGCCTTTCAGAATGTGTGTTTTTTGCCACCCAGAGATTAGCTTCCTTTTGCTCTAGTTCCCTGAAATAACCACAGCACAGAAGAATGTCAGCTACTGCAAAGCAGGGTCAGAAATGCAAAAACAAGTACAGAAAGGAAGAAGCAATTGCAGCAGCACCACTTTAAATCATATTAAACTTTTGTAGAACTTTCAGTTGTTACAAATAATAGTATTATACATATTTTATATGCACTTTTAATTGGCATCTGGACAAGCAAGACACATTAAGCCATTTTATTTCTTTGTTCTATATGCATTTCTTTCAAATACCTAACCAAGTTGTGGTTCTTCTCTAAACTTCATTTTGCTTCTTTTCAGCAATTGTTACTTTCTTTAGAAATATTCACAACAGCTAGGGAATTTCCTCTACAGAACCTTACTAATACTTATCCAACCCCTGGCTAATTTGCATGACGTTCAAAACAGGCCTCCTCATCACTTGTGGTTTTAGGATAAATTCTTTGAATTACATTAAGAAAGCAAAAGAGAGAATGAGAACATTTATTGAATTTGATCTCCATTACTTTGGATCAAAAAAGGGGATCATATTATGCCTATATTGCTATTAATTTTTTTATCTGATCACTTTCCTGGCACAAAGGATTTTAGTTACACACATATAAAATTTTAATATGGATTTTTTTATGTCCCCTTTTCAACATCTGTTTTGAAATAATATTTATTACTTAATGCAAAACAAAATTAGTGAGAGTCCACAATCAAAAGTTTGATAGCACCATCTGCTTTGGAGACCTAGGACAGTTGTTTTGGGAAAGAATTCATGCTGCATTGTGAAAACCCTTTCAGAACCCTTTGTCAGAATAACCTTTCTGACAAATACACAAGGTAAATGTTCATGCTATGCAATATATGGGTAAGACAGCAGCCACTTCCAGCAAACACCTTGAGCAAATCAATTGGACAGTACCAGATTTACCTCCTGCTTTACCATGGAAGCAAGCCAGGCTCCTGCTACTTAGCCACCTCCCTTTCCTCCCTCGTAAAACATGCACACACACAACCAGCAGCTCTTTGTCAACCCAACTTCCATTAACATAAAATATTTGCCAAATAAACTGGAAGATTCTACCCAAATTCTAGTATTGCTGTCTTGTCTTATTTAGCTGGATATAAGCTTGGTCTCATCCAGTGTGCACTCAAAAAAAAAAGAAAAAGGTGAAGAAAGAGACCTGTGACAGTAGGCAAAGCCATTTCAAGCTAGTTTTCAGCATCTGCTTCAATGCAGCCATTTGCTCTACACAATATCTGTATTCAACTGGCCTGAGTTGTTCAGATCACTAAAGAAGACAGGTCTCTGAGATGCTTTATAAATTATTAAAGAGGCATGATGAATAATAAGTGAATAAACAATGAACAATAAGTGAATAAAATTGAATAAAAGTGAATGAACAATAAGTGAATAAAAATAACCAGAGCAGGAGAAGGAAAAAGCAATAGTAATGTTTAGAGCAGATCTACAAGTGGTAAAAGCTGTGCTCCAGGGCTTTCTTCTCTTATGCAAATTCAGGTACTCTACACTTTAGCATGATGAAGACTCAAGTGAGATAGTTCTTATGCCTTTCACTTAAGCTGAAAGACTGTACAAAAATAAATGCCATATACAAAAATCCAGGTATATAATAAAAAAGTGCAGATTTGCTTCAACATCCCAGTTGAAAAAAAAAATCCATTTTCTGGTCTATGTTCCAAAACTTTGTTTTTTGTTAAAGAATACTAAGCACATACACAGTATTTACAGCACAGAATAGCATGTAAAGAATAGAAATATATTGTAAGGACAGATCAAAAGTTTAAGGATGTCAAGAAATTCCTTTTCCACTGTTTATTTTCTGAGATTTTGAGCAAGACCCCACAAAAAGGATTCAGATTCTGTGAATTTTTCAATCTCAGATGTTCTCCATGTTCCTATCACAATAAACTGCTGTATAGACAGATAAATTCATAATTTTGGTGTTCTAAATATATAAACACATGATTTTATGCTCTGTTTCCTTGTACTGGTCTTAAAGTGAGTCATTTATGTATTCAGTCACTTATCTTTTATAAGGAGCTCTTTGGTTTTAAAACTATTCAGGTTTTAATTTAGTGATTAAAAAATAATTATGATATTCCTAACCCCTGATGCATTATTTTCTCTTAGCTAAAGATCATAAAAAGGGGACAGTGGGTGACATCAGAACTTAATTTTTTAAATTAAAAACTTAGCAGGTCACCTTTTAATAGATTTACCTTTGCACAGGGATTTATATATATTCAGAAAAGATATAAAAGTAGATATGACAATTAAGAATTTTCCTATGGGATATTATCACTTGCAGCCTTCTCTCCCCATCTGTAAAAAGCCAGGAGTTTCCTATCAGATATCAAACACCCTAAGCACCACTGTCAATAGGGACTAAAGGAGTAATCAGCTTTTAAGACATGCATAGCTCCATGCAGGATTGGATCCTAGATATAACAAATAGCCTTCTCAGGCTTCAAATTATACTTGGAATCGTACAAAGACAACAAAGATGGAGACAATTTTGCTGGTCCTCTACAGTAGGAAAGACAGAACTGATGGTACTTACTTCCATGAAAATTCAGCCCTGGAACACTCCCATCCAGGGAGCTGAGTAGAAGAGGAGAACTAGTAAGTGATTCAGCAAAAGAAGATATTCCAAACACCAAATCCTTTTGTTTCTTAAAATATATATGGGTGACAGCACAGTATAAAATAAAATGTCTAGGATAGAGGACAGGAATCATATACCTTGTTAGGACAGATGGCCAGCTTTCAAATTAGCACTAGGTGAACCAAAATCTGCCTCAGAAAAAGGCAGAACAAAATTCCACTTTTATTTATCTTTAGCTTTCTTTAAACAGTTATTTCATTTGCCCTTTGTAAGCATTTTGCATAACACATCAGGGAGGGGCTGATTTCAAGAAATATAAATGAAGATATCCAGTAAAGCATTAGTGCAATATAGTGCTCCTAGGCTGAGAATTAGTCTGACCTTTATGAAAATTGTCTTCAGTTTTGTAATTACAGGAAGAGTTGAAGAATTAGCCCTTATGAAAGAAGTCATAATTCCTTTAATCACTAGTCTTCAAAATCAATACTGTTCTTTAGACTTAAGAAGGAAAATAAGTTATTGAAATGCAGGTTTATTATTAAAATGCTAATGAACTCAAAATGGGGATAATCACAAGTAGGTGATTTCACAAAATAATTTCTTTAATTTCTTAATTTTGGGAGTTGTATTCACTATTAATTTAGGAGTATTTAAATGATTGGTTTGAGTGATTTATATCTCCACAAAAATGTGTTTCATGCATTGGTTGCCTCAGTATCTTTCTTTAAAATGTCTTACACACATGAAAACCTTCTGGTTTTTTTTTCTTTTTATTAGAACCAGGATACTTGTATTCAGAAAGGCATCTGAAGTAATTCAGAACAGTAAATAGTTGTACAGGGAGTTAATAAAGAACTGTGAAGTGGAGCACAGATATAATAAAATATTATATCACAATAGATGAAAGGTAGAGCAGTGCTTTTTCTCAGAGGGATTTTGAAAAGGACTTGAGTTCAATTACAGTGTTAGGTACTTTAATCCTCCTTCTTTATTTGCTATAAATAAATCAGAAACAAATTTATCAAGTCAACTGATGAAGTTCATTCATTATTTTAGACTACATTAACCCCCAAACTTCTACAGGGATAGCAGTGATTCACCTTGATAGGTCCATTTCTAAGAGCTTTAGAGCAACATAAAAAAGAAACACATGTGCTTGCCCATGGAATATTCTCTGTTTATTCCTATACACAGAGAACAGAGAATGTAGAACAAAGGGCCCTTTCTTTACTCCATATTTCTTTTTTAAAAATTAAATCTACAAAGGATTTTATTATTCATATATTATCAGATTCACCATCATTACTTTCAGTACAAATGATGTTTGGAGGTTAGAGTTGTCTTAGAGTACTCTTGTGGTTGCTAAGAGAGGTACCTAACTCTAGAACACAACTTTGAGTGTCCACTTGCATTTAGCTGTAGAGTTATGGACACAAAAATGTCAGTGTCCAGTACGTAAAATAAAGTGAAATGAACTCTGGGCTCCACAGTACCAGAGAGACACAGACCTCCTGGACCAGATCCAGCAGAGAGCCACTAAGTTGGTCAGGGGTCTGGAGAATCTCTCTTACAAGGAAAGGCTGAAGGAGCTGGACCTGTTTAGCCTCAAGAAAAGGCAACTGAGAGGGGCCCTCATTAATGTGTATAAATATATAAAGTGTGGGTGTCAAGAGGATGGAGCCAAGCTCTTCTCAGGGGTGCCAAACAATGGGAAAAGAGGCAACAGGCAGAAACTGATGCCCAGGAAGTTCCATCTGAACATAAGGAAGAGTGAGTGTGTGAGTACTGCACACTGGAATAGAATATCCAGAGAGGTTGTGGAGTCTTCCTCACTGGAGTTATACAAGAACTGTCTGGATGAACTGTTGTGCAATGCACTCCAGGATGACTCTGCTTGAGCAGGGAGGTTGGGCCAGAAGAGCTACTGAGGTCCCTTCCAAACTGATGGATCCTGTGATTCTGTGAGTGCATGTGACAGTGGTTAATATGCATATTTGCTTTGAATCTTCAAAAGCCCTCAGTCTCCACTCCAACCCCTTATGATGTGAAGTGGTGGATTCCACATGTTCTTATTACACACAACCATGTCATGCTACCTGCAAGGGAAAAGCAGACAAGTGTCTTAGCCTTTACTTTAAGACCAATGAGAAAAGAATGCTTCTCCAGGATTACTGAACATCAGTGACCTGGCCTGAGCACCAGCTGTAACTCTGATCAGTGGCCAAGTATTTAAATGTTTTGAATAACAGGCCGCTGAGCATATGCAATCAGCTCATTGCATCCACAACAGGTAAAGCATACTGTATGTGTTCTGGCCATCTGTGCAGCTCACAGACATTGCTCAAGGGCATCCCAATGTGTCAAGCTAGCCGTGTGTGCCTTGTACATCACATACTCCCAGCTTTCTTGAAAGTAACACTCAAAAAGCAGAAATGGAAGAGATAAATCTCATGTAATTTGATGTAGTTACACCCCTTGCCTCAGTTAGATTGCTCATTACATTGAAAGGGTCATACACCAAAGACTAAAATATAACTCAAAATGTACCTTCTGTGTAGTTCACACATGTCTATCCAGTTTATTTGCTTCTCCTAATTTAAATAGTCAAAATAACAGATATTTTCTCCCTTGGAATCCTTTGTATCTTTCTAAATATTTCTACAGGTTCTTTCTGGAAGCACACACCCCGAAGAGCTGAAGGAAGGTGAATTGCCATAGACTGAGATCTTGTTTTTCAGAACAGGTTACTGTCTTGTTCTCAGCAGTGTCATTTGGACCCAGACCCTGATTGGTGGGACAAGTGTTTCACTGGAGAGGTTGTGAACAGCTTGAGAATAAGAAGACAATATATCATTAATGTATCTTGAGGGCTGTGTTAGTTTCTGTGTTAGTTTCTGGATCTATTAAGGCTGAATTAAGCCTTTGGGTGTGATTGGAGTTGATTTGTGTAACAATTCATCTTCTCCTTTCAGAAAGGTTTCCAGCTATACTCACATCTAGAGCAGTGATGTAAATGTGGTGCATACATACTGCTGTCAGTCACAAGGCGTGGGAGAGACAGGTAAATATTCTCTTGAGATCAAGATGTGGATACCCACTGCATGCAAAGCAGTCAATGGTAAGATGTTGGTCACATGTATTCAACTGATGAAAGCTAATTTATTGAGATGTACATGGAAACAAGCTCTTTCACAATTCTTCCCTCTTGTGTAATTGAATTTTTTTGTTTCAGCTATGACCTCTGCTGTTCACCATAATTTTATAAAATAAGAAGGCTTTACCTACATATCCTGTATAAGAAATGAATATATTTTGCAAAATAAAATTACTATAATTCCATGCTTCTTGAGGTGTCTTGAAAACCTCTAGTGATGAGGACTTCACTGCATCCCTATCGAAGTTGTTCCAGTGATTGATTATTGTCACTGTAAAAAATTTCCATATTATATCAAGATGAAACCTCTCAATGCAACTTGTACCCATGCTCCTTGTCCACTCCATATGGCTTCTTCCATATGGCCTCTGTCATCTTAGTAGACGCCCTTTAGGTACTGGAAAACTATGATAAGATCCTCCTGAACCTTCTGTTCCTTAGGTTGAAAAGACCTAACTGGTGTCTCCATTAGTAAGTATACCAAAACATGCAGTCACTAGGCTCTTGATTATCACTAACTTGCATAAAGTAAGACATCCTTTGTCCTTCACACCTTTGAAAATCTCTTCTGCCTGTTAAACAGAGATATTAACATCTTGGGTAATACAGCATCTCAGCTGACCGATTTGCTCGACTTTGCCTTTACAGGTGGTTTTTTTTCCTGCTAATTATTCATATTACTTCATTTCAGAAGAGAATTTTCAAATTAAAATAACGTCAGCTATTTTTTACCATTTGTGTCATTGCCTGCCTTATTTTTTTCTTTTATTAGATCTACTTTCCACCCAGTAATTCTTTTAACACCGATGTATTTGTGTAAGACTGTCTCTTTCCCATTGACCTCTATGGTTAGCCTCAACACATTTTGATTTTTTTGCTGCCTTTATCTTATCCTCAATATCAATAATATGCATAATATTACCTCTAAATCCAGATAACATTATTAGCATTACAAGTCAATGAATGCTTTCACCTTTGATAATAGTTTTTGCTGGGAAGTAAATTCAAAGATAAATGTGTTAAGAATGCATAAATTATTTTGCTTGAAGCCTCAGCAGGTACTGAGTCACAATCCATTAATCTTTTCATATACTCCTCAGCACGAACAATTACTATCCCACTATAATGAGTCTACAAAAGTAAGTCTAGTGATGTTAGATATTAAAATTTAAAACAAGCAGATAATCAAAATTTTAGAGAGTATTTGGAGAATCTTCTGGATTGATAGCCAGAACTAAAATCAATTCAATACATGTACACAGACTCTTACCATTAATAGCAAATAATGCATTTTCAATTATGAATACTATCCCATAAGATCTAAATTACATATATAAGCATAATTCATGCTGGCGATAATCTAGATTTGTATTGATGTAGCTTCATTGACAACAGCAATGATACATCTGCATAAACCTAGAGTAAGGCACTGTTATGCTGTTCCTTTTACTAGCAATGGACATAGCTATTTATGCAGCCACTGGTTCACTCGTAGGAAACAGAACAATGGAAAAATCATATCCAGAAAGATGATTTAATGTTACAAAGCGTAATGACTATCGTGTAAAACCTCATGACAGCTGTCGCTGCACTTTTCATAAAATCTAAGTGTGGGTCAACAGACACAGTGTTGGTCAACCGTGTTCTATAAAATATTGTTGGATAATTTGGATTAGCTGCTGTTGAAAAAATAAATTTATATATTGTGAGGTGTCTGTGAATTTACAAACCTTAACAAACATTTTGTCTAATTATGTCTATAAAAAATCAACCTCTGTCACTACATCAAATTGGAACATAAATCTGTATGAAGTTGGTGTGCAGCAGCAGCAGAGCCATTGGAAAACCTGCTCTGGAGTTAAAGGTTACCATTTGCCCCTGTGGTCTTCAAATATATTAAAGTTTTGATAAACAGGAAATTGGGTCTGGTCTTCTCTAATTTTGTCTCTTAATTGAACTCACAATAAATAGGTATAGTATCAACGTGAACAAGGAATTCTTATTTCTTGATGGTTGATTTCTTTCAATTCAAAGATCATGGTTATTTCAACAACTGTAAGAAGCTCAGTCATTATAGCACTCAGTGTTTAAAGGTAACTGGAGATCCTTAAAGAAAAGCTCCATCCCTTTTCCATGAGAAAATGAGGCAATCTCTTAAATTTATTTCTTAATATTCATTAGTATTTCAATTATAGTAGAAAAGGATACAACAAATAAAATGAAGACTAAACCCTTATAAAGTCAAACAATGCTTTTAGTTAAGATAAATTTATACTTCAGGCCTTTCATCTTTGTGAGCTCTTGCTGTGCAGGAAAATGGAAACTGAGTTCCAGTTCAATGAGTTTTCTTCAATTATCTCTGGATTGTCATTAAACTCATATTAAAAGATTCAATATAGCATCATAAGGCTTTAGATCAGGTCTACATTAAAGAGTGAAAGACTGTTTCTTTCTCTCACATAATTTCCTGAAGTTATGAATCTCCTATGATTTAGGGATGAGTATATGTAGCCTTTGGATTATTTGTTTGACCTCCTGCCTGACACTCCCTCCCCCTCTCAAACAGCTGAGACCATATTAAGCTTTTCTGCAGTACAGAAAAAAATATCTTTCATTAATTTCACAAGAATGCACTTATACTTCATGTGAGAATTAAATTTAATTGAGGTGTAGAGAAAAGTGTCATCCAAGGAAATTCAGGTCATCTTGAGAATATGCATGAAATAGGTTTGATACCTTGGATGTTTTGGAATTTCCTTTCCCATTGGCTGTAGAAGCTTAGGGTGACCAGTTTAGACATCTAAAGCTAGGTGAAATGAAGTGTAACATAAACCAACCTCTGAAAATCTGCAAAATTTTATTTTTGAAAGTAAAGTGAATTTACAGAAAAAAATTATCAAGACACTGTATTAAAAACATGCGGTTTGCTAAGTTTCCTTTCCCTAACAATAAAATTCTTGTTTTAGCAGTCTGAGAACATATGACTTTAATCAAATAGCATATTAAGTTAGGACAGATGAGTAGCTCCCAAAACATACTCAGCAAGTGTCAGCATTTTGCTATAGGAATCATCTGCACTTTTTTTAAGATATAAGTTAATAGAAATCATGAAACAAAAATTTATAATATCATTCTTGCTCTGTCACTTGTGGGAATTTCAGCAAGTTTCTGAGTTATTTTGGATAGATTAGATAGGTCTCATGACGTTTTTTTTCTCTGATGAGATGAATCATGTTGAGATCTCATGTGTTGTATCTGAATATGAACTGGAAACTCACTTCCTGTTTGATTTATATGAAACACGTAATAGTCAGAAACATGTCTGAAAATATTTGCTAAATTAAAGACAGAAAATTCAAAGCATTCCTGCATTTTCCTTACATATCTCACAAAAAAAAGTAGCAAAAAGAGCAATAATCTGTGGTCCAGAATACATAGTGTATCACAGGAAGAAACACAGTTTGACCTATAGATGCTGCAGAGTAAACACTGTCTGACCACTCCTCTTATTCCTCCTTTTGCCTCCATAACTTTTGAATTCTTCACTGTGTACAGCTAGCAGCTGCGCAGGTGGTGGTTGCAGCATCCCTCTGGGAAACTCAAGCAATCCAGTCTCCTCTTCCCAAGTCAATGCTGTCACCACGGTAGTGTGGCATTAGGAGAGGTTTTCACTTCTGTCTCCATCAGAGAAACTGAAGTCAACCAGCTCCACAGATGGATGGCTGCAGGTGTGCTGAAAACCCTGGGTCAGCCCCATGTCAAACATGCCCCTCTTCTTACAGTTTGCTGATGGTAGACTCATGGTGACCACACACTTTTTAGAGGGGTCTATTTCTCTGCATTAATGTTGTGACAGCAGCAGCTTACATTGCTGTGCTCTGCTAGATCTTGCTGTTCATGGGAGACTATGGTGCTCTATGAGTCACTTCAGCAATCTGATTACATAATTGCAAATTATGATTGTGTTGACAACTTCAGGGTTGAATTTTTTATTTCAGTCCTACAATGGCCTACTTTACTGAGAAGCCACAAGCTAAGAAAGTCCTCAATTAAAAAAAGATGAGAGGTGGACACAAACCAGCAAGACATAGCAAAGAGAGATTCCATAACAAGAATTTGGATGCTCCTCAGCAAACCTCTCTATGCCCATTATTATCCTTCCCTCACTTTCAGAAAGCCAAACCTCCTCATCTGTGGCAGTCAATCAAAATTAAATTCAATGAAATATTTTGTATATGTTACAGGTGAGACTTTGAGTCATGCACTTTTTTTTCTTATAACTTTTTCTTTGGGCAATGAATCTTAATTAATTTTAGAGCAAAATTTAATTTTGTGATTAAAAACAACCGAAGATTTTATGCTAACACAAAGTGATACATATAGAAGTAAGTAGGACTGTCATAAATTAATTCTATAAGCCACATGGTTAAATTTTGTAAGTTTATTAAGCACAGAAACTGACTGATTTATTTTAAGAAATTATTTACAGTCATTTAGCTTCCGCCTATTAATCTATGTTTTAGCTATATTTTCCACATTTTCTGCAAGATTTCCTTCATCTTCAGGAAAAATTAAAGTAAATATTAGAGGTTAATTAATGATTGTATATATAGCATAAGGGTCATGAAGTAGTACGAGTGAAAATAAAAATCACTCAAGATGTATAAACAAAAAAATTTCTATATTAAATCATGTATTTCAGAAATATTCCACTTGCCAATTGAACAGACAGCTACTTTCACATGTTATATTTACCAATGAAAATATCTTTATTGTTCTGTCATTTTAAATTCTCTTAAGTGAGAATTGTAGTAACTCAAAACAAGAATACACAAGTAAAGATCATAATATACCAATGTTCATATAGTAGAGTGTGAACTGGCCTTTGAAAAAAAAAATCCAAAAAACAACCCAAAACTTACTGTTTGCAAGCCTGCCTGTTTCACTATTTATATACTTTCACTAGTCATTCAACTGGTAGTCAAGTTGAAACAGCCTGATTTTCTACATGTGCCTCACTTTTAAGGAAATGAACACCAAAATGGATAAGTAAAACTTTGCAATATACATAGTGAGTCATGTAAAAACACACCATATTACACCTCAATTTATACTATTCAGGAAAGACCTTTGCTCAGCAAAGGAAGACCTGGGGTTTGGTGGTGTTTTTTCCTAGCTGTGATTTGTCAGATAACTGTTCTAGTTCTTTCTGTAAATCACTTCACTCTGCTTTCTCATGCAAAAGATAGGTGAAATCCATAGGTGGGAAGTTTTATGTAAATGCTAAAAGTGCACAGCAGTAGTAGTTATAATGCTCAGCAGCACTTTGTGCATGACACTTCATCATTGACAATGCTGCATGGAGCAGAGATCATTACTGAAATTTTAGAAAGCAAAGGCAAAGGCACAAGCGGAAAGAAAATTAGCAGGTCTGTCTGCTACTGTACAAAATGTTTGTGACAGCAGCAGAGAAACCTGCCTCCATGCTCAGGCCAGGTGCCTGAACTAAGGAAGGAGAAAGCATGATGCTCTGCCAGAACCAGACAGTTCTGGGGAAAAGAGAGACAGAAATATATGCAGAAAGCCCGGCCACCTCGCTGAACACGCCGTGTCGAATGGCTATGATTAGTTGAGATCATGAGGAGAGAGTTGGAAAATGGTCAAGAAAGTGGAAAGATATATCAGTCATATTCACTTGGCTGGTTACAACAGTACTGAAACCTTCTGCTCACCATCTTACTCAGGATACTTCAGACTTCTTCAAGACTACAGTCTATCCTCCCAAGCACTGCTTGCTTTCTAAGGTACTGATATAGTATTCCTAGCAGTGTGTCCATACTTCCCAGCCTCCTCAGGTGAAGGATCAAGTCACAGATGCTCTTTTTTTCCTATGTTGGTTTGCCCATTAGTCTACTCACGTAAATCTTCCTCCACTTCTGAGTGGCATTAAAGAACTAGTATTTTTTCCTCAGCTGAGTCTCCATAACAGCAACACCAGGCTTTTCAGTCAGCTGGTGCTGCTCTTGGTGTTGCTGACCTTGAACTAAAACATGTGAATAGATTATTCCTGGGATGGGCAGGGAACCTACAGAAAGGGTAGTGCAGAGGTGGGGCATAGAAGAAACAAACAAGAACAGGGGCTGTGGACAAAATGTTTAATAGCTCCTGGTAACTTCAGAATGCGGATACACAGCTCATATGGAGCTTTTTTTTGACAAAAGCACAAATCACTTTGCTGAAAAGGAAAGGGAATGAAAAGAGTTTAATTACTATTTCCCAGCACAGTATATAGAAAGGTTGGGCCAATGTTTAGGTCCTCTGAATCACTGGTCACAGTAGATTGCACTAGCAATGGCAAAGAAAAGAGATATATGCTAATTGGTGCTTAAAAGGAATTTATCCCCAGGAGCTAATTTCACTATCTTTAAACTAAGGGTAATAATAACTGCTGCTCAGTTCTGACATATGTAACAGCATTACACTTAAGAGAGATTCATTTGGCTGGTGTTATCGTGTTAAATGGTGTGTGGCCATTGGTAAACAGATGTAAAATTTCCAGGCTTTCAGCTGGAAAACGAAAATGGAGAAATAAAGATGAAGTTAAGTGAATAGGACCTTTACTCCTGAGTCCTTATTTCTGAAGTGATGTCAATGCAAGACATATATTTAAACTTTTCAAATCAGAGTACTCCATTAATTGGAAAAAACAATGAGTGTGGGGAATCTACTATATAGTGACACAAAATTTAATATCACTTACAACACAAATACAGATGTCAAAAATTTTCACTTAACATATGTTCTCAGGGTAAGTTCTGTGACCAAAAGAAAAAAAAAGGATATATATCAACTTCCTTTTGAATATGATAAAAGTAAGTTGAGAAAATTCAGGACTAAGATGGTGAGAAAAGTCCGATGAGAAGCCAGGAGTTTTAATACCCTGTTTTACCCCTTTTCTCTTCCTATTGCTTTTAGCTGAAGTGCACCATAGATGTGAACTGTATGGAGACTCTTTAATATAATGACTCTAAAGGATGTTTTATACTGTCAAAATGAGTAAGTCCAAACAGGCAGTGGGAGGCCTCTTTGAGGTTTTGGTAGGGTTTCACCAGCTGTACCTGCTTTCCAGTTTAGCAAGAAACATATGTGAATATGTTTCAGCATATTCAGACACATCCAAAGTATATTCTCTCACATATGGACCAACGCACTAAGAAAGGCAAATGGCCTTTACCATACATGGAACTTTTATTCCTTCTTCTTCACTCCTTGGATGAATAGACATATTTTCAGACCATAAATCCAACAGCTTCCATTGAGGAAAGAAAAAGATTAAATGAAAAAAACAGGCAACCTATCCATACTTAGAATTTTTTCTGTGTTAAGAAATATAGAAGCATTCTACTTCATTGTTCCCTTAGAAGATTTTCTGAGCAAAGTGAAAATAATCTGAAAGAAAACAAGTCCAGATTCATCTAAAGAAACTGCATGAGAGCACTGATGTTTTCTGTGGAAAATGTTGTACTCTTCTAATTGCTAAAAAAACCCCAAACAACCCCAAAACCTTTCCTTATTACCTGGTAATAAAAAAAAATGTCCAAGGCAGTTGAAGAGTCCATGTCCCAAAGAGCTTCCAAATGAAAATGACTTAGTGACCTCACTAAACAAATTCTGGAATAAATGTGTTCTGTGCTGTTGGCTTACACTTAAAGTAGCTGCTCTTGAGTCTGTGGACTGCACAGACTGTAATACAGATATGACATACATAGCTTATCTACTAAAAAAGCCTTGTACAAGTCTCCATTAGTGATATAAACAGAATTTGTTCACCCCGACCTTTAAAAACCCAGTGTATTAGTGAAGTCACTAAATACCTTTTATTCAGTGTTCATCTTGATATTTTTAGAAAACAAGATTGACTGTACAGTTTGCTGCAAAATTTCCTTATAACCAGATACTCTTTTGAGACCAGAGTCCTGCTGACTGGCACAAGAAGCATCTGGCCAGCTGTCAGGTTTGATTTGGCTCAGTAGAAACCAGCAGCAATAACAGAATGGAGGAAGGCTGCAATTACACTAGCCAGTAACCTCTCCAATTGCAATAGTTGGGAGCATAACCAAACACCCTTGACACCTGGTAAAAAAAAAGCTGATATAATGCTTGGTTCCTGCATTAGTGATAAAAGATTTCATATAGTTGCACCGACACTGCCTTGTCATCACCCTACAAAAATCCTATAGGGGTTAAAAGTGGAAACCTGAGAAGAAGGATATTCAGAGACAAATTAAAACAACCTGCATTTCCTCCCTAATCCTTTTCACTCACTGCCTCATGCATAAGCTTTCACATGTTTTATTCTGTCTGTTAATGACTCAGATTTGCAGTGTCCTTGTAAGACATTCTTTTGGAACTTTTTGGACTTTGCTTAAAGTGGTTGAATCCTCACAGGACAGAAAACCGAGACTTTAAAGAAAAATAGGCTGGAAGGAATCTTTCTGCTGCCTTCAGTGAGAACTGGCACCAGCTGCAGTCAGCTGGCACGTGGTGGACTCCATGGCAGTATGTACATGTCACTTGTTTCTTGTCAGCTCACACTGACATTAACCAGACTGCAAGGTGAGAAAATACAGGGGGAGAGGGGAAACGACATATCCATAATACTTCTGTCTGCCATCTTACTAATCTGCTTCTCTTTATATTTGAAGGCCATTCTACTCTATGGTATTGAGAACACCTGTATAAATATATGGTTGTTCAATCTGTAAGACTGCAAGAGGTCGAAAGGATTTTAAAGAACAGAGCTTCTGAAGACAGCAGGAATGCAAAATACCACCAAATTATCTTTCAGAAATCTAGGTCCACTACCCAAACCTAAACTGAACTGCTTCATGCTTAACCAGATTTCAGTCTGTCACAGAGCCAATGGCAGCATAATAACTTCATTGAGAGCATGTGCAAAAGTGCAAGAGACTGCAAACTTCCTCTTGTCCCACAGGAAGGGAATACTACTCTTTCAGTAGAAATACTACATTTTTTTCTGAGTAATGTAACCTGGAGAATGTTAAATTCCTTGCAGAAGAAACAGAATTTTAAAACTGCTGGAAAGCTTAGAGAAATATAGAACTTGGGCAAAGAACAAGATTTTCCCCTCTAAAGAGCAAATTTATACCTTAAAAAAAAGAATGATGAATGCACAACCTATGTGGGCAAGCTGTGGAAGTGATCAATCACCCTCACAATCAAAAAGTGTTTCCTGATGTTCAGAGGGAACCCCCTGCCCTTCAGTTTCTGCCCATTGACTCTGGTCCTGTCACTGGGCATCACTGAAAAGAGACTGGCTCTGTCCTTTTTACACCCTCCCTTCAGGTTTTTATATACGTTGAAAACATTTCCCCTAAGCCTTCTCTTCCCCTCGCTGAACAGTTCTAGCTCTCTCAGACTTTCCTCAAATGTGAAATGTTCCTGACCTTTAATCACTTTTGTAGCCCTTGACTGCTGTCTCTCCACTATGTCCATGTCCTCTGTAGCATATAACCTGTATGAAAAGTTCAGTAGGTTTTTGGTATGTAATCATATTTAAAATATTAAAATTATTACAAAAATGTTATATATGAATTTTAAAATATCTGAATAAATCACTTGAAAATTAAAAGACAGAAAAACAAACGTCAATCAAAATTACATAGCAGCTAGATGTTCTGTAATCTGCTATTGGTTTGAGGTTTTACAGAAAAAAAATTAAAGTTGTAAAAGAGAATAGAATACTATGTCATATTTTTTCTAGAATGGATTCTATTAAGCAAAGAATAAAGTGTCTGTTCACAGTCTCTTAATGGTTTAAACCATTGGATCAATAGTGACGGATAAAACTAAACCACTTAAGAAGGTATTGCATTAATAAAATCCCTTGCACCTGTCTCTGTAAAAGGGGATAAACACAGCAGATTTTCAGGGGGTGATTAAGAGAGCGTCGGGTTGCAGTGAAAGGCTTAAAGGGGACAAATTAGCCTTTGCTGTACATGGAGATAAGGCAAAGGGCTGCAAGGCTGAGCTACACATTACAAGCTTTTACAGGCTGATTAAAAGGTTTTGGGTTTTTTAAAGATGCCATGGGGATATCATATGACAAAACATCTTGAGGCTGTTTATATAACTAATAAAAAAAAGATGGTAAACTACTGTGCTGGAGCTACCCTTAGGGCTGCTTGTTGATCTTATTTATTGCATCCAGAATTACATTTGATTCGTAACTGTTCTCGTATTCATTCTGTGGAAAGTCTTCTGGGACACATGGGGAAAATGTGAGGAATCAGTATGATTTTATTGCATTTTAATATGAAAATATACTAGTTGCAATACTTCTATGAGCTTGTTAGTTTATAAATACGATCAAGTCTCAGCCACTGAATCCCCTATGTTCGTTCCCTTCACATTCTTATTAATTTTCAGATGGCAGTTGTCTTCAGAGTTTCACAGAACTCTGGGCCAAGAAAGCCCTTTTATCACCTTATCTCACTTCTTAGAGGTGGATATCCACACAGTTTTACCCCTATGTTGTCACGACTAACTTTTTGTGGTTAGAATAAGCAAGCGCTGAGGGAGATCTGGCTCACCATAAGTATCACAAAAGGTTATCAGGTAAACTACAGAGTAACAGGTCTTTGTAAGTATTTAGAGATGGTTCTAAAAGAGAATCAGAAAATGGCAGTAAATAGTCAATTTTCACTGTAGGTGTACAACATCAACGATAGTCCATAAGAGTATGTGTTGGGCTCCATAATATTCAACATATTCATAAGTGACCTAAAATATAGGTGAAAAACAAAGTGAAAATAATGTTAATGATACTGTGCCATCTGAAGTAGCAAAGACCAGGGCCAATTATGAAGGATCCAACAAAGAATCTTAGGAGATTAGGGAAGAAAAGAACTACCAAAATGAAGACAAGTTTAGGTAAAGTGATGTTCATAGCAAAGAATCATCTTACATTCTGAATTCTGAGTGAAACACTATCAATTAGAGAAATGATCTTGAGGCTACACCAGAGAAAACCCTTAAGATATTAGGTGAATCTCAGTAACAATAACTACTGAGTTTTTAGAAATGAAACACAGTATAATATGGAGAATGTCATTATAAAGCTGTACAAAGCATTTTGCTTTCTGTCTGTGCTGTAGGTACCCAGAAAACAAAATGATATAGAGGAATTGGATGAGGTTAAGAGAAGGGCAGCAAAGAATATGAAAAGCATGAAACAATGTCTTTACAAGGAATAAATAAGTATCCTGGGACTCTTCTGCTTGAAAAAGAAATGACTGAGGGGGAAATGATAGAGCATGTAGAGAACTGATCTATTGTTCTCTGCCCCTTGACAGCAAAGGAACTAGTAGGCATCAAATGAAGCTGTCAGTTGTCAGGTTCAAAACATGGTTACAGATAGACTGTGCCTCACTTTGACACAGTGTTATGGATGATAAAAATGTAAATGGGCTCATAGGAGGACTAGACAAATTCATGTCAGAAAAATCCATACAAACCTTTTCTGCCTCAGGTAGTCTAGTAGGCTAGAAGTATTTCCATATGCTGTTGTGGTTTTTCTCTGGACATTTGATGTTAGTACCTTTTGGAAAAAAGACCTTGTGCCAACTTAATCTTTAGTTAATCTTGTTTGATGTCCTAGTATCAATTGCCCCAGTGATGCCAATGTCTACAAAACCTAACAAGACAGATGCCAGAAAAGAATTAAGACAGTAAAGGCATTTATTGAAAACAAAGGGAAAAAACTCATCCTTTCTCTCCTTTTTGAACTGTCTTTAGTAAATTGTTGCACCTAAGGTTATCTTTAAAATCACTTTATACCTATAGGATAAAATTTTGTAGTCTAATATAGGTAATCATTTACCCAACCAAATTTTCAATCAAATACATCGTATTGTAGGAATTTGAGAGATTAATAACATAGTATACATGAGACAAAGAAATCAAACATCTTCTGACTTCATCTGTAGGTGACATGGAAGAGTACAATTGTAGAAAAGTGACTCAAGTGGGCATGAGGTTTGACCTGCCCTACTTCTAAAAATGCAGATGTTTACATGTGAGCTATACTTGTCTAAATTACCACTATAGTCAACACAGACTCAAGGAATACCTCCACGAGGAGTAAGGGAATGATTCAACAAATAGGAGTTTTCTTCAGATATGTAAAAATTTGAAGCACCCAGGAGCATTTTCTCTGATATGACAGATATTATACTAGACATACAACTGAACCGTATTCTTCTGGACTCACAGCTGGAGGTCTGACAGCCTGCATGAAAGCATCCCAAATGTTTAAGTAACTTAGTCACATTCTGTGTGTTTCCCTGAGCATGACGTGATCGGTCTCTACACTTCATCAATGGTATCAATTATATTTTCATTCATTCATTAAGAACAGAATAGCATAGCATAGCATTTAAAAGAATAAATGGAATAATTCCAGTTGGAAAGGATGTACAATGACACCTTAGTCCAAATACCTGACAAATTCAGGGTTGACCAGGTTAAAGAATGCTATTAAGGGCTTTGGCCAAATGCTTCTTAAACACTGAGGTATTGCCCACCTCCCTAGGATGCCTGTTTCAGGGTTTGACCTATTTCTCAATAAAAAAATGTTTCTTAATATTCAGTCTGAACCTTCCCATGTACAACTTTGGTCATTCCCATGCATATCCTGTCACTGGATCTCAGGGAGAAGGGATCAGTGCCTCCCTCTCCACTACACCTCCTCAGGAAGCTGTAGAGAACAGTGAAGTGGTTCCCCAGACTCCTTTTCTCCAAACTAGACAAGCTCAAAGTCCTCAGTCAGTCCTCACAAGACATAATTTTCAGTCCTTTCAACGGCTTTGTTGCTGCCCTCTGGATGCAATCAAGGACCCCAACATCCTCCCTAAATTGTGGGGCCCAGGTCTGCACAGAGTACTTGAGGTGAGGCTTCGCCGATGCTGAATACAGCGTTGGTGTATTCTTTCGACTGGCTCTTGGTGCTTTGTTTGATGCACCCCAGGATGGGATTTGCCCTCCTGGCTGCCAGGACACACAGCTTACTCACATTGATCCTGCTGCCAACCAGCACCCCCAGATCTCTTTCTGCAGGGCTGCTCTGCAGCCACTGCTCCCCCAATTTTCACTTGTGCCCAGCATCACTCTGTCCCAGGTGCAGAATCTGGCATTTAGACTTGTTAAATTTCATCCCATTAATCATAGCCCAATGCTCCAGTGTATCCAGATCTCTCTGCAAGACCTTTTGTCCCTCAAGAGTGTCAACAGCAACTCCCATTTTGGTATCATCAACAAACTTGCTGATGGTGTGTTCAGGTCCTGCATCCAGATTGTCAGTAAATACATTGAACAGGTCTGGCCCCCAGGACTGAGCCCCCAGGAGCACTGCCAGTGACTGATCACCAGCCAGAAGTAGCCCCACTCACTACAACCCTTTGAGCTCTGCCCCTCAGCCAGTTCTTCACATATCAGGTACAGTATTAGTAACATGCAAACATTTGTAAATGGATATAAAAATAGACAAACACCTAAAAACTATAATTCTAAATATTTACAGTGTACTTAGGGTTGACTCAAAATTTCACTGTGATAACATAAAATGTATTTTCATATTTCAAAATTCATTGTAAATACTTTAAGTATATTTGAAAGCTATGTGTAATGAAAATGGCATTTTCTGAAAATGAAGTAAGGATTGTTGTAGTAGTTTGTATCAAGTTATAATAAACCTTGACACATTCAAAATCAAATAAAGAGATATAAAAGCCATCTCATTATTCAGTAAGCCATTTATAATGAAATGCGCATTTTTTTAAATAAAGAGAATGCATTAGTAGTAGTTATGTTAAAATTATTCATTTCTCTAAACCTGTTGTAAGTTATGGATGTTTATAAATGTATTAACTTGTCTTAAGTCATTGACAGACAATCCTTTAAGACACTTTGAGAAATCTATTTCTGATTTAAGTCTATTATCTTCTCCAGTTAAAGCAAGACTGTAACATTTTAAAATAGCACAATTAATACTTGGAATTAATACTCCTTACTTTAAAAATCTATTAAATATGAAAGTTAGAAAACATTTTTGAATTATTTATAACAAGGAAGATAGTGCATTGCACTTTGAAAACAAATAATTTTTCTGTCAAAATTTTCATGCTATGAAATTTTGCACCTCTGAAGGATTAATATAGTGTTGATAAATTTTAAGATTTTGATGTCAAGATACTCTGGAATATCTTCTGATTCCTTATAAAAGTACAGAATGTTTGCTATGTTCTTTATTTGAACATATAGTCTTCACTTGCCAAAGTAATGAACCCACAATATTTGTAAAGCTACCTTGAGAACCTTGGAAAATGATACAGAAAACTGGAATACGTCACTTTTTATTAGGTGACTGCTGAATATACCCACAAGTTCCTGTCTCTTTTTATGGCACAATATAATTTATGACTTTTACATTTTGTTACAGATATTGTATATTAATAAGACTGGAAGAACATTTTGTGGATTACCACGCATGCAGAATTTCAGGAACTGAATGCTGTGAAAATGCTTCAGGGCTATATTTCCATGCTAGGGTTGCTTGCAGTGGGAGATAGATCTTTTTTCTGCCCAAGCCCTGGAAGTGCTGTTTGGAAGGCCTCACCTACAGGCTCTGCAAAGACGTGTCTGCCAGGGGGCTGTTTGCCGCTGGCCAACACAAGCATCTCAGAATTAAGAGCGAGGAACTTGCAGGAGTACAGGAATAGGCAGGCATTATACTGTGAGCTCCCAAAAGGTAGCATGACTTATGTTTGTTGTATCCAAGATATACCCTTACTGAGTTGTTTTTTCACGTTGTTTTCCATCTTCTACTTCCTGTCTAGAGTCTTTTTTATGCATGACCCTGGGACTGAGATAAAAGCCGCAATAAGGCAAAGACAGAAGGAACAGGTTCAGTGCTCTACATACGTTTTGAGAAAGGTATTGCTGCTGTTTTATAGAATAGCAGTCACAGATTTATTTATAAAAAAGAAGAAAAAGGAATATTTCAGTCAAGGAAGAAGTGGTATCACACAAATGTAATATGTAATTTTTTCATAGTGCTGATGGGTTCAACCCTATTCCTTGTAAAACTATCATAACCTAGATCTCACATATTACTGACTTTATACATTTAATTCATTTTTAATAGCAGGAATTGTGCAAAGGATGAGCACTATTTGTGTTCTACACTTCTAATTTCCTTTCATAAATTGCATCTCTGATTTTGTTCTCCACATACTAGGTCAGAATTATGTCTTCCTGATTTCCTTCTTCCTGCCTCAAAGGCCACTGAGGAAAATGTAGGGATTTCATAGGTTACCTGTTGCTGAAAAGTGCACAGGGAAAGTCATTAGTATTTATCCTCTGTAAAATATTGAATAATCAGGGAAGTAACTTTCCTCCCAACCCTCCCTCAGTAGATTTAAAATTAAATGGTAGCAAAGAGATACTCAAAGAATTTTGTTACCAGTTTCACCAGTACAATATTGGCATACGGACTTAGATAAAAAGCATGGAATTATTTTCCTAAATTGCTGTCATAGTGAAAAAAAATTTTCTTTAGACAGTTTGGACCAGCTATGTATTACTAAGCTGTGAATGATGGGGTTTTACCTACATTGATCTTTCAAAGGTAAAGATATAATAAATGCCAAAAATGCATATTTGTCTTAGCTAGGTCTGTATCTTGAATCTTAGAGAAAGAGGGGAAGTAGTGTTATTTTATAGGGTCTTAATTATGGCATAATTTCATGCTGAACCCCTACAGCATCAGGCACTGCTGTGACATTAAAGTCCTTTTGTGATATCTGTGTGGTGAAAGGTGGCAAAAAAAAATCACATACTTCTTTTATTTCAAGTGATTCTATTTTAGGGAAGGAAGTATTTGATAAGTGCAGATTGACTGAGCTCCTCTGTAATGCTGATGATCAAGAATTACTTGAAGGATGTGAAAGATGTTCATCTTTAAGGACTGTATATATCATAATGAGACTAAGGGTGTAAAAGGAAAAACTAAGACAGTGAAAGGTGGGATTAATCTCATCCATCCTCAAAATACATATTATAGACATAATATGTCATGACATCTACATATTGATTAATTGTTTTGATTCCACCTATATTTATTGAAAGAAAGACTTCTGGTTACAGTTCAGTTTGCCAAGTAAAATAATAAAGTCACTTAACATCTCAGGCTAGGTGATGTGAATCCCATCTGATCAGTTTCATTAAAAATTTTAGTGATCATTGCATCTAGTTTAAGAGGAAGACAAATTAACGTGGAGAATAAGTGAAACAGTAAATAAACAACTTCTGTAAATTACTTTCAGGAGCATTCTCAGCATGTGCGGGAGTTTGCAAGCTGGCATGAGCCAGACCTGATGAGGAGCAGGTAAACAATGAAATTATATGGACAATCACTGGACAGTGCTCGAGCCTGTTCACAGACCCTGATTTGCATACTAGTGGAGACATGGCTAAAGATTCCTCCAGACTAGAGCTAGACTCCAGAGCATACCCAAATACATTGACAAAAAAAAAGAGATTTTGAAGTTAGGACACTAAATGAATCTGCAGTGAACTGCAGCTAATATCTGTGCCCTATCATCAGGCTATGGATGGTTTCCTTAAGTCCGCACAAAGTTTCTTTCACAATATTCCATTGCTTCGGTTTTTGTTGCGGAGAATGATAGTTTAAGAGATGCACATTTCTGTTATGGATTATTTCTTCTTGATAATCTGAGATACAAATCCATGTGATCATAGATTAGCACCCGGAAAAAAGCACAATTGCAACACAGACAAGTTCAGTCTGGTCCTGCCTACCATCTCCCAAAGAAACTTACAAGGGATAACAACTTGGGGAAATGTTATCTTTTTGCTTATCTCAGTGAAGAAGGCTAAATGACTCTGCACAGCCTGGCTCAAATATGTGCCACACAGAAAAAAAATTGAGGTTTTGATTTCATAATGCATATGTGGTCAATGGCTCCTTTTTGTCAGTTAGGCTTTCTTTGTGAAGTGGTCTTTCCTTTTAGGAATGGACTCAGGCTAAATCTAGATATTTGAATAACAGAGTCTTGGCTCCTTCTTTGGTATGCCTCTGATACAAAGATGTTTCATTCAATTTCATTAATGTTATTTTGCAATTTACTTTCTTTACATATGCACTCTCATTAAAAAGAAACCAGATATGTATTTGGAAAATGTTAATAACTAAATGATATTTCTATTTGCTTAATTCTGAAAAGTAGATAAGGAAGAAATAGCTAGTGATAATTACCAAATTTCAATATTTATAGAAACCAGGCACTTGTGTAGATAATAAGACAATTCTCAACGTGCTTTGATGATGATGAAGTGCCAGTTTTCTGTAAATATTGAAATAAGGTAATTATTACTTGAACTATTCATTATTTATCTGGTTTCAAATCACAATACAGTCAAATTGCCATTTTTTCATGTGAAGCTAAAAATAAGTATTGTATTAACCTTTTATATACTTTCTTTTTAGAAGTAGCTTGAAAAGTATTTCACAAGATGTATTGAGATAGAATCTCTATACACACAAGCAAGGAAAAATTTGTTGATTTAGTTTTGAAGTTAAGAAATGAGGTTTCCTGTAAAATGAACTATCCAATAGCTCTTTAGTCTCTGATCCTGCAAACACAGACAAAGATAAATCTATTTGCCATTTATGTACATACTGTACACCCATCAGAATCAGAATCATTATTTTTATAGCATGTTGATTTTAAATGTATCATGACAAAGAGGATAGGTATGAATAACTGCATTAAAAGAGATAGGTAGCACTGTTGTGTGCTCTTTCTTGTGCCTCTTTCATTGTTATGATATCAAATTTTTATTTAATACCTCTGCAATTATTTCAAGCCTTACAGACACCTATCTGCTTTTCTAACTCAGAAAATGCAAAGCTTAAGAGTTTGTAGAATAGTAACAAACTGTGACTTGGGAGTTTGCATAACACTGAGCAGAAAGGATATTCTTTTAATGGACTATCCCCAAGAAAGATATTATTTACATGTATCCAAGCCACTAAATTTACATTATTTCCATCTTCCAGACATGTACTTGACCTTTTATGTTTGTTCATGTGCATATGTTACATTCAAAAATATGAATTTTCTAAGCATGCATATGAGACGAGAATAATAGGTAGTGTTTCTCTGGGTTCAGTCATGGGCACTAAGGAAATGTTCTGGCTCGGTTCCGTCCTTTCTGTGTCAACAAATCTAGACACCAGCATGCATATCAACCTAGGAAGTGAAAGTGCTCATCTCTCTCTATTTCTAGGTGAGGAAGCAAGCAGCATAAGGCAGATTCAATGTGCACCATCTGATGGAATTGACTGAGCATGCAGTCTTGCTGCAGACAGACTTCAGATATGATCTGTAAATTAAATTGCTGTAAAAGGGTGGTCATGTCTCTATAGCAACATCTATCTCTGAAAATTAGAGCATAAATATCTATAGGTAATCAAATCTTAAATCAAAATTTTCTTCATCTAATTTATTGCAACAGAAATGTGGTAAGTATTATATCCTATATTTTTAATATATAACAAATTATGCTTATTGATTTGTCAAGGTTAAGTTTTAATTGTAATGGTTTTTTTTAAGAATAAGTGTATGATAAGGAATCAGAAATTTTCTCATTGTTTCTTCACTGGAGACACGTAAAGTTGAATTAGCTCCTTGAAATTAGTCCTAGCCCCTTTAGTCATGTCTGTACTTGTACATAAAAGAGGAAGGAGAAACATCGAGCAGGCTTTGCACATACTGACTCTGTCAGTTCCTGGCTTGGTCCTGGCCCTTCTGATCAACATGCTTCTGCACAATGCTCAGGCATAGTTCAAGGGAAACTACTTGGAAGAAATAATTATTTATGGGCAGTTTTGGTCAAAACTGGCATCCTGTCACCCTTGCCACTCCTCCAAAATTATTATAGCAGTCTTTGCACCTTCAGCTGTTCCAATACCTTGTGCCATATCCATCCTGCACACCTTTTCCTATCCTCAGTTTCATGCTGTGAAAGATCTCACTGTGATGAGCTACAAGACAGTCTTCGTACTACCATAGAAAAAAAATGCACAAAAGATAGTTGCCATTTTCAGGGCCAGAAGAGGTCCAGGGTTAGAAGCTATGAAGATAGAACACGACAAATATGTTTTTCCTTGGTCTTCAAGGCCAGAAAAAAAAAGATCCTGTGCCTTATCTATTAATAGTTTGTTCAAATACTGTTGATTCTCTTCTTTAGCTTCCAGTCTACTCTAGTCTTTATAAAGAAGACCATTTATTATCATGCTTGTGTGTCCCTGTTTACAATGCAAACTAAAACGGTTGTGCTGCACTGATTTCAGATCTCGTGAAGGTGTTTGTAGGCCCATGTCAAAAAATACTGCTATCAGTTCTTCCTAAAAAATTCAATTAAAGCTATCTTCTTCACAAGCTTTGTTTTGTTCCCCAAACTACTTCTATGATGAACATGTATATTCATAATATTTCAGGTTTCTGTTTTGAGAATAAATATATAGAGATATCTGTTAAAAATCAGTAACAGAAATACTGTAGCTTATCATAAGGCAATTTTTAAAAAGTTCAAAAGACATGAACTTCTTTGCCCTCTGCTTTTATAGTATCTCTTTTCCTATTAGCATATTTATTTCTGTAAAAAGCAGAACCTTTCTCAAAGCTTCATATATTTACTGTTACTGGATCTATCAGGGGACAACATTGCCACCCTTTCTTACTGGATTTTTATGAAAGAGTAAACATATTACACTGAAAGAAATGAGACAAACATTGTGCTCTGTAATTTTTCCAACACCCACTTTATTCTCTTAGTTTCCTCTGAAAACTCTTTGCAACATGAGCATATGATTATTGGTAATCCTGTTAGACTGAATATAATTCATGCATGACAATCTCTTCAGTGTCTCACTTCCATCTGGGATTTCTTCATCAGAATACACCTGAAACTTGATTTCATTTCATAACTTAAAAGAATGTTCCATTTTTAACATTCTTCATCTAATATCAAACACTACTTTTCTCCTTGATTTTTTTCCAAAAAAACTTTGACTAAACAAAAAAATAAGGTTTTTATTTTGTTTGTTTTTAAGTGAAATGCATGGTGTTTACTAAATTTTAGACTGAATGTTAAGTGTTTTATGCATATACAGGCACATTTGACTAGCAAAACATTATTTGAAAAAGCTCCTAATAGAATGAAATTATGCTCATCATTATTGGATATACAAATGAAGTTGGGCTGAAGAGATATGACAGTGGGTTTTTTTTGTTGGTCAAAAAGTCAGGTAAGATACATAATTTCTTCTTTGGAATTTTTGTGCATTTTGAAGTGCTAGAGTTGTCGCTATGTTCTTTTATTTTCACATTGCCGTTTTACAGAACTTTACAGTTAGCGGAAATCCAACTCCTCATTTGTTTTGCAAGCTTTTCTGATAAGAGAACGGTTCTTCAGGATAAGTAACAGCAGGAACTGTATTTTTACTATTTGTGAAGTACCACTTCCTTGCCAGAACAGATTGAACTTCAAAGCCTGACTAAAAGCACCATACATAGTTTATTTATTTGGAAGATATAAAAAATAAAAGCCAGACCTGGGGTTGCTACAATGGTATTTCAAATAAACTATAGTGACAGCCACGTATTTGTCAAAGGCTGAATACGCTTTTCATCAGCCAAACTATTACTCTGTTCCTGAAGTTAGTAATTGATTGCTAACTTAACTGCTTTACTGCTGCTCAAACTGTCACACTGTATCCAGAGCACAGAAAAAAAGTACTCATATTTATGGATCTATTCCATCCTTTTATTTTCTTTAATAAGCAGCGTTTTTAATGGTTGCTTAATCAAAAATTCTAGTCAGACTCTTTTAATTGGTTTTTGACCTACATTCTATTATAGGCCTGATTAGCAATTCCCTAATCAAAGCTGAAAAACATTCTTCTTTGTGTTCAATAATTTAGAGATCCATATGGGAGCTGTATTGTTGCTCTTAGTCTCAATGTGAATTTAGTTCATTCTATGCATGTAGTCTTGAGATTCACTTGAGCAAAAATAATTTCAAACTCAAAAAAAATGCCTAATACATCCAAAAATGAAATCAGTTTCTAAAATGTACTTCTTCGTTGTTAAAGATATCTACAAATTCAATCACTGTGTATTTTGCTAATTAGCAAAATAGCATAATTGTTTTACAAGAAGCTCCTAGGACTAAGTCTTAGGATGATTACTTTGAACCATGTGTCCAGACTGCTTTTGAGGCTATCAAGTTCTAACAGGCAGGTTTAGGAAGGACATTCCCATTCACGAACAAGGCACAGAAGATGACAACCCTCTCTTTAGCATCCTGCTTCCCTAGTGCCAGGAAAACAAGAGCAAGGTTTGGAAATATTTGCTGACCACAGAATGCTGCAGCATTGTGATTAAAGGTTTTTAGGGCCAAAGATCTGCTTAAATCCCACTGGCCTGTAAATCACATCATTCCTGTAGCCTCCAGAAAACAAGAGAGTGATGTGAACAGCTTAAAGACCACACAGTCTTTTCTCAGAGAAAAAAAATGCCCTATCACAGAGGGTATAGCTTACAGTACAGGTGAAGAGAAATGAGGAAGCCTGGAAAGCAACTCACTGATCTTAGAGGACTTGGTGACTTCTGCCCTATTGTGGACTTCTTGGTCATCCTGAAGCTCTTCCTAAATCAGGGACCCTACCATGACAAGAGCCTCTTGCTTTCCCTCCAGCCTTTTTCCTTTGCCATTAATCCACACAGAAAATTGTTGTCTGATTTCAGAAGTGCTTTATGTTTAGGGAATTCTTTCAGAAAGCATCTCGGTTGTCTTGCTGTTTATGCTCTCTTCAGTATACACACAGACAAGCACTATATATCTGATCACTGTCCTCTTGGTGATTCATTCAAACAGTTGAACAAGGACTTTTACAGTTTACTGGGAAAAAACTCCAAACTGTGTTGTAGCTCAAACTGTCCCTCAGTGTATTGACAAGTAAAGAATTTGGAGGAAAACATGGTAGCGCAGCCAAAACTTTCATCAAAAACTGCATGCACAAGGCTAAACCCAAGGTATTTAATCTAATTTGCTGATGACTTTAGCTGCCTGGTGGGTTAAAGCAATACTCAAACCTTAGAATTATTTAATGAGCATTCTAAGACTATGGATGAGGGAACAAGTTCACTTGTTGATAATCCTGTGACGTATTTTTCACAGCCAGGGAATTTTATGTATCAGAATAGACTTTTTAAGGAATAGAAAATCTACCTTACATGCATATTCAGTGTGATACCTGATGCTTTGTCAGGCAGTTTTCCTCAGGGAACTGTGTTGAAATTCATTATAAATATTCAGCTTCTGACATGTCTGCAGATAAATTAGTACAATCCAGTAGGTAATTCCTTTTTTTCAAGAATCAGACACACTATTTTCATCACCAAGAAAATACAAAAGAGGCATATTTTTATATGCCTCGTGAATAGTGCATGAGAAGCAACACAATGTGATTGAAGTTCTTTTAAACAGGTACTAGGGCAGAAGATGAAAGCTGAAGAGATTTTGTGTCCTACATAGCCTTATAGTCATAATTTTCTGCAGAGTTTAAAATTGTAATGAGTTTATTCTCATTATGTACTTTTGTACACAAACATACACATCTACTGTTATGAAAATGCATTTGGTCCTTAGTGTTGTTTTCCTACACTGTGACAGGAGAAAAGATTTTCACATTTTTAACAAAATTAAAAGTCACATCTTGGGTGGCTATAGGGATTCTGTTGGTATTTATAGAATCAACAGGGATAAAAAATAAACACAACATGAAATTCAGAATCAATCTTAAACTCAGAAGAAAGATTACACTAATAAAATTTAGACCCTATCAGGTAGGCATTATCAGCACAAAGGTTATCACGATGTTGTTTGAATGTTTATACTAAAATCCCCAAATTGCATGCAAATGATAGAAACTGTCAGAGAAGACAAGTGAAAAACTCAGTGTGAAATGTACTTTTATGTCAAGGTTATAAAAGCTACCCATTTATGTACCGTATTCACTATGTCTACAATAAATTAGATGCCATATAATTTAATCTAAAACACACATTATGATTTCTGAAGCTAATGAAGGATCTGGGAAAAAAAAACTTCAGAGAGCACACACAAAAATTGCCAGGAAATCACTAGGGGTCTTAAACTACAGAAGGAAGTGAACTGTAATTGCTTAAAATCTTTATGTAAATGTTTAGCTAAAATAAATGATAGAGACTACAAGCTCAAAGGACATTCCTGCCTATTGGGTTTAAAGGCAGGTTTAGATGCCAACTGAGCAGGGTATGATCACTTTGGAATAGCAACTGTAGTGATACATTCTATTCAATTACATACTGAGAAAACACTTATTCCAATATGTGTCAAGTTTCAGTCAATGTGTGTAAAGTTTCAAGCAGAGTGTAACCTTTCACGGAAGAAAGATTCAAAATTTTCAGACTATACAAACATAAAAAAGAAACTAAAAATATGTGTTGACAAGAAAGATGAGCATCTGAATTTCACCATGACTTTATGAGGTTAAAGGTGAAATATTTTGTGGGGGAAAAAAGACAAACAAAAAATCAACAACAAAAAACCCCCACCAAACTCCAAAACCAAAACAACAGAAAAAGATACTTGTTTTCTTATCATTGTGCTGAAATAACCGTGCTCCCATTCCTTATGTATTTTTTTTGAGCACCTCAATCATAGAACATTCAGAATTTTAAAAGATTAGCTGCTGGTAAAATGAATACATTAAGCAGAGAATGTATATCCTCATCTGGATTACAATAGATTCTTTATTCTTCCTCAGTACTCTAAATTTAAAGTGAATATTGTAACAAAGTGATGGTAAATTTGTAGAGATGTAATGAGTTGTCATCTATTCCTGACCCTATTTTAGAAGTATATTACTGTCTTTATAGATGGAGAGATGACAGAAAAGAAAAAGATTAGGTAGGTATAGTATAACACAGATCATCCCATCTTTAGGCAGAATCACCACTTGCAGCCATCACAGCATTACCTTCGTGAGGACAGATGTTATCAGTATTGATCAATGTTGAAATTATAGAGATATTTCACTGGGTTCTCCAAGAGCTCAATACCTAATATTATTCCTCGGTTTTATCCTGAAAAATGATGGATTTTGTAAGTAATGGCATTCTTGGTAGTATTTATGTCAGAAATGGTACAAACTCATTTAAAGCTCAGAGATGGTTCCAAGCCTTATCAGTTAGAGATATCAACCCCAGAGCTTCTGAAAAATGAGAGCCGAGAATTCACCTCTTGTAACTTAGACAGTGCTGCTTAATATCCCTGTTTGAGATGGTAAGATGACATCCTAAATTGCCATACTCCATCTGCTTCCAGAGAGTGGGACATTCCAACTCTCCTGTCATAGGCAGGGAAACCTTCCACTAATTCAATCACAATGATAGGTTCCATTCTAAACACCTCTTTCAGTTTAAAAGCACTGCCCCAGTCAAGCAGGTCCTTGTCTTTCTCATCATACGGGCCCTAGAGCTGGACACAATATTCCAGCTGCATTCTCACAAGAGCAGAGTAGAAAAGAATCACCTCCCTCAACCTGCTGGCTACAGCATATGATTTGTTCTCTGCGCTGTGAGCGCACACTGCTGGCTCATACTCAGTTTTTAATCCATTAATACCTCCAAGTCCTTCTCCTCAGGATTTCTGTCAGTTCACTCATCACTCATCTTGTATCCATGTTTGTGACTCTCTATTCCACGTGCAGGACTTTGCACTTGGCCTTATTGAACCCCATGAAGTTTGCACAGGCACATCTCTCAAGTCTGTCAAGCTCCTTAAAGACATCCCATCCCTCCAGCATGTCAACCACACCACACAGCTTGGTGTCATCAACAAACTTGCTGAGGGGACCCTCAATCCCACTGTCTGTTTCCCCAACAAAGCTGTTAAAATAAAAAAAAAAAATCATAGAATCATAGAATCATAGAATCAATTGGGTTGGAAAAGACCTCCGAGATCATCAAGTCCAACCCTTGGTCCAAATCCAGTCCATTTATTAGATCATGGCACATATTTCTATGTGCTGGGATTTATAGTATGTATGAGGTCTACTATTGTGATAAAACCTTTACCTTTCTTAATCTTTTTCTTCAGAGACATAAAACATTCTTTTCTCTTTGTTTTCTGCTCCTCTTTAGGCATTCAAAATCTGTTTTGTAGATTTCCTCTTTAAAAAAATAATTGAAGTTTATTCTAAATGAGAGAAATCTAGGCTTAAGAATTCTGGATATAAAAGTTCATTTAGTACTTGAAACTCAGGTGACAGGTCTTTGAAATCAGTGTTTGAATAGAAATAATATTGAAATGTATTAAAAAAGTAGTTCTTGGGGAAGCAAAAATGCTTTGTTGATGTTTTTACAATCAATAACTGGAGTTCCACAAAAACTGAGGAAAACAAAATATTTACTGCTCAGTCCAGCTATATCAGTTTTTCCCTGGTACAGTAATTCCTATTAATTTAGCAAGAAAAGCTGTCAAATTTCATGTAAGTATAGAAATGAAGAATATAAAACCCTTTATCTTTAATATAACTTTTTTGGACTGTTCTTTAGTTTCAGCTATTTCACATTAATGGCTACATTTTCTTAACTCCCAATAGTCCAGATGGAACACCTCATACCAGTGGGATGAAATTGAACATGGAGTCTCTTTGCGGAAATCTTTTCTGCTTGGAGTTGGTAGGTACCACATTTTTCATAAATCACATACAGGCCATACTAATTTTTCTTCCCCATGCATCAAATATTTTTCCACACAGTTTACATATCTTTAACTCTAAAAAGAAGACATCATGTATTATGTGTTTAACTGAGAATAAAAAATAGAAAGAGATACCATCAAACTTCTGGACTAACAGTCTAAGGGTTTAAGTCTGTTTATAGTTCTGTAAAGAGCATATTAAGAACATTTCCCACAGACATGTCACAGTTAATATCATAAAATTGTATATAATATATCACAAGTGTAAATGGCAATATAATTGTGAGAAATTTACCTTATCAATTTAATTAATGTTATATATATTTTTAATAGCAGATTGAACAGTTGTGGAAAAGCCATTTATATTAAGAGAATTTGGGTGCACTGTAAAGCTCCCCTGCACACCCAAGTACAATTACTTGTGATTAAAACAAAATATATTAGATAATTGTTGTTCAAAATTGGTATATTATCTTAAAATTGCTAAACACTAGCTCTGTGACCAATTTTATGTCTTCAAAGCTGATATATATGAGTTAATATCAGAATACTCTTCTTAATTTTGACTATGTCAGTAAATAAGAAAGGTATACTTTCTTGTACAGTTTCATAAAATGTTCCCTTCTTTTAATGTTAGTGCATGCCAACTTTTCGAGACTAAGATATGAGTCCTCCATGCTAGATGTGCTACACAGGTAAGTGGAAAAACACCCAAAGCAATGTCTTGCCTAATTAAAGTTGATAATAAGTAGTATATTTTAAGCATTGTGAAACTAGTGAACTAGAGAAGAAACATGGGTTATAAAGGTTACATCTTTAAACATTAAGAGAAAAGCTGTCCAATTTCAAATTTTATTGACATTTGATCATAAAGCACATTAACAGCTAGACTGTTATAGAACTGGGAACATGTCTCATTGCAATATGAATGGTATCTTCAGTAATATATTCCACAGCAGAAACACCTCTGAATGTCAGAAAGCTTCACATTCAGTGAGTTTTTAATGGACAGGTGCATTTTACAGTAAATTTTTCCATTTATTGAGAGAACTGCCTATGGGTTGTGGGCAGAAGCTAAAGTGGGATCACAACTCACAGAAAGACATACATATACTTGCTGCAGAAAAGGAAAAAGTCTTCAAAATTTTTCACACAGAAACAACCTCTCTTCTCCCCTTCCACCCAGGTAGGTATCATGAATTTAGCCTAGTTAGCCTAACTGTTAGCAAAAAGCACTGTAACAACTCTTTTTTAGTAGAGGTAAACAAAATATAAAAATCCATCTGTTCCAAACAACAGAATATTTGAGTTCAACGAGATAGATAGCCAAACTATAAAAGCAACCTGCTGATCATCAAGTGCAAACATGTCTTGGACTATCCGGAACAAGCAGACTCTGACACAACACTGACTGCAATTTGGAAAAAGACTGTGATATGATCAGACTAATCATCAATGAGATATTTTCTACCCAGCCCTATAAATGAGGACAATCAAGAATACTCAGAGATGCCAGAGGAAGATATTCCAGCAGGGACCCAGAAAAAGGAGATCCTGTGAAACTGAAGGGAACCTGTGACTGTGCAGCAGGATTTGGGACCACAACCATGACTCCAACACTTCAGACCCTGTGGCCCAGTTCAAGAAATGCACATCACATAGCTGGGACTGCTGTGCTACATGAACATTGAGTAATTCATAAAGTTACATATATCTATGATTAAAGTATTTTGGTATCCACATGCATTGAGTATCCACACTGTGGTTTGGTCTTAAACCACAAGAATCGGGTTTCCATTGCCTTCTTTTTTTTTTTTTTTACACTAATGAGAAAATTAAATGGGAATTTTAATAAGCAATGGTTCAAGATTTTCTGCTTTCCTGCTACATTAAGAAACACATCCATTACATTTTGGAGAGCTGCTGCTCTTTAGAGGCTGAAGAAGTGAGACTGAGCAGGGTCAGAGTATGCAGAACTACGTGCTCACTAGAACACTCCTCTGAGTGCAGCTTCTGCACCTCATCTGTGTTACAAGTAGTTGCCAGTACACAACCTTAACCTTGCAGAAAATGTCCTAGTATCCTACTCAGGACTAGGTGTTTTCTGTCAGCCAGTATTTCTCCTGGGCCTCTTGTGGGCTTAAGATATAATAATTATTCTGTGTACTTCTCCACATGTTCTGTTGCTCTGGAGAGCAGTGTAATGAAGCTTGCCAAGATAGGTTTTACTGCATGAAATGGAGGACAGTAGTCTTAATTCTTTGAAAGCTGAAAATGGAAACAGTACATGTTTCTGGAACACCTGTTTCTCTTTTTCAATTTCTTAATTAAGGTACAAAATTTGTTTAGAGTAGAAAACTTCAATGGAAGAAATTGCCTTCTCCAAGAACAGAACAAAATCTTTGATGAGAAATATTTTGACCTGATTAGACAGGTAGAAAAGCATGTATTTAAATTTTCAATAAGGGACACATCCACTGGTAATGGAGGTGACTTAATTTTTTTTTTTATTTCCCTCCTACTCCTTACCATCTACATATCCAACAAAAAAAAGAAGTTCTAGTTTAGAGAACAGTGGCCCAGTAAAAATGCAAATGAAAGCTTATGCCAAAAGTGCAAATACTCTGCCCTGACCTTTGAAGCACATTACCAGCTTGTTATGAGAACTCACTGCATGAACTTGAGCTTGGTACCAGGTGTCTCTTGTTATGATGTCGAGTTTAAACACAGGATAATAGCAAGTGCCTTGAAAACGTATTTGAAAACAGAGAACCTAGACCTACAAACAACCCATAGATCGTCAATTGATTACTGGTCATTGAAGAAGTACAACGTTGACAGTGGAGAAAACACTGCTTTCAGCATAGTAAAGAAAAGAAACAGATAAGCAAGAAAAACTAGCTGAGCAACAGGACAAGGCATCTGCCTATGAAAGTAACACCCTCACTGTGCATTGCAGTCTAGTGGGCAGAGACTAAAGGCTAAAACTGCCAAGAAGCACAAACATTGTATAAAATGACAGGATTTGGAGTGGAGGTATGGAGACAGAAGTATTTATAACAGGAATTGTTCCTGCAGAATTGATGTAAGATCACTGGAATAGTGAGGGAGCTGTCTTCTTTTGCTGCCTGCTCCAAGAGCAGCAGCTCTCCCTCTCTCTGCCTGTTGCAGGAGCCCTTCATTCTTTTGACCTGCTAAGGCTGTTGTCCAGGATTGTGCGTGGAAGGGTATGGGAGGGTGTACATGTGCATTCACGTTTGTGTCTCTCCTTCCCTGCAATTTCTGTGTATTTCTTCTCTGTAACACTAACTTGCTAGTAAAGCCTTATTCCACATAAACAGTTCTATCATTTCCTCCACTGCCCTTTACCTTACTCTGTTCTCTTCATGTATCCTCATATCATATAGTTGGACAGTGCCTAGACTATTTTATAACTATTTTATAACCTATTTTTTTGAATCCTAGCACCAGTCAAAATATTCTACGTGCTGTATGCCAGGAACATGTTAGGAATAGGTGACTGTATGTATATCTGTCAGTCAGCTCGGTATTTTCTAATCAGTGGTGTAACTACTATCCTAATCTTTGTCCTTGCTCCCTTAATCTGAAAAATAATGACTTATTCTGTCACTTATGGAAGTTTGTTCCCTCCCTGGGGCCTAAAAAGATAATGCCTCATAAAGGTTACGACATCTTTATACACTTCATAGAATCATAGAATCATAGAATCAAGCAGGTTGAAAAAGACCTCTGAAATCAAGTCCAACCTTTTATCCAACACCGCTGTGGTTAGTAGACCATAGCACTAAATGCCATATCCAGTCTTATCTTAAAAACTTCCAGGGACAGTGAATCCATCACCTCCCTGGGCAGCCCATTCCAATGTCTGATTACTCTCTTCGTAAAAAATTTCTTCCTAATATTCAACCCAAACGTCCCCTGGCAGAGCTTAAGACCATGCCCTCTTGTCCTACTGCTGGTTGCCTGGAAAAAGAGACCAAACCCCACCTGGCTACAACCTCCTCTCAGGTGGTTGTAGAGAGGGATGAGGTCTCCCCTGAGCCTCCTCCTCTCGAGGCTAAACAACCCCAGCTCCCTCAGCCTCTCCTCATAGGACTTGTGCTCGAGTCCCTTCACCAGCCTCGTTGCTCTTCTCTGGACCTGCTCCAGCACCTCAATATCCTTTCTGAACTGAGGGGTTCAGAACTGGACACAGTACTCCAGATGTGGCCTCACCAGCACTGAGTACAGGGGAAGAATCACTTCCCTGGTCCTGCTGGCCACACTGTTCCTGATCCAGGCCAGGATGCCATTGGCCTTCTTGGCCACCTGGGTACACTGCTGGCTCATGTTCAGCTTCCTGTCAATCCAAACTCCCAGGTCCCTTTCTGCCTGGCTGCTCTCCAGCCACTCTGTCCCCAGCCTGTAGAGCTGCCTGGGGTTGTTGTGGCCAAAGTGCAGGACCCAGTGCTTGGCCTTGTTGAACCTCATCCCATTCTAATCAGACCATGTCTCCAGCTTGTCCAGGTCCCTCTGAAGAGCTCTCCTGCCTTCCAGCAGATCAACACTCCCCCCCAGCTTGGTGTCATCTGCAAATTTGCTAATGTTACACTCAATCCCCTCATCAAGATCATCAATAAAGATATTAAACAGAACTGGGCCCAACACTGATCCCTAGGTGACACCACTAGTGACCAGTTGCCAACTGGACGCAGCACCGTTCATCACCACTCTCTGGGCTCGGCCATCCATTTCTCCTTGACTTCATTTGTCTTAAATCCATTTTCTCTGTTTTAAATAAATCTGACTTATAGAAATTTGATGGTTATGTGGATATTTCAGCAGCTCATTTTCAAGGGCAAGACAATCTTGCAATTCAAATAAGAAATGCTAAATGAGAGCTAACTGATATAGTCAAAGGGAACATGTAGGATTTACCTTTACTTAGGAAAATGTGATTAAAAATGCAACAGCAGATTTCACAGGAAGTTAAAATAGTATCACAGAAGGTATGATAGTGAAATAGTATCACAGAGCTTTTAAGAGACGTGACATCCCTGGTTTGTAGTGAGCTCTCTTGCTAGATTCTAGCCAATACATATTTTTGATTTTGTTATGTTTTTCCTCTTTCCCATTTCAACGAAGGTGCAATATTTTACTGCGATTGAATAGGGTAAAGATTCCCAATAGTGAAATCTATTACATGGTGACACAGTCTCCAAAGGAAAGTAGTAGAAGCTTTATTGCTAAGTACATTTAAGTCTAGATGAGACAAAGCACTGGAAAATATTCTTTAGGGAACAATCTAGTGACTACATGAAATAGAAGACCAAATACCATTAACATCCATGTTACGGTATGAATTCAAGATTGTTGTTAGAGAGCTGCTAGATGAGTTTAATAACATAAAAACATCTGTATTTTGCAATATTTTACTCATTATTATAGATTCCAGGGTTAGTAATTTAACCATACTTCAAAGAAAGTATACAATAATAAGGACTAAGCCGTAGCCAAAAATATCCATCTGATTCTAAGTGGTTGTTTTTCACACAGCAACTAGAAAATCACATCAACAATCTGGCTATACTTCATAATCATAGATTCTGCCTAAGAATAACAATTCAAATAGCATGTAAGTGAATACATCCACTGATTTTCTAATTGGCTGGAAATGGACAATGGAGATAGAAATAAAATGCTTTCAAATAAAACATGTTGATGTACCAAGATAATCCTTTACTGACATAAGTATAATGCTAGTCTATATTAACTTCAGGGGTGGTGGTAGAAGGATCTGGAAAGAACACTGTCAGAAAATGTGTAGATCTCATTCAAAGGGAACAATGTTTACAATTTACTTTACAATGGGATCTTTAAACTTCTTATTGTTGGGGGGGTTATTTTTTTCTTCTTCTTTTCTTTCTTATGATTTCCACTTGTATTTGAGATAAATCATTGAAATGATTCGTTTGCACTTATAAATAATACCATCTAAACAACTAATAAATGGAAATGTGTGTCAATGCAGCATTGGAATTTTGCTAGCTTTAATGTCCTGATACATAGAAACACACCAGACACTAACCCAGGTGCTCTGTCACTCCCACTCCACAACAGGAGAGGGGGAGAAAATAGTGTGTAAGATAAATAAAGAGATATCACTTATCAATGAACAAAATAGACTTCACTTGAGCAAGAGTCCATGAAAATTATCAGGGGGCTGGAACACTTCTCCTTTGAAGAAAAACTGAGAGAATTGGGGTTATTTAGGCTTGAGAAGAGAAGGCTCCAGGGAGACCTTATAGCAGCCTTCCAGCACTTAAAAGGGGGCTTATAAGAAAGATGAAGAGAGACTTTATACCAGGGCCTGTAGTGACGGGACAAGGGACAATGGTTTTAAATTAAAAGAAGGTAGATTAAGATTGGACATAAAGAAGACAGTTTTTATGATGAGAGTAGTGGAACACTGGAATGGGTGGATGGCCTATCACTGGAACTGTTCAAGACTAGGTTGGGTTGGGATTTGATTAATGTGAACTAGTGGAAGTTGTCCCTGCCCATGACAGAGGGGTCAGACTACATGATCTTTAAAGGTCCCTTCCAACCCAAACCATTCTATGATCTATGATGAGACACACTTCCTCTGTAAATTGGCCCATCCTCTGGAAGCAGATGGAGTATGGCAATTTAAGATGTCACATTACAGTCTCAACCAGGGCTGTTAAGTGGCACTGGTTATGTTAACAGAGGTGAATTCTAAGCTTATTTTTGAAAATTAATGGAATTTAATGGCAATTAAAGTAGATTTGGATGGTGAGAAGCAAAGGCAAAATTTAAAACAACACCTTCCCCCCATCTTTTCCTCAGATCCAGCTCCACTCCTTCAGTCCCCACTCCTCTACCTCCCCCTGCCTTAAGTGACACAGAGAGATGGGGAATGGGACACCATGATCAGTCTGTAGCATCTCGTCTCTGCTGATCATTCTTCTTCAGACCTTTCCCCTGCTCATAAGGGGTATTTCCAGGGGCTTTAGGAAATATTCATGTGTTCTGGCATAGGGTTGTCCACTAGTTACAGTGTGGATATCTGCTCCAGCACAGTTCTCCATGGGTTGTAGTGGGACAACCTGCTTCATTGTGTTCTCCCCCACTGTCCATGGGGCAATCTCTTCTCTGGTGCCTGGAGCACCTCCTTCCCAGCTCCAACCCTAACCTTGGCATTTTCATTGTTGTTTTTCCCTTTTTTATCCCCTCACAGTGCTCTTTGGCATTTGTTCCCTTTCTTAAACATGTTTTCAGAGGCATCACACACTTGGCTGATGGGCTTAGCTGTGTCCCGCAGCGGATGTGTCATGGAGCCAGCTGGAAACAGAGTAGCCAGGGTAGATCACTCTTCAGCCCACCCACTTCTAAAACCTTGCCACACACCCCCCGTACACAACTATAGGAACTAAGAAAGCCAATCTGAACTTCTGACCAAGCATCAGTTTAAAAGATCTATTTAAACCAGTTTTATCGCCTTTCAGCAGTGACCAAAGAGGTCTGCCTTACATATGGGTAGACAGAGTTACAAGGAAGGCAAACACTGACATTTGTGGTGTTTCCAGCACTGTTTGTTTAAACACTGTTCATGCACATGTATGTGCCTTTTTCTGAAAAGGAAAGACTAGAATACTAAAAGACATCTATAGATGGAATTTTACTCCATATTTCTCAGTGGTATAATGCACCAGGGCCTGAAAACATTTCTGAACACTATGTATGATTCAAGTCCGTAACTTGAGATACGAGAGAATCTCTCTATCCAATACTGCTAGTACGGATTTTGTATCTTGTTGATTATTGTTATGAAGGATAAGCAGTACAAATATAATTCAGCCAGAAGCTTGTAATATTCCTCATCATGTGATTGGAAAAGAAAGTTTATGTAAATTTTATGTCTGTTCCGTGCTTAAATACTTTTTTTCTCTGTTCAGATGTCTAAAGCTCTTTTGAATTCAGAAAACAACTTGAAATATGTTGTTATCATCCTAGACATTTACAAACATAGCGTTATTAAAAAAAAAGTGGCTTTTAGCTCTCAAGGACAATGCTGTAAAAGCAGTAAAAGTCATCATACAAAGATTCATAAGTTTATATCTGCATAACTTATAATATCATTTTCAGTCATATTCTGTATCATTTTGCTTCACCTTCTATAGAATGTGGTTGTATATTTTTTGTGGTTGAATTATTATTAAGATAACCATTTATTTTTTTGACATACTAAAAGGTATTATGAAGAGTTGTTTAATGTAAAAAGTTTAGGGAAATAGATGTTTCTTGGGAACATCTAGTTATTTTAAAGTAATTTGAAAATGTACAGTCGAGTCCCTTATCTTCATGCTAGGATTTATGTTGAAAGTGATCTTTCTATAAGATAATGAAAGAATGAACTAAAACAATGAGGTATTCTTTTAGAAAGATGATGTTCTCTCTGTACAACTTTAGCAATACAGCTATAAAATGAAATGCTCTGATAGATTGCTTTTCCACTCTCTTAACTTCACCTTTGCATGACCAGGGGTTTTGTGTGAGAAACTTTTTTCTGAGCCTTATATAGTTTTTCATCTACTATAAGAGTCCGGGCAATTTCAGGTACATATAAATTTGTTCTTTCATAACAGGGAAACTATTTACTGGTTACGTAAAAACCGTCTGAACCCAGAAAACACAATGTGTGTGGTGGGGTTTTTTTCTTTTATTGTTGCTGCTGTTATTTATATTTATAGAAACAATCTAGATAAAAAACTCATTATTACCCTTAACATGAATCTTTCAGAAACATTGTTTTATAAATTTAGATCACTACATGCTAACTGATAGGACAGGAATAATGTCTTTTGAGTAGCTAAGTATTTCACAGTCCTTGGAATATTTGCAAATGTACATTTAAATCTTTCTAGGAATTATAGAAACTCTATGCTATAAATTCCTCTAATACTAGAACTGTAAATATTACCTTATGAAACATGCTTCTGTTTGTCTTTTATAGCTTGACCTGATTTAGCTCTTCTTTTAGAGACTTTAGATATTACCTGAGAAATATATTAGCCCTTTCCTTCCTAAACTCATGTATTGAGAATCGTTCCAGACATACAAACAAAACTATTAATAAAAAGGGTTTAAACATGACACCAGTCACTGCTAAACCAAAACAGAGCTCATTTTAAGTCAAAACAAGAACATAGTTAAATTTGAAATTATTGAGAAAAAGTTCCTGTAGCAGAAAAAAAACCAGAGTTGTACCAGAAAATTGTCATCTGGATATCAAATATTAGTTATTTACAAAATAAATTATTTCTCACATTCTGGGCTACCTAAGTTTTACCAAGTTAAGTGTATAAAGCCATAAATGCAGTAATAGTAAAGTATATCACCTCTATTAGCAGGCTATAACTTGTATGTATGGAAGAATATAAAACAGGATGTGCACAGGGCTGGCCTTGCTCTTCTTCCAGAAAACTACAGTGTGGGCCTTTTGCAGCTTCACTTGTATTTGAAATGTGCTGTCTGATGGGCACAGCCAGACCATTTTTCCATGAAATTGTTGAAACATTTCTTGACTTTCTGGAAAGTCTTGTGCTGAGTGAAAAAGTATTGAAGTTGCCTTCTTCAAACCTATTACCTGAGAATTTCTTTGGATCCTTCTATGTTCTCATATTGTATGATATAGTGACAATATTCCTTATTTACCTCCATGATTTATAACACTCTTATATACCACCTAGGGTCATGCAATGGTTTCTAAAGGAGATATAGAGGAGAAATATAGTATAATAATTGCAAAAAGGAGGCTTTAATCTCAATCAAATGGAGAAGATTTACCATGTCTTTTTTAGACTCTGGGTAGATGCCAGCTCAACAAAGAACTAGTAGTAGGAACTCCTTGCCAAAACCTTCACTATTAAGTAATTTTTTGACTATAGAAATGTTATTTTAAGTAAAAAAGAAAACAAATCCACAAACAAAAAACTCAGCTCAAACCAAAATCAAACAGCTGTTTAGCATGCAATCTCTACAAGTAGTTTTAAAATATTTAAATTCTGGTTCTTTTTGCTTACTGTCTCTCCATGAACTCTCAGCTCCTAAGTCCACTTCCTATTATCCACTATTCTCTTCAGTGTTAGGTAATGCACTCTGTTTGCTCAGAAATCACACTTAATTTTTCTGATTTATTTGTTCTCCATTATTTCCTCATCCTCCAATATTTTCTCTTCCATCTCTGCTATCAGCTTGATAAGAGTACATTGCTATCCACCTGCATTTTTCTTCACTGCATCGCTGTCAAATTTTCTTCATTACACTCATGCATCTCAGATGCATCCAAAGATATGTGATTTTCTTCATGGAACCTTTCCTTGATTTCCCATCAATTTCTTAGTTTCTGGAAGTTCCATGTCTTCTGTCCACATCATTTTGCATTATACAATCTCTCTTTTGTCAAGTTTTATTTTCTTTAAGTAGACAATAAAGATACGCTCAGATATTTTGAAATCGTAATTCCTATTTTATTCTCAAGCTTAAGCCAGAGAGATTTTCAATATTATCCTGCAGTTCATCTTTTTAGAAGCCACGTCAAAAGTGTCTTAACAAAAGGAATAAAACAAAGGTATTTAATATTTTTATGGCAGGTTTCAGGGTCACCCTTCTAATACTAACTGAGTCACTTCATTTTATATATTCAATTTCTCATAATTTTATGTTGTGAGATGGGTCAACATAACAGAGCAACATGTTATTATTTTCTTCTTACAAAAGTTAAAGTACTGAAGGAAAGCATACAGTTGAAAAATCCAATAACAAACACTGAAATAGAAATTTAAGTTTAGTGGTGTGCCATACTTTGGGGTTTGCTTTAGAAGAATGTTTGAGGCATGCCAGTACAATGGAACAAAAAGCTTACTTAAAGGGATTTTTCTTTTCAAGCAAAACCTGTCTCAATTCTCTGGAAATGTAGGAGCAGAGAACTGGAAAGGCACTTTCTCTCTCCTTTACAGTTCTGCACAGAATGGCAGTATTTTGTTTGATTGGTTTGGTTTTCTTTCTTGTCCATAAAGAAAACTGGAATAAAGACACCTTTTGTTTTGCATATTAATGTCTCCTTATATACTTATATAACTCACAATAGCGGTACAAGAGTATCCCTTCCCTATCCCTCCCCATTTTACGATTCCTTAGTTTTCTACTCAGTCACAGATCACCATTTTTCAAACAACAGTTGAATTATTTCAGGTTTGTCTTTTTTTTTTTTTTTTTTTTTTTTTAATCTAGAATGCCAAGAAACTTCTGTCGTGATTGTGAAAATCACGGGGTGCATTAAAATATAACAACAACATGAAAACAAAAATATATTTCATGTGTTTTGCATTTAAACATGGCAAAAGAATAGTCACTCATATAATTTACTGAATAAAAAACCCGATCCTGCTATTCCCATTTTCATTGAAAGGTCTCTAATCTGTCAGTAAGTCCTAGCAGTGCTGCTAGCCCACTCTATAGCAACAACACTGAACCAGATAACTTTCTGTAACTCAGCCATCATGACCACTTTATTGTCATCACATGTAAGGAGCACAGTGTCTACTTGGAAGAACTGTCTGAGAATCTGAAACAGAGCATGAAAGAAAAGAAGGCTTCCTCTGCCCTGACTTCTTTACTTCCTTTTCTGCATAGTTATTTTTCTGAACAAGAAGGGATTTGTTCATTCTGATGAGGACTTTGATGTTTTCCATTACACTGAAATACTCAGTGTATCAGGGGATTCTCAACAACATGGATCCACTTAATTAATACTTAATTATTCTGGAAATCCTACCAAAGCACTTAAAACAATTACAGCAATAGCAAATGAACTCATCATGAATTCATCAAGATGCACTAAATTAATTAATACTGGTTGGACACTCATTTTCTACAGATGTTGAACGCACTGTAGGATATTTTAGCTGAATCAAAAAAACAGAACTTCTGGAATGTTTATTTAACCTATGTCGGGACCAAATACCATTTTCATTTATCACCTATAGAAAAGCATATAAATTAAAACTTATAAAGCCTATGTGGCAAACTGCATTCGTATTTTTCAGTGAGGAAAATGACAGAATAGAATTCTTTTTAATACGGTGTCAATGGTGAAGAGAAAGATGAGTTATATATGTCACCTTGGAATTTCCCTTAAATAGTGAGTGTTTGAGAAAACCATTTCTTGTTAATATACTTCTACTCTTTATAGACACAGCCATAAGAAGAGTAGATGGAGCCTTGTGGGTAAAGAATTCCATGCAATGTTTTCACGTTGGAGATATTTAATCTATTTTTGGCCTGTAGAAAAAACTTTGTGTAGGTCAGTTGTCTTTCCATGTCCTTAACGTGTAGGAATAACAAAGCAGAAGGACAACAGTAATTACATAGTCCAGAATACAACACCCTCCATGCAGCACCACAAGAAGGAAAGATAAAGGGATAAGTCATCTAAGAATACATTTTTTAGTGTTTCACCAACAGGCACAGGTATTTTCAATAATTCAAATCTTGTCTGCAATTGCCCATACATAATATTTATTCATTCCTGAAAGCAGGTACGCTATCCTATATCAAATTTCTATAAGGAAGTTTTGCCAGACATTTATTTCCTCTCTACCCCTACCCATAATTAATAATACAGTATTTAGCAGAGAAGTTGGTTCTGTAGTAAGAGGATAATTTGTCGAAGGGTTATAGGCAGAAACAAGATCTTTGGAGCCTGTCATGAACAAGGGACCAAATTACAGTCAAACTGTGTATTGTAGTGTGTGTATTATATAACATTTATGGTAGGGATGAAAAAGAATGTGTGGGATTTTAACATGTCTCCCTCAAGAAGATTGGTGTGAATAAGGACTAAGAAACACTCTAAATAGCCTTAAAAAACAAACAAAAAATCTCATTAGATGCCTCAGCGGAACCATCTCTAGCACTGCTTAGCATAGAGGTTGTATGTTTTTACTGATCAGCAAAATAAAGAAGGAAAAACTAAGCCAAAAGACTGGAAATTAGAACTAAAAAACAATGAAAAATTATTACGTTAAAAACCAGACAAAACAAGCCTGTCTTGAAAGTTCAGACAAAGCAGTCCTTAGCATTTCCCAACTAAAGCCCACTGTAGCCTGATGTCCTAACTATATAGTAACCATATGTTATATTAAAAAAAAAAAAAGTGTTGTTAGGTAACTAGATGCAGATTTGTTACCTAAACATAAAATATTTGTTTGAATAATTTATTTTAAAATACCAAATGTATTTTAAAATAATATTTCTACTTCCATAAAGTTTCATTTTATATACATAACAAATATTGCCAGGAAAGCTGGATTCGGTATACCAGCTGAATGTTTTTAACATTTAAATGCAAAAGATCCTTAAGTAAATTTACATTTTCCCATTTATTTTTTACTACTACAATTACCACTAAAATATGAACCAGATAAGAGAGAATAAGAATATAATGGAATCTTTCTTTGGATAGGACAAAGTATTACAAAAATTTCAAACCTGTCTTTGCTGAGTTGATTAAACATCCATTATACACTTTCAATTTACTATGCTGTTTTAATGCCAAATAATTTCAGACTTACTATAGCACTTTTTGTCCTGGGAAGTGCTACTTATCTTTCAGCGTAACATAATTTAATAAAATTATATTTTTTTCTAAATTTTCTAATGGAAACAGATAGCTTAAGACAAATAATCCTATACCAATTAAATAGGGAATGCAAGACCAAAACATCAGGTATTTCTTGATAATGAGGACACCCAAGAATTCTCCATGTCATTTGTGACACAAAGTACTTTTCTTATGGAACAAGCAGGGAATCTATTTCACTCAAATTGATTGACATTTCTCAGAGGGAAGATATTGACTTTTATTAGCCTCTTTTGGCTTGTAGCTTTTTCTTTCACTCTCAAAGTCTTCAAATAAATTGTTTCAGTGGACGCACACACAAAGAAATAAAACTCCTTTGACTTGTGATAGAGCCTTTGCTACAAACAGCAATATTCATTGCAGTCTTATTGCAGAAACTCCAATAGAGGAATAATTCACATTGAATTATTAATTTCAAAGTGCCCTGAAAATTAAAAAATACAAATGAAAAATATAGAAACAGAGTGAAAAAATGCAGTGGCCGAATGGAGTACTTACTAGATATCAACTAAGTTTTAAATACCATTTCCACTTTCTTCCTAACACAGAAAAAAAAGATAACTTTTTTTTCCCCCCTATAGCATGTAGTTTAGTGGAAGTGCTTATAAACATTGAAGAACTAAATTAGCTGCCCTTCATAATCTGCACCTGGCTCATGTTTATGGTGCAGTGTTCATGTGATTGGCAATGACAGTATGCCTTATGCTTTCTGACCATTTAGAATCACTTTCTTAAAAATTAAAAGTCTGCAAAACAAGGTTAAAGTTTAATCTTTTGTTATGCTAATTAAGAGTACCAAGTAGTTTAAAAACAAATGTCAGATGTGTGAGGACCAGATTTTCATAGTTACTGATAATAAAAGCCATCTTTACTTCAGTGATCTTTTCACTGACACTCGTTAGCAAAGGTAAGGCTACTCAATATGAAAAAATGTTAAAAGTCATTCAAATGAGTCTGTAAATGTGTGCAAATATTTTTTTCTAAAGTATGCAGAATATGAAGGATGTTTGGAATAACATTTTTTCTATGTTTGTTTCAAGTATATCTGTTTTCTTCCTACAGATACTAAACCCTGTGCTTTAATAGGAATAAAACAAAGCAAACCAAATTAATTAAAGCAAACCAAAAAGATCAGAATGTGACAGAAAGACACCTTGGGTAGATACGTAACAGGAACAATTAACCAATGTGCTTCTTGCTGGTTTTTGTATCAGTTTGAATGCTTTCCCTGTCACTGTAATAATCTCTGATGAAACTGTGAGAACATGAATGGTAGCAGAAGAAGTGACCCAGTGCAATGAACAGTCCTGGGTAAAGAACTTACACTGAGGTCTAGTTACCTTGTTTCCTAGCATTTCCTGCAATGAAAAAGTTCCAAAGGGAAATCTGAGAAAATGCATTTCAAAATGCAGTAAACATTTTAGCCTAAAAAAAGGTAAAAACCCTTTTCCCTTCTCTCTTTTAATTTGGCTGGAGAAATGGAAGACATAACACCGGTAATTTTCTAAAATATGTAGGTTCTGTGACACGAGAAACATATCTGATGAATCCTATGCTGTCCTTTCAAACACCTCCTTTTGAAGAAGAGTAATAATTTCCTTCCTATAGTAGAGAATATTTTCCAATATTTCAATGAAGGTAAATTCCCCAAATATGAAATTTACGTAATATATAAAATAAGTGCCATTATTTGTTACACGACACAGAAATCCTTTCTGAATTCCGCTGTATTAGACCATGGAACAATATATTCCACAGTCCAACAGGAGATGGAGGAATGTATTAATAAGAACTTTAAAAAAAATTCCCAGTAGCAGTTAATTTTATTATGTATTTTTGCAAAACTTTGATTTGTTTCTCCTCATTTTAGCTTTTCAGCTGTCCTAGCCTTATCTTTTCCTTTTTCATGCAACTCCTACTTGAAATGTTGAAGGTCAGAGTTGAGTTCAGGTTCTGTACCAGAGTAACTTTTCCTTTGCCTCAATTCTCCCCATGACCTTTAAATCCAATTCAAGACAAAACACAATCTCACCAATAATTTACCCCAGTGGTGATCATCATAAACAAATGTGTGCTTTTAAAATGAGATCACAGACTAAGTCGAGCTACATAAAAGAAGAGATAAAATTAAAGCAAAGACATACAAATATTTTGTGTCCTTGTACTGCAAAGAACAGTTTTGAATCAGGTTCTAGCCTATGAAATATCTGATTCAACAGATCATCAACCAATGATTGCCTGATTTTTTATATTTTTTTAATCAAAATTGTTTGCCCTTATCAGAAAAACTGATATCACAATGACAAGGAAGTCACAGCTATCATTTTAAAACTAACATTGTTCCTTGGTGGCAACCACAAAAGTACAATGGAACAAAGATTTTTCATTCAAACTTTACTTTTCTTCTTTTTCAGCATTCATTTAAGACCCTTCTTACTTAAAATTGTAAAACTATACCCCCAAACTCTTAGTTTCAAAATAAGGAGGTAATATTATAAATATGCTTAGTTTTACACATAATAAAGCTGTGTCTGTTCAAGAGATAATAGAATTTCTTGTGGATGTATGAAGCAGTTGACACAACTGACCTCTTCCAGAGCTGTCACAGCTTGCAATGTAAATATGCATGAGATTCACATTTTTAAGCTGATAAAAGGCAAATTCAACATATTTGAAAAGTAAGGCTCAAAGGTAAGTGCTGAATCAATGAAAAGGCAAAGATCATCACAAAGCACAATGAAAACAGAAGAGGCCTAGAATTTGTTCAAGGACAAACTTTTAGATAAAATGAAGGACATTATAGTGGCAGTGGCTAATTGTTAAATCCACAAAGACCACGTTACCTTCTAATTTTATACATTCAAAAATATTCTTTCAGTTGCTAAAAGTCATCTTAGCAGAGAGGCTGCAAACATGAACAAGAAGTTATCCCAACAATGACAGCATAATGAGAAAGTCACTATAATCAGAGGAATAAAAATTATTATCCTAGTTATTATTGTTCCTGCTGAATTTTATGCATTGTGACAATGCTTTTTCTAAGTGTCATCTGAGTGTAATCTCAGTGACATACCAGATGGAATTGGCAGTACAAGTGTGGGGTTTTTATTACTGTGGTTTTTCTAATATAGGAACTGGAATAGAGAAATTAAAACTTCATGAATGTTGTTAAAAACATTAGCAATATTAGCAACACAAGCACAGTCATTGTCCTAAAAGTACACAAGAAAGATAGACAGATGAAGAATAAGGACAGCAAAAGTATTACAGAAACACAAAAGGCCAAAAAAAAAAGTGTAAATAGCTTTCTATCTCCTTGTCTTTATTTCCCTTTATCTGAGAAACAAAACAGACAAGAGGTAATGGGAAAAAGGGAAACTGCAAAATATGAAAAGACAAAAAAAGCGAAGAATGAAGAAGAAGATTTAGTGCCAAAAGGGAAAACATTAAGATGTTAGATGAATATAATAGCTATGGCTTCTGATATTTGTTATAGAGAAATAAATGATATAAAATAGAGTGATCATTAAAACAAATTTATAATGTAATAATATGAGTACCATGATACCGGATCAGAACAAAACTCATTCTTTCTTCCATTGCAGATATGTAGGTAAAGAATATAAGACACAGGACAAGTATAAATTGATCTTTCCCTAGACTGCCTCTCAAAAATCTGACAAATGGTAGTTTAAGAACTTTCTAGGTGGAAGAATAAGTATTGTGTAAGAATTTCATGCAATAAACTATGTGTCTAAAATCATTGCTGCTGCTTTTATGAACCCAAACACTGGGGAGAAAATGATCAGGAAAATGATCAACACAAATATTTTCCTCTAACTTTCCTTCCTTCTATATCTGCCATGTTAGAGCTCTATTCTAAATCACAAAGTGCAACCAGGAACTGGCCCTGGGAGAATGATCAGAGGTGATGTGCAAGCTTTCTGCTGGCAAGGATGGCAAAGATATGAGAAGAAAACAATAAGCATGGGATCCATTACTATATGGAACCCAGGAGCCCTTAGCCTATTTTTTTTTATGAACCAGTTCATCAGTCCTCTTGTTTAATGAAAAATCAACTTCTTTCCCACGGTACTTTTGATGTACCTGATTATGTAACTTTGCTGAATCCGTGACTACAGGATGATGTTCCCTGAATTTTTTGCCATACTGAATAAAACTGAAACTCAAAGCTGGATTTTGGCAGAACCCACACAATTAAAACTATTTCTATCCATATGTTTTATGATAATTTCCTATGTAAAACTCTATAATTTTTTTTACTCATCTTTCATTTAGAAATTTAACCTTTTAGTAATCTGCTTTCTATTCCCAAAATATATTTCCTCTATTGTAAAGATAGCATGTTCATGATATTTTCAGACCCAAGATGTAGTACAGTTAGAGAAAATCCAGCAAAAAAAAGCCATAAGGGTGGTAGAGTTCCAACTCCTATGGCTTAGTAAGAGAGTTTTAGTAAGAGGAGTTGCTACAGACTGAAGAGAAAATTGAAGACATGATAACTGTTCTCAATGTCCATAGTGGAGAAGTCAAAAAGTATCAGACTTAAAATAAAGGAAGAAAACTTTAGGCTAGACTTGGAGAAAGATTTTCTATTAGAAGGACTTCTAAGAACTAAATAGGTTACTGAGTTAAATTGTAGAGACTCAAGATTGGCAACCTTTAAGACCATATCTGACAAAGTATGTCAGGAATGACCTTGCTAGAGTTGATAAAGATTAACTCAATAAAGTGGAAGAATACCCCTCCAACTGCTGTAACTCTGATTGTAGCTCATTATTGCACCTGGGAGTAGATTGCACATGCCCATTTAGAAACAGAGAAAAATGGTATTAAGCATAGCTCTAAAGACATTGTTGTTTAAATACTTAAATTCAGCTTTTGCAAAAAAAAAAAAAAAGAATATATTTACATGGAGATAACTTTTTTATCTTTTTTACATTTAAAAAATCAGTCTTTGAAAAGAAATTGCTATTTGTAAACAGGTTGACTCTCTAGTAAACTTTATTGAATGAAAGTTATAACTGTTGTATAACAAGGAAATTCAAATTATATTTGTGGATGAGCAGCATGTCAGGGCTGTGCCTATGCACATACCCAGCACACTCAGCCATCAATTCCCTGAGTGGTTCCAGAACTTTGCATCTGTCGTTAGCAAAGATGAGACAAGGAACTTATCTGAGACAAAGTGGCTCACTGAACTGCTCTCTGGTTTCAAACAATGCATTCATATCCTTACTCTAGGTAGCTGTTGTTGGACCTAGACCAATTGTTAGGCACTGTTTGTATGGACAGATGTATTGATAAACACCCTGGGTATACTGTCAGGTAGTCACAGGAACTCTCCAGACAGGTCCTTCTGCATGTGCCTAAGATATTTCTAAAAAGTCATATTTTAGAATTTTTTCCTGCAGATTTGGAAATTTTTATTTCACAGAATGAGTAAGATTGGAAGGGAATACAGTGGGTCATCTGGTCCAACCTCCCTGCTCAAGCAGGGTCATCCTAGAGCCTGCTTCACAGGACTGAGTCTGGGTGGGTTTTGAATAACTCTCTGAGCAGCCTGTTCCAGTGCCTCACCACCTGCAAAGTAAAGAATTTCTTCGTAATATCTAATTTAAACCTGTCCTCTTTTAGTTTAAAGCCATTCCCCCTTGTCCTATCACTACATGCACTTGTAAAAAGTCCCTCTCCAACTTTATCATAGGCCCCCTCTAGGTACTGGTAGGCTGCTAGAAAGTCTCCCTGGAGTTTTCCCTTCTCCAGGCTGAACAACCTCTCTCAGTCAGTGGAAGTACCCATGCCCAACATTCCACATGTGCTGTATCCAGCCGGTCCTGGACTGGATGCTGTGGGAAGCTGATCTCCCTCTTGGGCCTGCATGACAGCTCATCTTGAGCCTCATCTCTGGCACTGTCTGCCCCCATGGTGCACCAGTGCTGGGGGCTGTCAGTGGTCCTGCTGCTGGTCCCAGCTTTGTCCGCTGAGCTCAGACCCTGTGGAATGGTGCTCACTGAGGAGATCCTGGCCATCCCTGGGGTCCTCCATGATGCTGCAGACATGCGCTGTTTGTGGACATAGCTGGTCCTCCTGGATGCAAAGATCAGGTTGGGACTGTTCCTAGATCAGCCTGACTTTGTGATCTCTTCACAGAGAAAGGTCATGAGCAGCAGGAAAGGGAAGCACCCAGCTACCACATGGACAGGCTGCAGGCTGCTGAAGGCAGCCCATGGAGGATGGGCACATGGCCAGGCATATGCTGCGCTATTATGGCACTTGAGGACAATGAGATTGCCTATCCCTGTGTTGTGGAGGGGTGCATCCAGCCCCAGCTTTTGTTCTGCTTTGTGGAGTATTCAACTTTTGCTTTACCTATTAAATTGTATCTATCTCAACCCTAGAGCTTCCTCACTGATCCTTCCAATTCTCTCCTCCACCTCACTGCACAGCAGTGAGTGAGTGGCTGTGCAGGGCTTAGCATATATATATGTAAGTATATAGATATTATATATATGTATATATAACAGCAAACCTCATTTTGACCAAAATAATATTGGAGAAATTCCTGAGTTCTTCGATTAACCCCATTTGTTTGTATGCATTATCTTCAGCATATTTATACTTACATTTTAATTTCTTACTTGATTTTGTAAACAGTGAAAATATGGCTTTAGCACTTCTAAAAAAGTAATATTATTTCAACGTATTTCACCCAGTATTTCACCTAATGTACCAGAGCTCTTGTAATGTAGCTCTTTCAACTGTTGTATTTTAAACTCTTTTGATTATTTAACCCTGCTAGGCTGTAACAAGTCATGGCCTTGTTCTTACATAAAATATTCACGTGCTTAACTTTAAGTAAAAATAACATCATAAAAATCAATGAGCTAAGCAGATGTTTAAAATTAATCATGACAATAAATGTTTGGAGATTCAATGCCTCTAAATTATATGTACCAAAGGTATTATAGTAACTTTCAAGGAATTACAAGAATTTTTACAAAAAAATCCTAAATGGTAGCATCAAATTAACACTTCTGTATATATTACTGAGTAATAACTTTGGGCATTACCTTTTCCCCTAAAAATTGAAATCCTAGGCCAAACCAAATGGAGTTTCTAATTTCTAGAAGGATGAGCCCTGATTAAGAAGCATATGTAGTGAAGGGAAGAAAGCAAGAGGGAATAGTAGCCAGAAGTTATAAACAACTTAAAAATAATTTCTGAGTGCAATATTATTCAGAAGAATTTCAGGGCTATTTCCAAATTTGTGTTATAATCAAGTGCAACTTATGCAAAATTTAACACATAAAAATGTAAAACAGACTCAAACATTTTGTTTGAGTTTTTGCAGGTGCCTCAATTCCTACTGTGTCAAATTACTTACATAGTTTACACAAGAGTCATGAGATAAAATTCATAAATGGATTAAAAGAAACAGTCACAACCTTTTAGTGTTGCTGGTATTCCCACAAGGCCTGTCTACAATGATATACTTATGCTTTCCTTTTTTTTTTTCTCATTGGTCCAGATCTTCCTGTCATTATTGGTTGCACAATAAGGTCCAGCTTCAACCTGAGATGTTCATCTGTCCCTGTCCGTATTCTAGGTGGAGAGTTAACTATTTACAATGAATCTTCCTGGGCAAGGATTTTAAGAAATGTATCTGGTTTCATGGATTCAACTCCAGCATCCTAACCACACATGTTGGTACAGTATTTTATTATACATAAAACCCTGGGGCCTCATTTTCTTATTTCATAAAAGATATTTTCCCTGGTCACATATAATTTGGGATTTTTGTTGAGGACATGTGTTTTCACTTCATCATACATTGAAAATTCTTCCAAATTAACCACCCTAGAGCAAACAAACTAGATAACTTGGTTAATCAAAATTAGAAAAGTAAACAGGTCCTGAATTCTTAATGGACTGCCAGTCTGGGAAGACAATTTGTATCTTTCAACTTGAATCGCGAAAACTATAGTATCTTTAAGATTACTTTGTTATGACTTTGAGGGTTCCAAGTCTTTCTTCTACTCTCTCATCTCCTCCTTTTATGGCAAAAGACATGATAACACTGGCCTTAATCTATGACTTTGAGGGTTCCAAGTCTTTCTTCTACTCTCTCATCTCCTCCTTTTATGGCAAAAGACATGGTAACATTGGCCTTAATCCCTCAAATAAAGCGACAGGTCAGCCTTTGCTATTAAGTAGCTTGATGTTAATTCCTACAGTCCAGAGATAAACAGGTACGTTTGGAAAGCAACATTAGGAAAGCAATTTCAAATTCACAGAGTACGATTTGTTCTTTTCCATTGTCAAGGCAATCCTGATAATGTGAAGATATTTGCTACTGCCCTGTTAATCTGTTTTTACAAAGAGCTGTCCATTCTCTAATCTTGCTCAATTTAGTGAAGGCATTCTGCTTTTTCACTGCAAGAATTGCATTGTATACAGAACTTTTAGGTCAAAACAAAGTTCTTTGTACTTTCTTTCTACCTTTTCAGTGATTTTTGGTCATAATCATACCTACATGGTTGTACTCACATCTAACACTGATTGATCGGGGGTGTTAGTGTTATTGGCTAATGCATTTTCCATGTAATTCATTTCCTTATTGTGTAAATATATACCCTTACAGGGATCATACAAAACCCTTTCATAATGTGATGAAAATCAGAGAAATCTCTTGATGTCCAAGCTCACTGTAACAGAACCCAGGGCTGAGCTTAAGTCTGTCAGGTACTTAAGTTCCCGTCTCTGTGACAAAAAATGCTCTGGTATTCCCAGTTGTATTAGATATAGTTGCTTCTGGCATCATATAAGCAGTTCATCTGGTATACAACCCAAAATTATCTTGCTAGGTGGTCTGCCTAGATCTGGTCACAGATCCAAAATTTTAGGGTCTCAAACCAGGAACTTGTAACCACACACTGTCTTAGCCCAGAAAAAAGTATTCAGTTTCTGGTCTAGGGTAGCTAGGCAAGAATGTGACCAAGGATGACTTCGGAAAATTATTATAAAATCCATAGAAGTAAATATAGTAATAAGAGGCAGAAATAAAAATAAATAAAAAAATAATAATTGGGCTCGGCAAATAGATTTTCTGCTGAAAGCTGTCTCAGAAAATATCCATTTAGTTCTGTTTGTTATAGAAATCATCATGAAGCTGTATGCCTCCTAGTCATGGAATACAAACCAGATAAGTCTATGTAAAAGTATGCATGAGACACATTTACACTTTTATTACAATTTCATATATTCTTTAATGTGATAGAACTTGTCCCAAATACAGAACTTGCAAAGTCTGTAGGAAAAGACTCACATACAAAAAGGCAAATATAGGTAAATGGTATGTTCAATAAGGAATAAAAATAACAAATAAATCAGAATTCTGCAACAAGCCTTGCATCTTCAAAAAAAGGTAATGAGGTTCCAATTGGCAAAAAGTGTTGAAATGCTTAGCCCACTTGCTCAACAATAATCCATTCATCCATGAGCTTATTCCTGAAAAAAGCAGTTTCCTACATGGTTCATGATTCTGAAAGAGGCTGCATATTCTCAGTATGAGATTTCAAGGCACAGAAAGGATCTCTGGAGTAAACACACATGTTCTAATGACATAAAGGCATAAAAAAATAAGCTGGAAATAAATTAAAAAATATTCATTGCTTACAGATAATTCTACTCAAATATTACTCTAGAATAAGGATGATCAGCTGTAAGAATAACTAGCTGCATATTCTGACTCATCAGTTGAGTCTTACACAGACTGACACAAGGTGAACAACAAAACTGGCACAGTGTGCAGGCTGCAACTGGCAGAGAAGAAAATTCAGAGCACATTCCGTTTACATTAAAAGTCTGATGCAAAGCCCATTGTTCAAAAACACTCTGCATAAAAGGTGCAACACGGACCACAGAATCCCTGAGGGATTCTGGAAGGGCAGAGTGGATACTGTCCTTGTCTTATCTTACAGAGTTGGTGTCATGATCCCAGGATCCTGATGATCGTAGAATCATAGAATGGCTTGGGTTGGAAGGGACCTTAAAGACCCTTTAGGTCAAAGAATCACAAAATCAATTAGGTTGGAAAAGACCTCTGAGGTCATTCAGTTCAACCTATGACATAACACCACCATGTCAACTAGACCATAGCACTGAGTGCCACATTTAGACTTTCCTTAAACACCTCCAGGGATAGTGACTCCACCGCCTCTCTAGCCAGTCCATTCCAAATCCCCTGCTGTGGACTGTGGATCCACTAGACTGAGTAGTTCAAAGCCCTATCCAACATGGTCTTGAACACTTCAAGGGATGGGGCATCCACAACCTCTCTGGGCAACCTGTTCCAGGGCCGTACCACCCTCACATTGAAGAATTTCTTCCTAACAAAGAATTTCTTCCCATGATGACTTTGCTTAATTCCTAATCAATCAGGGAAGCAGTGGACATATATTTCCTGGAGCCCCCTACCTGAACTTGACTATCTAGGAATGGTGAAAGAAACAAGAACTCTGTAAGAAGATGAACAAAACAGAAAAAATACCTGATTCACTGAAACATGAAATGCCCACCTTAAAGTTTCTCTGCTAAAGAAAATGGTGTAAATGATAGTGGATCCTATAGCTTGAGAGGCTAACTTTTCTGCCAATTGCTTAAAAACAACATGCAAGAAATAGATCTCTAAGAAAAAGAAAAAAAAAGACTGTGATTTAGGCTAGACATCTTAAATGTTAATATTTGGGTTTGATGATATTACTAGCTCTCTGTCAGAAATACCTGTCACAGACTTCATTAAAAAAATTAAATCAGTGACCTCCTTACTCAGCTTTAGAAGGGAAGACAGGTCTGCTTTATATCATATTAATTTCTTTAAATTACAGTCTGCAGTCAGTTATACCAGCTTATTGCATGTTTATAGTGCTCTCTCAAAAATGTTTCAAGTAGAAATGTCATTCATTTATATGATTATTGTTATGAGACTCTTTCTCTCTGCCTCTTTCAGGAAGGAAGTACAGGGAGTTTGCCCTGCATCTGTTTGGCAAAATGCAAAACACACAGGAAATCTACCTACCTTCAAGAGATTTCTGTTAATTGTGCCCCTGGATGTACACTGATATACAGATCCAGAGTGGAAAGACGTATTCTGAGACTTCCTATTAGTGCCCTGCTACACATATGAGTGCTTATACCATACTTTTTAGACCATGATATCAACGAATTTGAAACATCGGATCTCAGCTACCAAATCTTATGAATAGCCATTTAAAACATAGGAAGCACAAAAGCAGAGATTCAACAATAAATATAGACCACAATATTACAGATGCATAAAATTTATAGAATTGTAACAATATGTACAAAGTAGAAAATCTTATCTGGTTTATTCTAAGAAAGAAATGCAGAAGATTCAGTTCAGGTATCAGATAAAATTCAGACTGATTCCTACTTTATCCATGTAAGTTCAGCCAAGCATAATAAATCCTTCACAAACTGTAAAAGCATGTATAAGCTCACTTTAGTGAGAAAAATAGTATTGCTACTTGTCATCATAATAGAGGATCATCACAGGTTAATTTCCTTCTTGAAACCTCTGCATATGGATTGTAACCAAACCTCCAGATGCTTTAAGACAGGATAAACAGCTTACAGTGAGTTACAACGTCTGCAATGGGTAATTTTGAATCAGTAAGATTTGATTCTATTAAGATAAGTATCTCACATAGATTCAAATCTGTTCCACTTCTCTTAGCTAATTAGAAATTTACTTAATTATAATGGATAGTTTTCTAGGCTGTCAGAATTAAGTTTTAAACACTGCCCACAGTCTGAAAAACTTTTTTATTACATTTCCATTTCCAGGATTTTATTTAACCATTATTAAACTGTTGTGGTAAGTCATAATACATACAGCATGTAAGAAAAATCTTTTTTTTTTCATACTGTAACTTTCCCTCAGCTACAGAAATCACTTTTTTCCCTCTAGGGTGCTCTCCATGAATTACATTTGAACCTTCACTGTGTGTTTATGTAAAGAGAGATAATAATAGAAAAAGTTATTCCTCATTTAATTCTTATGTTAAATAATTGTGATTTCTATAACTCCTCCACATAGTCATCATGAAGTGCAAACTTTAATGTTCTAGCTGCAGGGTAAGTTAAGAACACATAATACAATAATTAATGGAGTGTAGGGTAAGTTAGGAACACACAATAATTAATGGATTGTAGGTGGGTCATACAAGTATAACATTTCAACCATCTATTTCTTCTTCAAAATGGTTATGTGGTGAACTGGTTCCAAAAGCCAGTGCACCACCATAGCAATGTAATTTCCTTATCAGGGCATCCAAAGACTGAACTATTCTGTTTAAGTGATGCAGTTTTAAAGTATCTCTAGAAATGGGGGGTTTGAAAATTGGCTCTCAAAGTAACTGTGAAGTTGAAATTGTTATCGAGTAGAAATACCAAGTTCAGAGCTCTCTCATTTTGATGTTGAAAACAGAAAAGAGTTTCATAACATCATAAGTTGCTTGCAAATATTTATTTGGTTCTTTTACATGGAGGGACAACTTAATCCAATGAAGAATTTAAATTACTTTACTTTGGTCATGTAGAAAAATTCACCTCTAGGGAAATCAAATTTTAAGAAACCAGGGAAATCATTTGAACATGTGAGTTTTCTATTCAAATTTGATTGGGATTATTAGTCTGACTAACCTGGTTGTTTTAAGCAAATGTACAAAGATGAAATAGTAATCTGACCACTCAAAGAGGTGTGCAGGGTAAGGATGTAACAGATATCGTCAAAGCCATAAGCAGATCTGTTACAAGCATGTGTTAGACATTTAGATTGCAGTGTCTTCTGTTTTCTGTCTTTACTTTTCCTACCAGTTGACATCTGTTCCCAGGCGATATCTCCTTGCCAGCTGATTTTGCTGCACCCAGAAAAGTCTTACATATGTCCTTCCAACTCTTTGTAAATGGTAGAGTATGTGACTGTAGAACCACCTTTTCCAAAAAAAGTCTTCCTGCAAGTCTTTTTAGAACAGTCATGGTCAGGTTAAGCACAGCACTCAGATTGTAATTTATCTTTAAGAATGATCTACTTCTCACTGAACTGTTAAATTCAGGTACAGTGAACTACACTTGTAACTAGAACTACACAAGCAGAGTGAATTCATTATTAAAATAATCAGTATAATAAGGGAAGATCTAGATAATTGCTAGTGGAGAAAGTTGCATAGTCAGTGTCTCCCAAATTACATTATTCAAATGTGTGTACTCTTAAAGACAATCTACAAAACTATCTTTAAACCTTTGCCATATTTTGTGCTTAAAAAAAGGCTACAACAAGATTGCAGAGTCTACAATGTGCCTCAAAAGACTATTTTCTGCCTCCTTTCTTCGGAATATTTCTGAAATTGTCATACACTTCTCCAGATTCTAATGTAGCAACTAATGCTTCATATGTATTTCTATGGTCCATCTATTCTACACAACATTTTGCTTCTGTTTTGATAATAGATTAGGAGCACTTCTGCAAAGCCTGTCTATAAATACTACAATCAGTGTTAGAACAAAAGTAGATCTAGCCAAAATATGTTAGTTCGTTTCAATAAATTGTTCTTATCATAAACCACTTAAAGTGTTTCATCGAATAAAGAAGGTTTCTACCTTCATACAACTTCCAAGAGTTTATAGGGAGCAAGTTCTCCAACAGCAACAGAATTTTAGCATGTAGAAGCTACGAAAGAAGACTTTGTCAAGATTTTGATACATAGATCTCTAATACATTAGCATATCATTTTTCTTCAGTTCCTTGGCTCTGTTCTGCCTCCTCTCTCTCCTAACAGCAGCCTTCTGATGCTTTCCTTTAATTGCACACTGCCCTCTGTGTCTTCCAATCTGTTTACTGACCAACAGTATGTGCTGGCATTTTGCGGTTTTTGAATAGGATTTGTGAAAATATTTGTAAATATTCCTGCATCAGTGTTGCATAACCAACTGTATGAAGAACTATTTGCATTCACAGGCAGAAAAATAATTTAACTTGTAACCTTTCCAGCTCTCCTGTTCTATGTATTCATTAAGATCTTTAATCATTTCTCCCACCTGCCCTCTTTTTTTTAAAGGTCACATTTGGTTTCAGATTGAAAAAGACCCTTTCTTAAATATATATATTTGCATATATAAAATTTATCAAAATTTGTAAGTAACATGTTTCATGTCATCAATTTACTAGCAAAAACCCAGCAGTACCTATTTACCTTTTCACTCTTTCTCAGACAATAGCATTTTATGACTGATTTCTAGGTCTATATGATCCAACTCCCAGTCATAGTAAAGAATGCCTAGAATAACCAGTAACAAGTAATAAAAATAAGATGAAAAATTGATTACACATACAGACATAAAATCAAAAGTTTTGGCAGCCTGAAGGATCTCTAAAATATACGTATTATGCTTATATCAGGAAAAATGTTTTCCACTGGAATGAAAAAAAATCCAGTTGATGTGCATTTTTTCATATACAATATTAATGCCTTCTTTTAGCTGTAATGCTTTATACTTTTTTCTTTAAACCTCCTTAGCTTGTGTTTAATCTTCTTAACTGAAGTGTCTAATTCACAATCTTAATTACCAAGGTTTTCCTCTCTAGCCAGTCACCCCTCCAGGGAATAATTTAGTAGACCTAAATTCTCTGGAGTGGTTTATCACTTTCAATTAGCTATTGAGGCAGCAGAAAGCGGAAACTTTCCAAAATTACAAGCACTGTACAAGGAGTAGCATGAGTTCATGCCTTCACATTTAAAAAAACTCGTGTATCAGTTTGCTCTGCTTGAAAGAGTTTTGTGGCACAATATTCACCCTAAACTTTTCCTTCCCAGCTGGAGATAGGCAGATTCCTGTTGCCAATAGTCTTGCTATTTATTCTTACTATACTAACTGCTAGAACACTGCTCAGGAGAATCAGAACAGAGCAGTTCAGGGTACTTAAACTAGACTGCCAGAATATCTTTATTTCTTTTCCCACTGACTGGAGCCTACATATGCAAATCTTGTAACTGAGCACCAGCAGAGGAATTCAAATTCTGACACCTAAATCTGAAAGACTTAACTTAGCCCTGAGTACCTTCCCTGTCTTAAAAGAATGTCAGTTTTATGTACTGATCTTTGGGAAGAGATCTTCCAGATTTCTAGATATCTGGAGCATGCCCAGATGTCCAAATAACCTCTAGTGAAAGGACATGTCGCAGAGCTGTAGAAGGTACCTCATGCTCTTTAGGCACACAGACATATAACCTCACTGCAAATGTGACAGAAAATTTTGCTACAGAGTCTCCTAGGTTTATTGTAGTGTCATAGAATCATAGAATAGCCTGAGTGAAAAGGGATTCACAAGGATCATCAAAGTCCAGCTCTTGTACCTGCACAGGACAGCCCCAAGAATCACACCATGTGCCTGAGCGATTTATGCAAATGCTTCTTGAACTCTGTCAGGCTTGATGCTGTGGCCACTTCCCTGGGGAGCCTGTTCCAATGCCAAACCACCCTCTGGGTGAAGAACATTTTCCTAATATCTAACCTAAATATCCCCCAATGCAGCTTAATGCCATTCCTTCAGGTCCTATTGCTGGTCACAAGAGAGAAGAGATCAGTACCTGCCTCTCCTCCTCCCCTCACAAGGAAGTTGTAGACTGCACTGAGGTCTCCCCTCAGTCTCCTCCAGGCTGAACAGATCAAGTGACTTCAGCTGCTCCTCATATGGCTTCCCCTCTAGACAATCTTCACAGCCCTCCTTTGGATGCTCTCTAATAGCTTTATATCTTATATTGTGGCACCCAAAACTGCACAAAGAACTCGAGGTGAGGGTGCACCAGCACAGAGTAGAGCTGGACAATCATATCCCTTGACTGGCTCATGATGCTTTTGCAGATGCTAAGTCTCAGTGCCAAATATACTGCAGGTCTACTGTATTTCCCCTTGCAAGTGTTGGAAGGACAAGGGTAAGTGCTGGAAGGTATCTTCTTTAAAAGGTTTGAACACCAAGGTGTCCTTGTCTGCCTCATTTCATGCTGAAATCTGGTTAACCATTACTGTGTTTTAGAAGTTCTCACACTGAAAACCCTATGCTAGAATAGCATTTGACATAGTTTTTATACTTAGTAGTGGTCTTTCTAAACAGAAAGTTACAATTCCAAAATTATTCTATGCACCTATATTCTGTGTTCTGTGCTGAGCAAGATAGTTCATATGAAATAAGAATATGTTGTCTATGGTTCCTATTAAAAAAAAAGAAAGTAATGAAGAATTGATATTTTTCAAAGTAGATCTCTTTTTACCATTTTTTTCAGCTTTCTGTTACTGCTTTTCTCCATTCTAAGCAAGACTGGAAGCAAAAAGTGCACTAGAAATTTTAGAAGGAAGATGGTTGTCATGAATTTGTCATGAATTGCCATGAGTTGTCATGAAGTTGTCATGAGTTGTCATGTCAGCTGTAAAATGTCAAAGGACTGAATTTTCAAATGTGCTTATCACTGTCAGTGAGGGAAACTCTCTAAAGTCCCCCATCCCATCATTTTCTTTGGGCATGATGTGCAGAAGGAAAAGCTTCCAGTTTCAAGTAAAGGAATAAATGGGAAAAAGAAGAGAGCTTCTGTCTTTGAAAATATGGCTGAGGCTTAAAAAAATTGCTACTCTGTTTCAAGTCTGGCCTATGGGTCCTTTTGCAGTTTTATGATAATGATAGAAGCTAGTTTTTAATATTACTAGTTAGGGAAAATATTAAAAATTAACCCAGTGCAAAGAACATGGTTTCTAATGACACAGCTGGCCATTATCACTTTTTTATCCTTGAAAAATGGTTCATAGGTGGTGCTAACTGTAGTCAGTCACTACCCACTATCTTGTGCTGACAGATAGCCACTCTGCTCTGGAGGGCACTTGCAGAGTGAAATTATTTTTAGTTGCAGATACTTAGGAGCTTCAAGTCATTACTATGAATCATGTGACATTAAACACTAGCGGCAAGCTGCCACCTCTGAAAAACCCTTTACTGTGACCCATGAGTATATGCACAATTAATATCAGATTGTACATCATTAAATTTTACTGTCTGACTTATGAATGAGTTCTGCCCTACAGGTATGGAAAGAAGAAACAGCAATGATCCTGCTTACCTGCCTGGGAACAAGTAACTTACTTTTGATGTGTCTTCCTCCATTACTTATAAAAAGACTGTTAATTACATTGGTGATATATCACCATACATTTTTTTTTCCTAATAGGGATTTCAATAAAAACTTACAGCTATTTATAGCAAATATTACTTCTTTCATCACTGACTAAAATTTATGTAATTTAATTAAATTATGCCCCGGTGATATTTTGAAAATGAAGTAGCTCTGAAGTAGCCCTTCAATGGAACTTAATTAATATTCTATCAGAGTATACTGCACATAAACCTAATTCTCTCAATAAGATGACACTCTCAATAGAAAAAGGTAGGAAAATCGGACCTTTTAACTTAGTATTATAAAGTTCATGCAGTTCAGATGCCCTGGCAAAGTAATTGTGCTGAACAAAAAAGACTGATGGAAAACTAACGTTTACTTGAGGATAAGTGTCTTCCAGAGAGGGTGCTCTCAGTGGTAGTGGTGATGCTGCATGTTTTGCATATTCAAACTCTGTCAGAATTTATGGGTGCTGCAATTAATTCTCATTAGTTTTGGCAAATGTTCAACACAGCTAGTTTTCTTGTCTTCTTATCCATTTATAGACAGCAGTCAATATACAATATTCTGTTTTCATATTTCTTTAAAATTTGCTCTTTTATTTCTCTAAATGCAGCCATCCAGGCTGCATCTGCACTATTTCCACTAGCTAGTGATATAATGTTCCTTTTTATTCACCCAGTCATACAAAGCCTTTCTCTGAATTTACTTGTAACTGTATGACTCTAGGTAATGACTGCAAGATCAAATTTTATGAAAATTTAACACCTAAAAGTTCTTTTTTTTATTTATATTTTGTTAAGATAAAATAACTCCTCTTTTCCATGAAATAAATTTTTGGTAATTTTAAACCGACATTTTTCAGAGACTTTTTCAAATAGAAAAGTAAAGTTTTTTATAAAAAGGGAAGAAAATTACATCATCCTTTACGAAGGTAATTAGATTTTGCCCTCACAAAGATAATTTTAATAGTTGCAGAACATAATATGAGAACTTGTATGGGCAGACACATATGTAGGCAAAGGGAATTATTTTTTTTCTCAGGTGAAGATAAATATTTCAGGGAAGGAAAAGTATTAATTAGCATTATAATGAAAATTTGTGAGTTAGATACAGTGTGTAGTTTTTTCACTTCAAAAAAATCTTGGTCAATACAGATTTATATATTAATAGCCATATTCAATATAATACGCAGAGAAATGTAATGTGTACACTACATGTAAATTAAGGCCCCTCTTTCTTCTTTCTTATCATTAAACATCTACAGAGTACCATCACAGTGATGCAAGTTCCATCCACAGTAAAACCCTAATCTTAATTTCCATGTTTTCAAGTGATTATATTAATATTTATATAAAAACAATGCATATCTATGCAGAATCAGATATTTTGGATGTCCCTACAGTATATACATTCTAGTTGACCAACATCACTATAAGATATAAAATAGTCAATTTTCTTGCAGACAGAGAGTGTGGACCGATGCAGTCCAAGCCTGCTGCTGCTATGATTCAGAGTCAGGCTATTGCTCTTGCACTTTGACATTAACAGAAAGCTAATGCATGCTTAAAACAAAGCAAGTGCAATGTGATGTTTCAAAAAAAAGGACGTTTTTTAGTATTATGTACTTTCTTGAATCAGGTCTCACTGTTTGTGATGGGAGCAGAGTGGCAAAAATGGTAGTTATGATTACTACAACAACTGCAAGTACTGCTGTTCGTATCTTTAGTGGCCTTTGGTTCTGTGGCCTTTTTCCATCTAAATGCTATGTAGGAAAGGTTGACAGAAAGGGAGTCTGGTTTTCATCCCCTCCACATCTGGGTGAGAAAATACTGCTCCCTTTAAGCTTCATTACAGGAATTGAATGCATTCTTTTAAACACTAGTGTTGTTGCATATAGATTACAAACAGTTGCCTTTCCAGAACATACAGATTAAGACAAGTAAGGGTTTCTTTAAAACAGGCTTGGACAGGAGATAAGCTTTGCATGGGCCATGTGTGAGCCATGTGTACTAGATAGAATATCACCCAGTGTGAACTGGCCTCTATGTAACTCTGCTCCTTGGCACCAGCTTTGCAGCAATCCCTGTTGAGGTCATTTCAGTCCATTTGATAAGTGGGAAAGGACAGCTTCCCTTTAAATCTGGGAGCAGAGTAAATGAAGTCTACTGCAAAGGTATCAGAGCCAGTTTGGCCAAAGGAGGAAATAAAACATGAAGTCATTTCTGAAATTACTCAGTTTATGGGTAATTGGTAGTTACCCTTTAAACTACCTGGCATTCAAAAGACAACATATTCTAAATTTCTGGCAGCCATTAGAATGTTAATGTTTAAGGTTGGCATAAATTAGACTTACCTGAGCCAATCTATTACATGCTACTCTTACATACTTCAGCTGAGCTGTTCATGTTTTTGTTACTGTGGATTACCTCTTTTTCCTTTATTGCTGTGCTTCGATACAGACACATTTTGTTTTAATTGAGTGATTATAGCTATCTTACAGATTTGTTTAGCAGTGTTCAGCTGTTATCTACATTTGTAATCCTCATCTTTATAATTAATGTTATTTTTCTGATATTTTAATGTGAAATCACTTTGAAAAAGACAGTCTTTAACTGCTAATATAAACTTTAAAGAGATATGCTTACATATGCAAATATTTTCAGATATTCCGAGTTGAGTATCAGTGCTGCACAAATTTGCCCAAGTGGTTCAAATTTCCAAAAGCTCTCAAAAAACTAGTAACCTTTTGGAATAACTTGAAGTTAAAGTGACAAATGAGGGATGATGCTGAAGTTTCAATAATTTCAAATGACCCTTGTTCATTTTTTTAACCAATAAAAAGAATGAAACAATGAGCAAGCTTAGATTTTGAAACAGAATAAAACAAAGCACGGAGACAAATCACCGACACAGGATCTGCAAGAAAAAAAAAAAAAAAGAAAATATTTTGATTTTGAAGAGGAACTTTTGCCTTCAAAATTACCCTGCTTCACAGAATGACCAAATCATTTATTCAGTTATTTCTGATTCAAGTGTACTTTGCAACTATGCAGCTGAAATTCACTGAAGGAGCAAGTATGGACAAAATGACAAGAAATGAGATGAACTGACAAGAAATGGGATGAACTGTGCGTATGTTCACTGTCACAGGCATAAATGATGCAAAAATGCGCTCACCTTTTGCGACTAGTTCTTTTGACTCCTTTATGTATCTTCACAACAGTCATTTTCACTTTCATTTACTTAGAGCCATATGCCTGGGGATCTTTCCCATTCCCTCTGAGCTGCAGTAAATTTTTTCTTAAAGTCTTCCCTGGCTCCCTTACCTTTTGATTCTATTAACTATAAACCAGATTGAGCATTAAAACTGGTATATAACATCTGAATTCATTATGTATGTTATATTGAAATGTAATTTCAATTGATTTTATACTGTAGCTGTCCTAGAAACTTTAATCAGATTCCCCCTTCCATTTTTAATATAAAACTCTCTGTTAACAAATAAAAGAAGACAAAAATACAGCCACTTAAGATCACACATAGAAACTCTTTGCAACAAGCCTATTATTTTTGAAACAATAGCAAAGTATCTTATATTACACAAGACTGCTTTTTCTTTCCTGATAGCAACTGTTTGAGTTTGCATTAAATTGTATCTTCAAGTAAGAAAAAGCCCTTGAAGACAGAAATGTAGAGTGTTTTGTTCTGAGATTAAAGGAGACATTTTCTAGGCTGCTGCACAACCATATATTAGTATACACTTATTTAAAAACTTTATATTTCTGTACACTTTTGTCATTATTCTTTTTACATAAATTTCACTTTGGAATCTAAACATGAATAGTTAACAGTTTTCAAATGTATCAGTGAAAGTGAAATTGTTCCAAGTTAAAATGGAAATGAAAGCTTTGAAAAAATATGAATCTTATTATTCAGTACTACCAAAACCAATTAATTGATAGAATTTACAATTTATTTTGAAATTAAATTTTAAATTTACTAGACTGATAATTTACCAAACTGCAAACACCAAAATGTTTTGAGTTTTATCTCTATAAATGTTTTCAACTGCTTATTGGAATTATATTTTTGGATTTTTGATGACCACACAAAGAAAGTAAACTGTTTCTACAATAGAACAAAAGAATACCTTTGCACGACTTAATTTCTCTATTAAGCTTTCAAAGGCACAGCTAAGTAATGCAAGCTTTTGCAATTTTTCTCTATGCAATAAGGAAGACATATTGTTATTTGTTACTCAAGTAGGTTGTAAAAATAATATAGTCCTTTGGCAAACACAATCCCCCAGATAACCTACATTTCTTCATAAAAAATCAAACAGATTTTTTTTACTGGAGTGCACTATTGGAAGAAACTTGAAGAATTTTTACTATCACAAAAGCAATTTCCCAGCATGAGAGAGCACTTCATCGTATTAATCAGTAATAACCATGTAACTACTCTGTACTATTACTTAACAGTTTTCATTTTGAGTATTTATAGTAAGAAGTAGCAGATGTTTTGAAAGTTAGGTGTCTTGGTCTGCTTGACATACATTCAGATGGATAGACCTATTTTAGTCTATCGGAACAGGAAGCCGGGTCACTCAGTAAAGAATGGTCAATAAAAATGGTGAAATAGGTTTTCTTCCAAGGACTGATAGCTGGATAATTTGAGAAAGGGATGGAGAAGAATCACGAAATACCTCTGGATCGATGGCTATTAATTTAAGAGCAGCACATTTCCTGAAATGAAACAGTTGATGTTGTTATGTGGAACAATTACCATTTTCAATTAACTGACATTTCACATAGCTTTGAGACTAGAGGAAGACAATAACCCTCAGCACCTAATCTCAGCTCTGCTGTTAGGTGAGCCTTTTGTCAATAGTTCTGTACTATTATTTCAGAGGCAAACCAAATACACTGTGAGCAGTTACTTTCTTTGTCCTCAAACACTAAGGACTCCATAGACACAGTTCAGGCACAGTTCAGATGCAATGAGCATTAACACAACAGTCTGCCATACTAATGTGTATATATATATGTGTGTATATAACTATAGATATTTAAAAATACATGTGTATGGTTTTAAATATCTGTATATGTGCACTTTTTTTGCCATTTCATTAACATGAGCAACTCCGAGATTTTATGGTTGTTATAGTGTGTCACAATGAAATGGTAAAATAAATATCAGTAATACAGCAAGTTATCTCATTAGAATGATATTAACTAGTCTGCTCATCAACACTATGGGTTTTATCCTGCTGTACAAACCACCATTTAATTTCATAGGCTAAATTCTTACCACAGATCCAGACAAGTCTCTATAACGACACAGTTCTTTTAAGCTGACTTTAGATCCCCATAGAGTCAAAAATTCAGGAGAGAAGAACAATCAAGAAGAGCATGATGCAGGCTGTGAGTCAATAGCTGCCAGCTGTTGTAATTTTGCACTAACCCAAATCTCAAGTGTGTGTGGGTTGGTACATCTTTCTTGGTACTCAATTTGGTTATTGTTGGTTCCTCCTGAGAGCCAAATAGTGATTTTCGTGACATTGAACACAGGACAGGTGAATGAAGAGCCCAGCAAACACCAAAGCCAGCTCAGGAAGAGAGATGGAACACATGAATGAGAGATGCAGCAGAGGATGGGACTGCAGCAGCCCATATTTACATCAGCTTAGGCTGCTGTGGAAACACAGGTGCAGTAACATATTAATAAAAAAATTAAATAATAATAAAATAATAATAAAATTAATCTGGCAAAAAACACAGCACTGTGCTAAATTCCTTGTGCTTTCAGTTATTTCTGCTTTTTATCAACTTACTGTTTAGAATGAAATGGATAAACAGCCCAAGGATCAAGCCAAGAGCACAGTTTCTTTTTAGTTTCAGCCACTTTGAGAAGCACTATAGACTTGAATTTTTTTAGACACAAAAACCCAGCTAAAATACTTTAGAAATCTATACAAAGTGAGCCACAACACGAGGAAAAAAATCAAACCTACAGTCAAACAAATACTAACATGTTAAAAAATTATAAAAATAATTAGCTGGATTGAAAAATAACTGACTGGATTGTGAAAGTACGGAAGTGGATCAGCTCATCTTTTTAGCCTCTGAATAGAGTTCTGGAGAATGCAGGTATCCATTGATGCAAGGTTTGACTACCAAGAGACAAGCAATTTTTTCTATGATGTAGGAGAACAACTTAAATATCTATTTAATATATTGGGCTGATCTTTAGCTTGCAAAAACTGGCTCTTGGTGCAATGTAGAAACTATAATTGGTGAAATATTTCATCAGGAAATGAATAAAAATGTTAAAGAATAGAATGGAATAAAAATAAACATATACCACTACTTCCCTAAGAGGTGGAACTGTTTTCAGTTTTTACCTGCTTCCCTGTCTGAGACTAAACTATAATCCTAGCCACAAATGTTAGTTTCTCTTAAAAAGAAATCCCTACAATTATTGTTAATTTCTTTATATATGCAAAATAGTTTTAAAAGCAATGGTTAGATACAGAATTGTCAGAAGATATAGAAAGTATTTATTTAGACTGAATATAGAGCTTAAGGAAATTTTCTGAATAATAAACTAATTTTGACAAAAATTCATTAATCAGCATTATCTTAAGCTTTAAACATGTGGCCACTGATTTGAAAAAAAATATTTATTGAACAATAACAATAAAACATTTTCTTTTCTATACTGTATATATTCATATTTTGTTATTCTTTTTCTTTGCATCAGTGTGTGTTCTATTGTATTCTAAGCAATGGTACTAACATCTGTTATAAATGTGTTGTTCACAGATGTCTCCTCTCATCGTCTCTTTAAGAACACACATGCAGCTTTGATTGTTTCTAGATTTGTTTCTTTTCAAAATCAGCAAGACAAACACACTTTTTACACTGGAGGAGTTATGCTTGACTGCAGGTGACTTTCATTTTCAGGAAGGGGTAACAGAGTTTGCAATGATTTGTAGCTCCATTACGCTTTAGTACCAGAATGCCTGGAAATTTTATACCCCGTAGAAATTATTTTCCTTTTTGAAAGGTTTCTGAGTGCCAGAACTGTGCAAATATCAGCCCTAATTTTAAGCCTGGAATTCTTAGATATCATTGGCTTGGTCCATTGAACCAATCTTGAATATAATTAAATACTTGTAACAAAAAATGGTTTCAATAAGTAAAAGACGTTAGATATTCTGTAATCCATGTATGGTACACAAATCTTTGTAGTAAAGTCCTGTGCAGATTTTTCTTGCTGCAGTTAATGAAAAAGAATTAAGATCTTAAGATCATTGGCTTCCTTCACAATGGGTGTAGTGCTGTTCTTGGGAACTTGGTACGAGTTATAGGCTTTACATAGCAAAATCAGGATGTCAGTTGCCTGAGAATTGGAAGATCTCACTTCAGAGGTCAATACAGCTTCTACACTGTGGTATAATAAATATTGAGCACTAAGATGAACGACAATTTGTTCCTGCATGTTAATCTTCATCCTAATATTTCCATATTCTATGTTCCATTTCTTGTCTAAATTTGAGGAAGAAAAATAAAGTCTGTAGCAAACTACTAGAGGACCCTTTGCTTCCAAATGTTAAGCACAACATCTCCCTGATGCTAATCTGTTTTCTTAGTTTTTGCTGGTCTTCTGACCTTCCATATTTGTGTAATGACAACTATCCAAACAGTCAATGCAAGGGAAATGAGGAAATTCTCTTTGAGAACCCTTTGAGTTCTGTGAAAACTCTACTAGATAAAGTTACTTGCTTCTTGTTCAAGTTATTTGTTTAAATAACTTATACCTTAATTACTCGGTAAAATGTCCAAGAAGGATCATTGATAGATTTGCCAAATTCTTAAATTAGAAATCCTGTTATGTAATTACAGTAAAATTCTTCTTGATTAAAACTAAATTAATATCGAATGTAAATAAAACATATTATCTATAACACCTACAAATGCATCAGAGTGTTACAAATGTATATGAAAGGTACTCTGTCTCACCTTTATCAATCTGACTTTCTGCCAGAATTCATGGCTTTGAGGCATTCCCTCTTTCTGCACTAACACTTTTTGCATTAACTGTAGATTAGATTTTCTTGCTGAATTGTAGTAACCAATCTCACTTCTGGAATCCTCCGGGGGTCCAGACAAATTTAATTTTTCTACCTGAAACTTTTATTTCCTCATCTAGGAGGCAGTTTGCTTATTCTTCTTAATTAAAGTAAGCATTATTTCACTCGCTTAGGGATATCTCCTTGTTAGATTAGATAACATCACCTGTAATTTAGTGACTAATTAATGTTTCCTCAATGAGCTGTAAAAAAATCTCATTTTGATTTCTACTTTGCCAATGAAGACTAAGTTTCACAAAATAGATTGAAAAAAGGCTCTGAATTCATGTGCATATGATTTAGCTGCATGAGTTATTGATGCCAAAAGATTGATCCCTTCCCTTCCCAAACCTTCCCTTCCCTTCCCAAACCTTCCCTTCCCAAACCTTCCCCTCCCAAACCTTCCCCTCCCAAACCTTCCCAAACCTTCCCAAACCTTCCCTTTCTTCTTCACTTCAGATGCTATATCTGACTTTTGGATGCCTTCTCTAAATTTCCTTAGCACACTAAATCAATTGAAAACTAAATTGGAAGACAAAACTGGATCTTTTTCAGCTGAATTAGTAATTTTGATCAAATCCTGGCAATGCCTGCGTTGCTTGGCAATGCAGGAAGAGGTGAAACTGCAAAACCAGAAGAGAAAGTGGAAGGACAGATAAGCAAGTAAAGAAAGAGGAGGAACAAGAACCTCTGCTGCTGGCAGCAGCAAGCCACCAGATTGATCCATGAAAGCATGGCTTCATTTTGCCTGTTTCAGGAGTGAGTGACTCTTACACCGAATACTACTTTCTGTACCATATGGACAGTGACAATACACATCGTATGTAAACACCCAAGTAGGATAAGGATATGCAACATGGATGATCTTAAGCAAGACAAGGGTGGCTCTTGCTTAAGATCACTCACAATCAGTTTGTGTGGTGATTGTTCCTCATTATGTGTCTTCTAAGTTTCCTATAACTGGATGGGTTTTTACTTGCTTTAATTTACATGACCACACTGTTGATGCCTATGTGTAATAGTGAGCTTTTTTCAGCCAGTTAATCAAAGGTATCTAGTTGAAGTGATATGTAGTGTTTGAGATATTCACAGGCAGCACACAAGACATAGGACCTATAGAAGTCATATGCTGTCATAGTTTGAGCCGCTCCCCCCAGGGCTGGGAGCTAGAGATGGTCCCAGGAGATGGGACCCAAGAGAGTTTCCCCTGAGAGACCAACTGCAGCTGTTTTTTTTTGCTCCTGTGAAATCAGATATTCACAACAGCCAGAAGTTGTTGAAAGAGTGAGAATGAGTGTGAGAGAGAGAGGCTGAGGGGGTGGATGGGGGCCCCCTGAACCCGGGGGGGGCCCTGTGCCCCCGCGGCCCTGGCTCGGCCGGAGTGTGTGTGTGTTGTGAGGGAGAGACTCACAACCATGAGGTGAGAGGGGGGAGGTCTTCAGCCCCTTACAGAGGGGCCGAGCCCTCTTTCCCTCCCCAGCCAGGCTGCGGGGCTTGAGACAGTTTATAACTGGACTGAGCACCCTACGGCCAAGGTGAGGGGGCTCTTTTTCTTCCCCCACTGCCCGGGGAGGCGGTAGTGTGAGCTCAAAGCAGGTGAGGCATTGGAGCCGAGCCAAGAGACAGGCCAGGAGGCTCGGTTGCCCGTTGAAGCTGTTGCGATTTGTTGCAAAAGCTGGAAGAACTCCAGGCAGAAATGGGAGATGGGCCAGAGGGCTCAGAGGTGCCGACGTTGGGTTTGGATGTGGGCTACCGAAACTGAAAGCTGCAGCAGCTAAGGAAGAGTGAGAGAGCCAAACCAGCAGGTTTTTCTGGGTGAGGACTTTTTGGTGAAAACTATTTGGGGTAAAGGATTGAGCAGAGACCCAGAACCTGTAACCTGGAGAGTGAGAATGGAATGTCTTACTCCCTGGGAGGAAAACTTCATGAACCAGGGAGAAAGGACTCAGAGCTGACTCCCTGAACCTTTTGTGATGAAGATCCTGATGAGGCAAGTTGTTTCCCTTGAAGCTCAGGAGGAGACCTCAGCATGGAACTGAGGGCTGATGGGGGTGCACGAGAACCCATTTTCCCTCATACCCCAATGAGAGAGAGACTTTTTAACTGAAAAGAGACTTTTATCACCCTGAAAACTTCTCCTGAACTGATGTGGGAGGGGTCAAGGGCTGGTAGGATTATTGTTAATACTGTGTATTTGTTTACTCTTTAGTTTCTATAGTATCTATTGTGTATAGTAATAAATTGCATATAATGCCTTCCCCCATACTGAGTTGTGTCTGTCTGAAAACTTCTCTTCGGTGTTGAGATAAATTGGGAGGGGGTTTGGAGCTTGGAGATCAGATTTTTTTTTTTGTGGGGTCAAACCCCCACATATGCATACATCAATACACTGAAAATGGTACTAGTGACTTAGACAGCTGAATCTCATTTTCTTTCTTGAAGAATATAAATCATATTCCTTTTAGAAATTCCTACTTTATAGGCTCATCTAAGTTTTCTATTCCTAATAAACAGGACTGAATTAATCAGCAAAGATGGAAAAGAGATGCTCAATAGCCCTGATTCTAGAATATGGGTTTTTTTCAACTACCTGAAAAAATTCTAGCTAGGGACATGTATTTATGAACATACATATACCTGTAATATATATTATACACAAATATGCTGCGTGCCAAATCATAACTAAGAATCTGTCCCACTGTACTCATTTAGGTCTTTATCTAACATACACATATTAATGTATTTATATGGAACATGGTAGTTAGTTATATGCTTGAAGCTAATGTTGTAAGATTGAGATCTTCCATAGTAGGCACTACCATCTCAGAATTTGTTTTGTTGAAATCTAAATTAGAATAAGGGAAGTACTAGATTGAACTATAGCTCTAAAAAGCAACGTTTCATATAAACCTCATGTTAAATGATGGGGTCAAAGTTTTTCATTATATACTTAAATTTATCTCCTCTTAGCATCGAATACCAGTGTAAATTCCACATGAGATAAAAACAGTCACCCATTCCATTTCTTAATATGAATTTCAATTTCATATTTTCTGTGATTACATGAAGGAAGCTTAGAAGCTAATGCATTTCTAAGTTTTTCGATATTTTAAAAGGCATGAATCACTTTCTTAGTAAGTTAGACACCCACTCCTGAGTTCATTTGTCAGGAGAATCTGCTGTTCTGTGTAAATCATAATTTCTGTGAAGATGAATAATAATCTGTCTTCCTACTATGATATTTCAATTCCTCCCTTTTTCTCTAACTAAATAGTCTTTTAACATTGTAATTGTTTGGATGAATGCTCCTTTGAAATGTTTCCTCTTTATTGAGATTCCTGCTCTACGTCTTTAATGAAATTGCTGGTTAAAGACTTTATATATCACCATAATGTTATGTCACAAAGGTCCTAGTTCTATCAGGAATCCCTCATGGAGTTTACATAGTCACAAATGTTCTACATTATTTAATTGCCTTTTCTCAAAGTTAGTTTTACAGACGCAGATGTTATCTTTTCCAAGGATATACTTAGGGCTAAATCTTCCATTGGGGTCAAATCAACCAAAAGGTTATTACACAGTGCAAAAGAAAACATTTCCAAGGCACTAAATAATAGTATAGTTGATCTGAACATCAACAGAACTGAACGTAGTATACACAAATGGTTCCAATAAAAATGTGGAGGCATTTTTTATTATCAGAAGCCGTTACATTTAGCTGTATGAACTTCTCCAAAATGATATATTTGTACTGTTGGAATAAAGCCATATCTAATATTACAAATGCACTCCAGGTGTTAGAGAGAAACGTCTTCTTAGGCATTTACCCAGAACTGCTAGAAAAAAAGAAGAGATGGATAATTTACTGTGTTACTTGGACAGATGTTTAGGCCTGGTTGTTATGGAAGCTTGCAATTTTCATTCGTGCCACCGCAAAGGATATGTTCTCAAGGGTAGACAAGGAATTGCTAGCCAGCAACTAGGCAAAATTAATTTATCAGGTCAGTGCTTCATATTGAGAATTAAGAGAAAAATGGGTGAATCTAATATCTAGAACCCTTTATAGTAGCCTCAAACCTACTTCAGCTCCAGTTCATAACGATTATTAAAATACAATAGGCAGGGAAAATTTGTGTGATTCAGCTAATCATGCAAGTGTATGTAAGGCATACTATTATAAGAACAGACTGGCATGGCAACTGTAATTTATTGCAAGTCTTAGTACCCTTGCAAGCAACTCAGTCTTTCAAGAAACCATCCAAGAGGACCTTATACATAAGCAATCACTGTTCTATTATCAAATCCATGAGTGACTGCTAGAGGAAGAAGCTGACACCGTTATTCATATTTTCGGAGGAAAAACCACCCTACTTACTGTGATCATAAAATTCATAGTTAAATCTGTGTTTTGTATGAGCTGCCTGTTTTCACTTGTATGTGATAGTCTCATATTTTTTTTCTCAGTGACTGATACTTTCCGTATCAGTTTCTTTATATTGGAAACACAGCCAGTCAAGGACATCAATACCTAAAATCAACATCTTATATTTTAGGCAGTCAGTCACCTAGAATACTGCATTAGTCAGTAAGCTCCTGCTGTAGTGTATTGAGAGTAAGGCAACAGCTAATAAAAGCCTTAGTAAGAACTGAGTCCAAAACTAAGGTTCAAAACATTTCTCACATGAAAAACTCTCTATTTACCAAATACCTTCCCATTTCACTGAATTTCCTAAGAAACTTGAAGATATGCTTCCAAACATGGCCTGAGCTGTCCCAGTTTAAAAATCTCATGATTTGCTTCCCATCTAAATGGGTTCTATTAAGATGTAGCAATGGGGAGAAGAATACTGCCTAACTTGTGCCTTGATTTTAGGGACCTAAAACAGTTGAAGACAATTACTCGTTCCTTGCACACACAGCCTAATGGTTTCCCTTTAATGGTACCAGAGAAAGGATTTATTCTCCTAACTTAGATTTGTAAAGTTAGGTGGACTGGATCTTATCTTGGGGATCTATTATATATATATATATATCTATTTATAAACACTGATTTTATTGGTGATGAATTATGCCTTAGAACAATATATTCCTTCCTATTGACAGCAAAGACAACTTCAGGTATCTGACTTTGATGTGGATATCTACACTATAAATTTGGTCAATGAATATCACCTTAGACGTTATTCTTGCTCTCTCTCTTCAGAATACCTTATACACATCAGCAGCACACAGTTTCCTGTAGCTGTGGACATTTTCTTTCAAAGGAAATTATTAGCCATTATTAGTAACATAAATTGCCATATCTGGAATAAATGCCAGATGAGCTCCCTAATGGTAATATCGAATCTCTTTGGCTAAGACAATGTTTCATTATGCGTTATATCCTAAAGTGGGTAGATGGGAAGTGTACCATGATCTGTTGGAGGTCAGGACGTACTGGTAGGAAGTAGGAGACACAAGTATCTACATACTGAAGACTGTGTTGAAGCAGAAAGCTCTGCTTTTCTCTTTCCTGTAACTATGACTACTATAAATGGGGAACTTCATATATCTTTCCATCTTTACGGAAAAAACCCAACACTTTGTGTAACCTGACCCTGTCAATCTTCATTGGACATTGTCAGCGTATAAAACATGTAAGGCATTTGAATGGAAAAACTGCTAAATCAGACCCTAAACTTAGCTGTTAACAGATTGCCCAGATGACATATTCCTGTTCTATGTCAAAGGCTGATGTCTAAATATAGTGATATCTGAAATACCTGCCAGTTTTGAGGATATCCACATAAGGCTACCAGGTTTGCTGAGGATATATGGGGAAATCTGTGACCCTCTTGACGTGAAGACTGGAGGTTACCTTAGGTCAACCTAAGGTCTGAAAGGTTACCTTAGGATATCTCAAATGCAAGTAGATGCCCAAACTGAGGCCACTGCATTAAACTGTACATCTCCATTGATTTGGGCACCCAGTTTGCATGTAGACACCTAAATCTGAGCATCTTAATCTGACAGATTAATCTCTTTACATTCCAAAGCAAAGAAAAGAAATAAAGGCATTATCTTCAAATTTAGATAACCTCCATACAAGCCTGCACTCAGTCTAATCCTAGATTATTGTATCTTAAATAAACGCTTTATGTATGATACAGATTCTATATTGAGGGAGAGTTTATAGTGTTTCTATTAAGAACTATGTGTTTTTAGGTGGTGACAATATTTGATTTACCTGCAAAGGTGATGCAGTGTGGCAGTGTTTATGGATGGTGTACCTATAGAAATTCATTGTACATATTTGTGATTGCAGATTTGATCCAAAATATCATGTTTCTAAGATCAGTCTTTAAAAAAGCTTCCACACACTTTCCACTCACTGTCAATGGGTGAGTGTAAATGAAAATATTGAGGGGAATATTATAGAAAGGGTAAGATGAATTTGTTTGCAAACATGAGTATCACTGACACAACTGCTTGAAAAGCTAGAAACATTTATAACTTTTGTTGGGGGGAGACATTAATAAGGCCAAATAAATCATATCTCATGAACTGCATTGGAATTTATTGAGGCTTAACTTTAGTTGGTGTTAGTATCACACATGGTGTGTGAATTCATTAAGGAAACAATACAAAAGAAGCTGGACAGTCACAGATTGCAATTCTAGGTGGAGAAGTTTGCTCTAAAATATATGGCCTTGGCACATTCTTCTTGCTCTTGGCAACAAACAGTATCATCATAGGGGCTTTCTATCAAATTGATTAGGATTCAATTTACCATGCTTTCCCTTACTCAGCATTTGTACTGACCTTTGAGAGAAACTAATCCATCATTACCTATGCAAACACATTTCATTTGTCTGCCTTCTTGAGAGTTCTTGTCAAATAAATAAATAAATAAACACAAGTCCTGACACAAGGAATACTCCTTCTAGGAAATGATGAATCACCAGGAAATTCTTGCCTTATTGGTAGTCCTCTGTGACAATCATATGACACTTCTATAACTTCAACAACGTTAACAAATGCTTGTAAACACTCTATCCATCTTTCATGGAATTGCATTACTTTAGCACTTGTCTTTCCCAGAAGCATTCACTCCTATTTAACTGAGTATTTGATTTAGAAATCACAGCTGTCCTAGTAAATAGAAAAATCTGCATCTAAGCAATAAATGGTGAAATTGAGTAAATATCCACAATATGCACTCCACCACTCCAGTCAATATCATAAGCATCTGTAATTTAAACATAATCAAGTGTTTCTTTTGTTGTCTTTGTTCTACAAAGCTTAAAATCAATTTTATCCATCAACGAGACAGTGAAGAATTTAATCTGAACAATTTCATAGTAGATGATTTTTTGAGTTTGTTTTTTTTTTTAAATAAGTGTAGTTAAAATCTGTCTCTAGACTCAACACTTCCTGCAGAACTTTCTCTGCCACGGATAACTAGATACCTATACTTTTCTCATACAGTAAATGTACTTTAATTTGCATGTTCCATTGAACTACATTTCTTTGTATTTCTCAGTTGTATGACCAGTTTTCTGGATGAAGCTACATGGAGTTTTTTGGTTATAGAAGATTTTTAGGCTTACGTGACATTTACCACCCCAAAAATGCTAGGAATAGTAGAAAATGTTACATGTTTTGTTTTTTTCATTCACCATCCAGCTTTGCAGACCGGTGTCATATAAAACCTAGGTTCATGCAGTTATGTTGTACATGTGTTTGTGCATGTACAAGGCTTTTAATTGTGCTGTCTCCAGCAAATTTTTAATCCAATCCTAGCTTCAACGAAAAATGTTGAAAAGGTTTTAAAAAAGATATTGTTTCTGTGTTTTGTAAAAGTAGCTAATGGAGAACAGAGGAGGAGCCTAAAGATGCCATCTCAAAAAAAAGCTGAAGCATGCACAAATATCTTCTTCATGAGTTCATACTTTAGGGGGTACATCTCAGTTAACCTCTGATGCACGCTGGCACATAACCCTAGAATTTTGATTCCCTGGTCATTCATGATGGAAGCTCTTTGGGATGCATAAGAGGATTTCATCTGCATGGATGACAGAGTGAAGAAAGCACATAGTCCTGATAGAGGCTGATGATGAATCCAGGTCTGCAGCCTTCGAAGCTGTCCTAACTGCTGGACCAGATGTCACCCAGACACAGCCAGAGACATGTTACAAATACTTCAGCTAACAATGGAAACTTCAATCAGTCACAAGACACAGAATTGTAGTAAATAGGTTTCACTGTTTCTGATGCTTACAGAAAATTGCCTTTATTTTCTTTGTGAAAAGCTTTGCATTTTTGCTTTCACAGAAACATGGGGTAATTTCCCTCTGTGCCATTCAGGTCTTATTCATGGGAAAGGAACAACTTTACTTGAAATGCATAGGAAACATCATTATGTTAGAAGTATATCTTTTCTAAAATGTGGCTCAGTGCTACATCTTTTGCATAAAATATTTACCCCTCTCGAATAGTCAGTTTTTTTCCTCTGTCCACTACCTTTTGTAACAACAAGCTTAAGCAAGTAGCCCCCACAAAGTTTTATGTATCGAATAAGTATAATGTGAAGAAAAATTTTCATTCTCTTAAGGATCTTTTGGTTTTAGCTCTTTAAAGAGATACTAGGTTTTTTTTCCTGTGCTAAAATAGTTAGGTCAGTTAAGAAGCTTGATTGTTAACATCACTGTTGTACAAAACAAAGGCGGCTGTTTTTCTCTGTCGTAGATATAACAAAGGATTATAACAACTGTATAGCCTATGATAACAATATAAAACCAAATTAACTCCATTTATGGTGTCTATATTCTTTCTTTTGACCACATACAAAACATTTCTAATTTTTTTCTTCCTGGGCTTCATGTAGGTATTTATTTTGATTACAGCTGAAACATTTTCCAACAAATGGACATTCTATTTATTATTTTGCATGACCACCACCAACGCAGTATTTCCATGTTTCACAAACATTAGTCTATTTATTGTTACAAAATCTAATGGTGACAGAAAAATATCATCTCCATTTCTACAATAGTGGCCAAAGACCCCACAGTTTAGAATACATCAGAACCTGGAACTGAACCAAAGACCCAAAGTCCCAGCTCAACACTTTCCTGTTAAGACTATCCTTCTAAATTTCCTTGCAGATTCCCTTTCTTAGTTGCCATTTCAAAAAATGCTCTACAGCATAAAATGATAATTACGTAAGCTTATTTACAGCTCATCAAGAGTTTCCACAACTTGAAACAGGGAGCAACATTTTGTTTAGTATGAAGGAAATCTATGTCAGGTGTTTTCATCTTTCCTAGAGTTTAAGTCCAAGTAAAAATACTGTCAGCATTGCTGTGTGATATTAATTCAATATAGTTAATTATCTGGATTGTGTGTAGCATGATATGACTTCTAATAGAAAGAGGAGAGGGCATTTTAATAGATAGGCCCATAGATATAGCCATCAGTATTATTACTTCTCAAAATCTTTTGTACCTTCTCATGGGTTTACTAGCCCCTCTGGGGCTGAAAATGGTTAGTTCCAGAGGGCTTCCAATGCAGGCAGCCAATTGAAAGTCTTGGTAACGCCTCTACGAATTACATATTTTAGTAGCCGGAAAAGAAGACTTGTTGCACACAAGAAATTAGAGCCATGAAGTAGCAGAGGGGCCGCAGGGCCCAGCAGGGTCTGGGGCCTTTCCCCCCTCAGCCCTGGCCTGGGGGCAGGCGTGGCACTGAGGCCAAGATGGGCCCCTGGCAGAGACGCGCAGCAGAGATTAGAATAATTCCAAAGAGCGAGAGAAAAAGTTGCCGGGAGTTTCCCAGCCGGCCTCGCCGCCTCCCCTCACCATGACCCTGAATCGGTGGCAGCACGCAGCACACGGAGCGCAGCAGGCCTGGAGTGGGCTCGGAGGAGCAGCAGCAAGCTGGATGAGCCAGAGTGTGCCTGCGTCCGGGAGCGGAGAAAGAGAGAACAGCCAAGCTGGAACATTCTGGGATAGGGCTGAGTCGAACCCCAAGAATCCTGTGACCCGGAGAGGGGTGACTCCCAAACTTGGAGGGGTCTTCCCTGAAGACTTATCCCCTGGGAGGGACCTCCATAGAGCAGGGATAAAAGTCTTAAAGCTTTAACTCCCTGTAATCCGTGGTGAAGATTCATGGTGAGGCAAGTTGTCCAGCTTGCAGCCCACAGATGAACCCTTGGTGGAAGCCAAGAGGTTGGAGGTGGGGGCAGAAATCCCCACACCTCATAGAAGAGAGAGAGAGAGAAACTTTCCAGCTATGGCAAATCGGAGCTGTAGTCCTAGAGATAAGAGAAGAAAAACTTTTATGTGCTGCAGAATTAATTTGGAAGACTTGTAGCCCTGAGAGTGAAAAGAGACTTCTCCTCCTGGACTGATATGGGGAGAGGAGAGGTGGTTTATCATCACAGAAAAACTAGTGAGAATTGCTATATATATAACTCTTTAGTTTCTATTCTGTTAGCAATAAATTTAACATTATCCTCATGTTGAGCCTGTCTTGCCTCTGTGTGAAACCTCTCTCACCTTTTAAAAATTTTGTGGGGGGTCTGAAAAATTAGGCCAAAGTAAACCCATGACATACCCATACTCTTGTGATTGCATTTGATCCAAAGATCATTGTGAGACTGTTAAGACAAGGTCTTTATTAAGAAAAGAACATAGGAAACCACATTTGGAATATAACTTTTTGTTATTTTCTTTCATATTTAAAGTTTATATATTTTTATCTATTAGAAATTTCTCAGGTATTATATATTAATAATTGTATATGTATAATTATATCTTATTATTAATAATATATATGCAGATATATATTATTATTTACCTAGTAATTAGATGTTTAATTGTGAACAAGTTAATAATGTCCCCTTTTACAGTCAATGGAGAAGAATCTGCAGTGGATTATTTATTTGATCCTCCTTGGAATGAAACTTATTCGTGAAATGGCTGTACCTTTCCATTGAGCAAATAAAAATACTTTTGAGGACTCAGGTTTTGATACTTCTAGAGGCCTAAATTAGGACAGATTAATTCTATCCCTATCTGTACAAATAATTTTGTCTGATCTGAAAGAAATATTCTCACGTTTTTCCACTTCACCACTATTTTGCAGAACAAGATGTATCTTGATACTGAATAGAATTACCTTTTTTGTACTGTTTGTTAGCACAAAAGCACTTCATTTTAGAGAAAAAAGCAAAGGTATTTTCTAGCTATTTCAATTTTTTTATACAATATGTACAATGATTTAAGTAATTCTTCTGTTTATAAACCGCGAACATCCTTTTAATTCTGTCCAAAAATTATACACATCATAAATCAGCTTTGAGAAAGACTGTCCTTCAAATTGCATCTATAACATAGTGTAGATAACTTCATAGTTCACAGCCACTTTTAGAGAAACACTGGGTTTAGATTTCATCATCTTTCTGTGAGAAAAAGAAATGCTTTCTAACTCAGTACTTGGGTCCATCTGTCAGGCAATACTGAAATAAATGCTTTCTATCATAAGCAGCTAAGACTGTGGGACACTTCTATGTGCTAAGATGCAAGGTCATCCAAGGAGATATGGTTTATACCATAATTCTTATGGTATAAACAGTAATTCTTAGAAACAAGTAAATTATCTAACTACTTCTCAAATAAACTTAAAAGTAATATTGCATCAGATAAAAGCCATCTGTTTCCAGTTATCACCATATATATTATATGTACCATGAGCACACACCTCTAAACATATTTTATAAATGGTATTACTACTTGTGTTATGATTTCTGGGTATCATTACCAAGTAAACTGAAATGAGTTTGTTAAACTGTGATTGAGTAACAGATTTCTAGCCTCTTGGATAAATTTTTATGAATAGGTTTACCAGACACTGTGCTTTTTAAAGAAAATTATATTCATATTGACCATAAAAGAAACCCAGAACCAAAACCAACCAACCAAACACAACCCCCAACTTAACTGACTGCAAAAGCAGGGCATCAAAATATTTTAAAATCTGTGCTTTCAGCTCTAGGGCTTGCATCTCCAAACACAATTTTCAATTGTCTAAAAACTACAAAGCAATACACAGCATCTGCCCTGGTGTACCTGCAGCCTTTATTTTATATGTAAAAGGTGTTCATTCACCAGCTCTCTTAACCTATTTATGTTAAGGAGCTTTATAAGTTTGTTACATTTGGGAGCCATATAACCCTAAGGCAATTCAGCATTATGTTAAAGTATTTTATCTTTTTGCACTATCTGTCATAAGGTAGAATTCCATACAGGAAGGTGTGAAATTCCCAGAGATATTCAGAGCACTGAGTGTTCCAAATAACTTAGGGCGTTTGGGTCTTATTTGGTAAAGCATTTAGGGATGTGCTTTAGCATTCTGCTGAATCAACATCTAAAGTCCGACTTCTCCTACACTTTTTTGCCACTTAATTGTCAAAGGAAAGAATGAGTAGGGTAATTACAACTTTAAACAAGCTTTTTGTTAAAAAATGACAGTACAGGAGACTGAGCTCCTCTAATAGGTAGTCACTTAAGTGTCAAAATTTAAGCAGGATTTCATGAACTTTCATGAATGTCAAGCAATATGGATCTACTGAGTTTGCTGTACTTTTAAGTAGCCCCTTCATCAACAGAAATAGGCATTTTGGTTTGGCAGAACCAAGTAACTGACCCTCTCCCTTTTCTATTTTTCATACAAAACAAACTATCATTGTAAGTAAGAAAACAAAGAAGCAGCAAATATCACTTAGAAATATTGAGTTCCATAATGAAAAATTTTAGTTAGAGGAATTTCTTTCCATAATAATTTGCTTTCAAGCAGGTTTAATACTAGTAGACATTTGCTTTGAATACTTTTATGCTAAGTGATATTTTATTTAACACATTCATTTATCCTCCCCAAATTCATCAGCCTACAGAGTAATAAATACTAGATTATTTTCCTCTGCATAGCATACATGTAATTATTTTTCATTCACAGTTTGCTAACAATATAGGCTTTTAATGCAGCCTCCAAAGAACAACCTTGGCAGTTTATCTAGGAAAATCAGTTTACATGACTCATGACAATAATCTTACTTATTTAAAAATTAGCCTTCCATTGAAAAGTTTAATTCCTGTAAACAACATATATTAGGTATATTTTAGCATAATCCATGTTAATTTAAACAGTGGCAAGGCAAGGACTGCAGACATACTGGAATGCTATAAAATAAATATTAAGGTTTACTCTCTTTTGAGAATAAGAAATCAAAGAAGCTTTTATAAAAAATTTAAATGGTCATTATTTGGCTCCAAACATAACCTTACACTCAGCAAAGGTTTTATCTTTCAGTATCAGAATTGTGATGAAGTCATTGTGGTACTATTAACATCAATATTTATTATGCTGCACTTCTAAGGAAATATATAAAATTTAATAGGAGTAATTTTTCTATATGTTTATCATGATCATAGGCTTTTAAGTGATCGCATAAACTGCTGAATACAGTTCCTTTCTGTTACAGGTACCCCCATCAAAAATTTGTCAGGCCTCACATGACAGTGAATTTGATTTCTAGTTGTTGCTGCTTCTATTGCAAGGATATACTGGAATTTTGCTTACACATCACTGATAAACCATCTCCTAAAATTCCAGACTAAATTCATTCAGGACCAGTGACAAATGCTTGTTCTCATTCAACACCACCCTTTTGCTAAACATCTTTTTCTCTCTCCAATGTTTACTCCCCTGATGTCTTTGTAATGTAACTATAATTCTTCTCCTAATCTTAATTCTGGTAGACTAAGTAAATTAAATTCATTCACTGTCCTCTTATAAAATAAAATGCTCTTCATCCTCCTGATAACGTTAAGAGCCATTTTTGCGTCTCTTAATTTTAAAATTAACCTTTTTATAATATGAATGACCAGAAGTACACACAGGGTTCCAGGTGATGTTTCACAAGTACAATGCCTTGTACTACAGTATTTCATAGAAATATAAGCTCTTAATACAATTGTTTCATCTAAGAATCTTTCAGATTCTACTTTGCTATTTATCAGATGCACCACATTGATCATGTTGTCTCATATTAATCACACCAAATCTTTGTCTGATTTTATAATTTCCAGTTGATAGTCTCAGTTTACAGCAGAACATCTTCCATGTAGATGTCTTAGCGCTGTGTTCAACATCATTAAGTTTCATGACATTGTCACTACTCCAGTCCTTAAGGACAGTCATATTCCTATTGTCTTATATATAAATGGTTCTTCCAATTTAGCCAACAACAAATTTCTTCAGAGTTTTCCTGTATCTTGCGTTTAAATTCTTACTGAAATAATTATGTAAGGTTACTCTCAAGGGTATTCTTAAGATACACCATTCTTAACATTTCAGCTCTGTATTTCTCCTGATGGACCAGTTGCTCTCACTAATTTTTTTCATCTCTTTACCAATTTTATAACTGAATTAATTCCCATTTTTCCACCTTGAGATATGAAATTCAGATGATAAAGTTTCCCCGCATTTTCTTGTTCAAGAGACTCAGTTGAGATATATATATATATATGTAATTAGATTATTCTGGCATTATTTATATATATAAATCAATGCAGTATTTTATCTTATTTTATTTTTACTTTTTAGGTCTTTGATTGTTGTTTTCTTCCTCATTTAATCCAAATCTTATAGAGCATGGCCTAGTGAGATGGCCTACATTGTTTTACCTGACTTCTTAACCATTCACTATTCTTCAGACATATGATAATACTGCAGATTTTAAAATTATTCTCTTCAAACTGCTTTTGGTTTCAAATGTCAGTTGTGTCAGAATAGTCAGTAAGATATAATTCACTTTTCTAGAGAAAACTGAATTTTAGAGCATTGCACTTCTTTAGTTTTATTTCTGTGTTAACACTTGTAATTTTCATTTCTATACATTTATTCCTCTTAACCTTATTGCCTTTATTTCCACATCTAACATCAACTCCTTGGTGAGAACTGGGACATATTTCAGGTAAGAATAAATGGGCACTGATTTCAGATTTTACTTTCTTTAATTCTTAACAATATTTGACATGTTGCATCCTCTGAATAATAGCTTGAAAAATTATTTGTGTTTTAAATATTTACCTTGAGGTCTTTTTATTTCAGAAGTTGAATGGTTATCATACCCTGCAGGTATGTATGCAGGTATGCAGAGAGTAAACCTTGTTTGCTTGCTTTTTCTTTGTCTGATAATAATATTGTGCTCCAAGCATTAGCAAGTATATTTTGTACAGTGTGTGCTGTCTTGTAGTCTACCAGTTATATGACGTTTTGTCTAATTATCAAATAACAGCCATTCAGCTTTGTAGATTTTTAGAGAGGATGCTTGTGCCTGAGCTACTTCCCCACAGAGAATGCAAATTGCATTCTTGAGTTTCATTTTCCTGACACATGCCAGATACCTTGTTTAGGATAAAACAGATATTTTTTTTTAAATATATCTTCCTATTGCCTACACAGCTTACAGGAGTAATTTGGTCCCATAGTTTCAACACCCCTGTTTAAGTGTACATTTACAAGGTTTTCATGTGAACTAGATCACTAATCTTTTTTTACTGTAAATGGAGATTTACTCAAGAATACAGTCTCGATGGTGTTGAGCTGCAAAAATCTAGGTGTTCTCTTTAGAATGAACTATATAACTTCTACTTCTGATCATGCTTTAGGCTGAGTTGCACAGCTATTTATATTCTGGAGAATAAACTAGCCCTAAATGACTGTTGGTCACGTATATCCAATGAGGTGCCTTCATATAGAATTGCAGTATTATTTTGCTTGATATAGTAATATTGTTCAGTTATGTTCATGGCAGCTTGCTGCAGAAAGAACAAGATCGAAGCAGAAAGGTTAAAATGTGTGGAATGCCCATGACAAACCCCTAGTGTCTGGGCTAAGCCTGAATAAAAAGGTCTGATATTTATTTTTATGTCCTGAGTAAACAAATATAAACTGTATACCTAGTTTGACAGAAATAAAGCATACAAAATCATAGAATCACAGAATGGTTGATTTACCCACTTAAACCTTATTTATTTGAAATTGACTTATTCAAGAGCTCTCTTTTCCACCTAGTGTTCTTACTTCTACTCCCCAAAGCATGAATTTCCCATGTAAATTCCCATTTTAATACATTTTATTCTGATATAATCCAGTAACTCAATCTCTGATTTTGTCTGGGCTCCTGAAAAAGTTATTTTCAAACACCGTGTCTCTGAAAGTGGACCAAACTATTTTAGGTTAAAGTTATGTGCGTGGTTTTTAAGGACAAATATAAGTTTAAGATCAGAAGTACAAGTAAATAATACTGAAACTTGCTAGAAATAACAGCCAAATCAAAATTAGAAGAGTATAACTGAAGCCCCCTGACTTTAAGATGTTTTGGGATGTGTGGGTGGTGGTGTTTGCTTCGTTTTGTTTTCAAGAACAGTAAGCATTCCATTATGAAAATGTCATAACAGTCAAACACAAATTCTTATCAAAGGCCATGGAATTGTAACCTATGTAGGGATTAGCTAAGGATTGCATTTAGCCCTATTTGAGACAGAAACCTTGAATTTTAAATTAATACAAAAATAGATAGATGTTACACTATATGATGTATGAGAGAAACTGAGAACTAAACAGGGTCTTGGAAGATGAGATTAGTAAAAACAATAGGTGTTTAAGATGTAAAGTATATTATAAATTTAAAAAAACATTTACTTAAGTTTCTTTGGATCTAAGTACATTTATTAATTATTTAGAGACGAGATAGTATTTTTGAAATAAACATGGAACAGAACATGTTTATGCTGAAAATAATTTCATTGTTATAGAAAAATAAAAGAACTAAAGAGCTCCTAGCACCACTTCCTCAAGGATCATGACATACCATTTTATCAGTTCCTTGGGATTTGAGGAAAAAGAACAAACCAATCAAATATACACTTTGATACTTTCTTGTATAAGAAGAGGCATTCCAAAATATAAGTAAAATACACTTTGGATGAGGCTTCCAACAAAAATGGCCCCCTTACATCCCTAACTTATAGACAACTCCTGAATGTCCCAGTTTGGTGCACTCTTGGGCCACAGCATATTTCCAGAATAGATAAGTTGGTTTTTTTCCCAGAAGTAGTAAGTTGTCAAAAGAACATTACTGAAGAACAGCTAAATGTACACAGTACCTAAATGACAGGCAGACAATTCTAAAATTTTCAGACATTTACAGAATGTTTTATTTGGAAAAACAATAACACTTTATAACACTGTATAAAATTGTAAAGAATAAATCAGAAAAATATACAGTGAGGAAGCTAAAGTTCTGCAAGTCTCACACGGATTATCAGGATGTTTCCCTATCAAGGAAAACTATTGCTCCCCTCTGCTTTGTGTTTAGCTAACAGAAGTTTTTCCCTGATAGGAAAAGAAAATTGTCTTCAATTTATTTTAGTAAATACAATTCCCTTGACCTCTAGTGTTTCAGGAGGGAGCAATTGTATCGATTTCAGAAACTGAATTAATGACAACAATTTATATGCATAACTATCCTTTAGTGCATTTCAGCACATTGCCATTTTTGTTCGATGTGTTTGCAGTGTCCCTTGTCCTTTGTGTTAAGCTTCACCACAGAATACAAGCAGCAAGGAATTGGTTCAAAAAATGTTTCATGTTCCTTGGATAGTACTTGCTGTTAAGCATTTAGGAGTTCACTGTCAGGATATGGATTAGAAAATGCAAATTACTCCCAAAATATGTGTTCCTTCATCTAGAAATATATTCTAAGTATACATTTGCATATAGATATACAGATATTCTATGGATAGATAGATATAATATGTATTTTATATATATATACAATATATATTTCTATGTGTATACCACGTATGTATTTATATAACAATATATGCCAAGTGTATTTTATATATATATATATATAAATATATATATATGTATATGTACCAAGTTTACATCTTTCTGCTTTTATAAGTAAGTTTCCATATTAAAAGATAATCAGATGATAGGGATTGACAGTGTGTTTCTTGCTTCAGGAGAAAGTATCTATGTATTTATACAACTGGAAATTATGAAGAAAAAAATTACATAGCCTGAGGGTGTTTTGGAGAAAAGCACAACCTTTCACATTTTTTGGGTCACCCCACATTTAAAGCTGAAAAAAAAATGTTCTATTTTAGCTGATGTAAACAATTGTTTTAAAATTCAAATAGTCGACGTTTGGGTTGTTTCTTTTTTATGTTTTTCTCTGGCGGGAATGATCATAAGCATTTTCTGTAATGAACACTTAGAAGTCAACATAAATTACATATTTTTTAATGCAACCAGGTAGCTTAAGCTTGCAATAGACCCAGAAAGTTCATTAATGGTCACGTATTTTGTGAATAGGGCAGGATCCTTCTGTTCTAATGACTCTCATTTGGCTTTATAAACTATAATCATCTCATATGTTTGTAAGTCTATGCCCACCAAAATCCCATTTGTATTCCTACTCTTTCCAAAACCTGGGGGCTTCTCTTCAGTGCTTGTTTATTTTCCAAAGAGTTTGCAATTTAAAAATCCCACAGAGATTTCCAGCATCCTTTCTGAGCTCTTTAATCTTTGCCTTTTGACTTAAAAGAGACAATTTTGTGCCAGTGATTACTTTTCAAAAGAGATTAAATACTAGTCCCTAAAATCATATTACAATTTAGCCCTTTTTTAGAGTGGAAGGAGTCAAAAAATCTCACAGCATTTGGCCACAGCCCAGAGAAAATAATTAAAAATTTAGCATCGAGCTAAGATCCAACTCTATATACTGGTCATGAGTAGATAACTTTTCATACAACAGGCACCTTTGGAAGAATCATGAATACTTTGAAATGCTGTCAAAACATTTACGTATCTCAGCCTGTTACTGAATTCCACAGAATAAGAATTATATTTCACTAGGTACTATATCCAGACTCATTTTTCCTGGTTCTAAATATATGACTAAGGTGACCATTTGAGGAGATAAGTTATCTGAATTATTGTTACTGAGAGACAGGCACTCGTTATTAAAATAAACACCTTTCCAAAGGATTCAGAAGTACAAGGAATGTACAGACATGCATAGATTGTTTCCATATAGTACCTCAAGTGAGATGAGATGAGTCACTAGTCTAGGGATCATCATGCACAAACACTCTGGTTTTAAAATATAGATTAATTTTTAAGATAACCTCCAAAAATTGCTTTTCTGCTAAAGACTGTCGATTTAAAGTAACGTGCAAATGTAAGCTATGATATTGTGAAGGAATCAAGTGAAACAGATATTAGACTGGTGCATAAAAATAAGAGATATTTCAGATCTAAAATGAAGTATTTAAATAGATATTTAATCAGGGCAGTTAACCGGTAATGACACCAATTTATCAAGAAGTGGAAGCACATTCACCTTGTAACCCCTCCCCCACACCAAACCCATTGCATTTTGAAAAAGATTGATTGAGTTTATTAAAAAGTCAACACTGTAATTTAATTATTATAAGACAATGTCAAACAGTGTGTAAATTCTGTGAGTGCCAGAACTATGGTCCTTTCTCAGGCTAAAGCCTGGTACAGTTAGTAGACATTTTCCTCTATAAGGAGTACATGATTGAGCACTGCATGAACAAATAGGAGCTACAAATTAGGATAAGAAGAGGAAAAAATACATTCCCCCCCCTCCCCCAAAGAACATAGGAAAGTACTGGTGTCAATATTTTTAAAAAGTATTATAAAAAAAAGACCACATAAAACTTAAACATATATGTTTAGCAAGACACAGTTCTCATTCTGAGGCTCATTTTTACACAGATAACCAAAAGTGGGTTTACAAGACAAAATCAGCTTTTCTGAGCCAAATATGTTATGAGATGGAGAAAATTGGAATTTAAAAGAAATAAAAGACTTCACTTTACTAACGAGTCAAGTAAGAAAATAGATATACCTATAGAAATTACTATAGCACCAAGTCCCTCTGACAGAAAATATGAAGCTATATTAGTGGGAAACATAATTTTTAAATTTCAATTTATTGCTCCAGTGACTAATTGGCTGACATTATTTGATCCTTTTCTCCTCTATGCAAGTTAATTAAATCAGAATTACATATTTATTTGCACATATCTCTCTTGTTACAGAAACACTGTGATGACTGCTTGACTCCTTCCTCGGTGTTTGTTTTGTTTTTAATACCATTTATGATCACAGTATAGTCCTGTGACACTAGCAAGAACAAGCAGCACAGAGACTCATGCAGGATTCTGACAGACATGTATTCAGGACCAGAAAAGAGAGGGAAAACATAGATTACATCAGCTTGACATGGTATGGAAAAAAAAAGAAAATCTGAGAACAAAAGTAGGCCAGAATTATCCTCTCCTCTATTTAGGAACTTTCTGTAATGTTTTATAGTTTGCAGCATGATATTCACAGAGATAACTGATAAACAATGCTTTTAGAGAGAGGAAGCAGCTAAGCTACTGATGTTTATAACAGAGGTGAAGATCTGTGAGCTTCATGAGATCATTGGTTTGAATGTAAATTGCATTCAGTGCCTCAAAAAATCGCAGTAATTTTATCATTAGTGTTGTAGTTTTAATTAAATAGGAAGGATTTTTAGTGATCTTTTTCATACCATCACAAAATTCAGAACATGGGAGACTGCCCCTCATCTGAGTTGGGTAGGGAAAGACTGTCCCCAGTGTCTTGGGACCTGCCAGAAAGGTGGATCCCTGAAGTGGAGCATCCCGTGAACTCAGGAGATAAAAGGCAGGCGTGTGGCAGAACTGCTCTCTTTGTACCTGTTCTTTGCCCGCTGGAGCACCAAGGACTTTTGGAGCCTTTTCCCAGGAACTGCCCTGCCTCACCTGGGCCATTTTTTGCCTCAGCTGCTCCATTTTCACATCAAACCAAGGTCGCCCCGGCCCAAGTTGAACTGTCTTAGCACGACCAGCTATTGTTGCCAGCCTGGGAATTCCCCTCTCAGGAGTCACAGCCGTCTCAGCCGAAGCCACAGCCACAGCCACTTTCACCGCTGGAGACCAGCACCACATCAGGTCAACCCCAGACCTGCCATTGACACCCACATGGTTTGCTTCATCAGAACCCACATCACCTCGGCAGCACAGGACTTTTCCTCAGAAGAAATATTCTTCAAGGTTTTGTTTTAACCTAGGGAGAAGGGGGTAGCTAGGTAATATTTCCTGCTATTTTTTTGTTGTTGTTTCTTTCCTGTACTGGTGTGGCCTCATCTCAAGCACTGTGTGCAGATTTATGAAGAATAGTTGTTTTGTTTATCTTGGAGAAGAAAAGGCTGAGGTGTCCTCATTGAAGCCTACAGCTTCCTCAGTGGGGCAGCAGAGCAGGGCGTGCTGATCTTCTCTCTCTTTCTTAGTGATAGGACATGAGGAAATGGAATGAAGCTACATCAGGGCGAGTTCAGATTGGGCATTAGGAAAAGGTTCTTCACTGAAAAGGTGGTTCGTCTCTGGAACAGGGTTCTCAGGGAAACGGTCAAGGCCCCAAGCCTGTCAGAGTTCAAGGAACATCTGGATGATGCTCTTATGCATATGATTTAGTTTTAGGTAGTCCTGCAAGGAGCAGGGAGTTTGGCACAATGATCCTCGTAGGTCCCTTCCACCTTGAGATATTCTATGATTCTACGACTTTGAACAATTTTAGATTGTAATTTTCCTGGGAAACAAAAGGGGTTTCCTATTCCACATAGCTGAACGGGTGTTATTGCACACTAGAAACCTCATTGATGATGACTAAGGATGCAGAATGAGCTCTTTGAATACAGTCTGATATAGAGTAAGCTCTAAAACCTCCTCAGAAAAAAGATTAGGAAAGACACTGAGCAGGCTGAATGGCTCTTTCAACCCTTAAAACAACTGGACTGCTGCTAAATTTAAGATAATTTGAAGTCTAATAGCTCTTGGCAAGAAGTTTGACATATTCTCCAGCAATTACTGTAATTTAATTGTAGTTATCTTACAGTATTAAAGTGTAGTAGGCAATTTCCTGTAATAAGCTTGATTAAGATACCTCTCATACATCTAACATCAGTTTTAAGTCTGCTTTAGAAGATGAATCATGCCCCACAGAACCTGTTTCTTTTCATTGCCTGTAAAGAGTATCCAGATGATTAGCTCGTAGGTAGAAGACTACTTCGTAGACAAATATATTTGGCCAGCTGAAGATTATCCTTCATGTCTACTATACATGTTTGGACAAGAATGATTCTCAGACTTTGAACTCATACTTTACCTTTTTTTCCATTTTAAGAAAAATCAGTGTTACACTGCAACACAATTTCCCGAAGTAGGAACTTCTCTATTTGCAAACATAATACTTCAAGTCCCAGAATCATAAGGTATAAAAGTAGTCTCAAGCCACAAAGAAAAAAGGGCAAAGTTAGGGTATGAGTCACATGGCGCACACAGGTAGTAGCAGTAAACATAAAGCCGTATTAGAGAACTAAATAATCTCTTCTGAGCATTAGATACTTGAGCTCCTGGTTTACCCACTATATTTCTAAAGAGTAAATTTTGGTACTAACTTAAGCACAGAACCATTAGGCAAGTCCTAAACAATTTATTTAAATATCCCAAGTCTTCAGAGGCCAGACTGTTTTAGTTGCAGTAAAGCACTAAGGCTCGTAAAGTCTGATGGAAAAATAGAATCATAGAAACACAAAACTGTTAAGGTTAGAAAAGACCTTTAAGATCATCAAGTCCAATCATTAACCTAGCACCACCTCCACGTTCACCTCTAGTGCTATATGTACACATTTTTTGAACACTTCAAGGGATAGTGACTCCACCACTTTCTCTGGAAGTCAGTTCCAATGGTTTACATATTTTCTGTGAAGGATTTTTTCCTAATATCTAAACCTCCCCTGGTGCAACTTGAGGCCATTTTCTCTAGTCCTGCCACTTATTACTTGGGAAAAGAGACTGATACCCGCCTCACTACAACCTCCTTTCAGGAGACCCATAAGGTCTCCCCTCAACCATCTTTCCTCTAGGCTAAACAACGCCAGCTCCCTCAGCCACTCCTCATAAGACTTGTGCTTCAGCCCCTTCATCAGCTTTGTTGCCTTTTCTGGACTTGTTCCAGCACCTCAATGTCTTTCTTATAGTGAGGGGCCCAAAACCGAACTCAGTACTTGAGATATGGAAAGTCAGTTTGTAATGACTAATTATTAGCTGAACCACAGTAAAATTCCAATGTTGACAACAGCAAGGATGATATTTCTGTTTAAAAAAGCATCTATGCAGAAAGCTTAATACAAGTTTCAGTATTCTTCTAACAAATCCCTTTCTCTGCCTATCAAACACAGTTATCAGCTAGACTGTATAGTAAGCAGAATCTCTTTGTTGAGATAATTCTTAAATTTTGTGTTGATCCTTTTTTCAGCTGAGTTGCAAATCATTAGACAGCCTTATTTAGAAATGTCTTGGTCTTTGTTATTAAGCTCTTAAGATGAGTATCTTAAAGTGCTCTCTTGTCATTGATTTAGACTGAGTGAAAAAGGTGTGTATTGAACTTTTGAAAAAAGTATTGTATTAAACCAGATGTGAGTACAGGAAGCAGACTTTTGTTAAAATTCTCTTCTTTGCATTTATTCTTGAGCCTGAGGTGAAACAACCTTGTTAAAGGTTAATTTCCCATCCATCAACTCATGAAGTTACCTGAGATACTTGAAATTCTATTTGTCATGTTTCTCACATTGTTATCCGTTTTATCAGCTTTCTAACTGTTGTGTTTTTGTTTCACATTGTCTTTCCGGAGGGATAGACCTTTGACAAAAATGTTGATATCCTTAATATGTAGAATAAGAATAAATGAATGAGGCAAAGATTGGGTTTGGTCCCTATACCATTTGTACTTCACATTCATGGTGACAAAGGCTAAACCACTGAAAAGCTAGAAACTGTTTCTATTAGAGATATGAGGCACTCTAGAAAAAGTGACAGAGAAGAACTGATAGGCACTTATAAGCAATAATTCAAGAACTAATATGGTTCATAGATATCTATGACAAACGACAGATCTAGTTAGTAATGCTAGTTGCTTTCTGTGGTTGTCTAACAGACAGAGAACACTTTGATAATGGCTCAGTCTTCTCTGAAAACAAAATGGTCTTCTTTGAAATCATTGTGGCTCATCTGCTCCAGGATTTTTCTATTCCAGCATGAAATTGACAGGAAAACATGAAAAAAAACCCAAAAATAAAACAAAACATAAAACGAAATAGAACAAACAAACAAAACAACAAAACAAAACCAAAACTAATCATAACCCCTCCCCCCCAAACATTAAGCACTTATGTTTTTCTTTTCTTTCAGTGATTAAAGCTGGCCCATCAGCTCTTCTGTTATTGGCACAAGTTTGGTTTACCAAGGCTTCAGCAGCCTAGGACTATGCGTTATTTGTGCAAACGATAAAAGCTAGACTGAGACCTCTTTGGAGCTTGCTACGAAATTAAGGAAGGTGATCTTTTACAAATGAACTACTTTATTAGCTAAAATTATTTTACTTCTTGGGTAGCTATGTTATCAAGATTTATATTTATCACTTGAGCTTTTAAACTGATTATTTCTAACATGTTTGCACAACAGATGAAAGTATGGTCTACAAAATAGCTGACATAAGACACTTGAAAAAGTGTCTTATTCCTTGAAAAGGAATTAACTCTAAGGCAAACGTATCATGTTTTTCCTGTGGGAAATGCTTTGTTTTACTATTGATCATCCACATATTTCATATCAGATATGCTTCTGGTAAAAGAAGAAAAATAACATTTTCAATTTAGATCTCACAAGCCTGTCTGCAGTATGGCAGAATATGTTACACACAGTGTATATAAAAATCAGTAGTGGTCTTTTTCTATATTTCTTTATTGTACTACAAAGAAATTGAATCAGAATTTCAGAATTTCAGAACCATTTCAGACTCAAAGTTGCCTCTTGTCCCGGTTTCTCTCTGAGTCCAGAACTCAAATAAAATATTCAAGGCCGAAATTTTCTAAATTTTATGATCCACTGTTGATTGGTAATAAAGATAGTAATGGGAAAGGAAAGAATGTAGTACATATGAACCTAATAAGTATACAAACCTAATAAGAATACAATACACTTATAGCACACATACAAAGGAAATGTAATTCATGCAAGGCATCAACAGAGAATAAGCAAGAGAAATTAAAAGCAATAAAAAAATTGAATTCTTAAGTGTGTAATACCCCAGCATTATGTACCATCTTTCTATATTTGGTGTCATGATTTTCCTGCCTGATTATAATGCATTTGTACTTTCATACACGGAAAGTTACATGTTGAGACAGAAACATAATTTTTACTATTAGTGAAAATATTATTGTTTAACTATTATTAAGGGAACCGGTAGGTTCTCCACTCCTTAAAGTCTTTAGATTACAGCTTCAAGTCTTCTTGGAATATATGCTTTAGACAAACACATTTAAGAGTTAATGTTAATTACTGATAATAGTATGTAGTTAATTTACATTATAAGTATGAGAGTAATGAACTGTTATGCCCTTCTCCTATTTTCAATGCCACTCATGATTTTAGAGAGACCCACAGTTTTCTTTCATCTCTCACTTCCCCTCCTTCCCATTTTGTAGTGTATTTACTGATTGCTTGTGAAGAAGACACACAATAGCTTAGATTGTCTGTCTGCCTCTATGAATCTTATCTAGACCTTTTGCAATGGGATTGTGGAAACAAGTTCCCTGACTACACTCATCCAATGGTTTGCACAAGACCTTTAAAGATATTTTCTGCTTTGTTCTCCATTCACTTCATAGTAATTCTTAGGACTTCATTTTCTTGCATGTTCATTCCTACTGAACACTGTTAGTTTTACAGAGCTACCTATAAATATCTTAAGAACTACTTCCTGAGTAATATCACCAGTCACTGAGTACTGTGTGGTCCTTTTGCATCTCTCAACTATGAGAATAATTTTTACTATTAATAAATGTGTTCACTTCAATACTCATGCTTTTCTTGAAAGCTTTTATCAATATGGTGAACAGCATGAACATCCAGATCCATAACAACCTCCTAATCTTGAAAAATTAATCATTCGTTTCCTGTGTTTTTAGTTGTTCTCAGAACTTCATTCCCAAACTTTTTACAAATCTTTAGTGGGCACTGGCTGGGGTTTTTTTGAAAGTCCAAGAGCACTCTAGTAGATCTTGTGAGTCATGGGTTAATTTTGCAAAAGGCATTTCAGCTCTTCCTCAGTGTATCACTTTAGTCTGTCTGCTTGATGATCCATTCTTATAAACAACCTCTACATCTTTCTTAACAAACTCATCAGGCATTTTTGTTTCAGGATTTCTTTTGATGATTCTTTGTGGCAGTATCTTGGCCACTGCCAGGATAGTTTCAATCTTTTTTTAAGTGTCCAAGTCTATTTTTTCCATGAAATGCTTAAAAAGTCTTGGGTGACTAGCATGTTGTCCTGGTTATTTGGTATAGTTCTTTTGTGAATCTGGTATGTCATATCTTCCAGTGACATTTTCCAATTTGAAACAAAATCTCTGCTGCTTTTCACATCTCATTTGGAACTTCCTCCAAGCTTGGTCTTATGTGGACCAAGGAATAAAAAAAATCCTTTTTTTATGCTATGGCCATGGATTGTTCAAATATTCCCTCAATACTTTACTTGTATATTGATCTTAAAAAAAATGGATGCAATTAGAATGGCTAGTAGTTGTTTGGAAGTGAATTTTATAATTCTTTGGTTTAGAACAGATAAAAAAGTGTATGAAAATTAGGGTCAGAATTATTATTTTACAGCAGAAATGTAGGATACTGGCATACCGTGAGAACATAATTGTTTCTAAAAGACATGTTCTTGTTTTACAATGAAAGTTGAAAATGGGACATTTTCTCTTAAACTATATGTAATACCTCACACTGGTAGTTAACATTGCAGTCCAGCACACACAAACTAGCATGTTTTGATTCAAACACTTCTGGTGGAGAAGAAAATGCTTATCTCTACATTTTACACTCATCCCTACAGAAGCTACCAACCCAAAAGAAGTTGTCAAAAATAAATTAAAAGCACATTTCAAGAGATGAAAATTCACCAGAGTATTCAAAGAAAATAAAACATCAGAGAAAACCCTCTCACTTTCTGACTCACCTTCAGTCCTGTCTAGTTTAAACAAAACTTGATGTAGGTCAAAACATTGAAAATTCCATTCCCAGTAAGCTTCACTTGGGTAAACAGAATGCTTGCCTTGAATATTTTTATTATTTTCCCCTCATGTAGTATATTCTCTCAACATGCAAATATATATGGGGTTTTTTTAATAAATCTAATATGAATGCTTTTATTTCAGCTAAAAAATGTTCTGGTGTTATTTGAATACTCAGGCTTTTCAAGGTAGTAATAATAAGAACCTTCTTTCTTACTCTTATTGTAAAAATGTCTTATCTAGTAATTTTGCTCCTTTTGCATTGTGAGCAAAGCTGAGACTAGAGTCTAGCAACAGATATGTTTCAGCTCCTTTATATTGCCAGGTAACATAAAAATCTGTATGCATAAATATGTCAGACATTGCTGGTTTTAATAATATAATGGGAAAAAAAGAACAAGCAGTCTCCAGTGCACTTGTATATGCATAAGCAGATTTTCAGAAGTGCTAGCCCTAAAAATTGCAGTTTGACAGACCTACTTATGTGAATCAAATAAGTATTTATTTTTCAAAGGTAAATTGTGAATATGTTATCTCTGACAATGGATGTGCTATGGTTCAAAAACAATTTCTCACAGGAGCTTTTTTGCTGCATTCATACTAAGGAGCTTTTTAACAGAAATACTTCTTTATACCTCTGGCAGTAGAAAAGAAGATGGTAAAAATAGAGCTTGCACTGTATTTAGAAAGTACTATGTGTGACTACAAGACCATCTTTGTTCACAGAACTATGACACAGATACATGAGATTTGAAAGATGTTACTGAAGTCAATTAATTTAAAATAATTCTAATTAAAATTAGATTGGTTATGGTATGCAAGTGGGGAAGTCAATTTTTCATCTCCATGATTTTTCCTCAGAGACTACAGTAATTCTGCAATACATCATTACAACTTTGAACACTGCTGCTGTTTGATGAGATCAAACAGAATGATACAGAATGAAACAGAACATTCTAAGATGTAGTATGGCTCAATAAAACAGCAAAATATTTATATAGTTTTCAAGTGAATGGGAAAATTGGTTCAGAAAGCTCTCAAAAGTTCTTCAAGTGGTTTTTTTTAAACATTGAAATATTATTTAAAGCATACAACTGGGGTTTTTTTACATATAGAAAAAAAGAAATGCTAAATATTTTTTATAAGATTCCATGGAACTGTAAAAGCAGGTTTTACCTTGACAGATGAATGTTTTGTAAATAACTACATGAATTTAAAGCATCAAACCTACTCCACTAGTACTTTAAACTGATAATTGCTACTGAGACAATATTTGAGGTTCATTCCACCACATCTTGGACAGTTAATCGGTCTATCTTTAGTGACTGTAGGGAGAGAGACCTAGACTTTTTGCATTCATCTGAATGGCAAGGACAAAGCCCTGAGCATCCTTGTCTGACCTCAGTGCAGGCACTGCTTTAAGCAGATTGGATGGGAGATCTCCTGAGGTTCTTCTAAACTGAACTGATATCCAGGTCTAGAGATGTAACAAGAAACAAGGACTAATAGTGTTTGCAACAGAATATACTACAGAAAATTACGTATAACTGAGACAAGCAATTTAAAGAAACCAGCTAAGCAAAGTGAAGAAACAATGAAGAAGGGGACTGCAGTAGCCAAGCAGGCAACACTAAATTGCTCTATAACCAGTGGATTGTCTTAAAGAAATTCTTAAGGTGGTCACTTAGAACTTTGGGGGCTCCAGACAGAAATGACCACCAGAGGTCCTCAGTGAAAGCCCTGAGCCACCTTATAAGGACAGGTATATATGCTAATTAGTGCTGGGAAATGTCACGAATACATAACAGGAATGTGGGGAATGAAAATGAATAATCATGTAATGCTAAATAAGCTGTAGTGAAGATACCTCAGTGTGCACTTTGGCAAAATGATTACCAGTGCACCCAGTGCAAACTGAAGAATGCCTGCCTGCTAAAACTCACAAATTGAGTCTTAGAGATTTCTTATAAGTGCCGATTTTAGGCGACGAAATAATTCCATGGTTCTGATTGAAGAATGATAGTCCAAACCACATTATGTGAGGTTCTTTTCACACTTTGATATTTATTATGCTTCGATTTAGATTTTTCACCCTGAAGATGGTCCTGTTGATCCACAGTGACATGAATATCAATATGAAGGGTGGCTCCTCTAAAAATGGTGTTATTACAGCATGCATTGACACCCAAATGAGTGTATTAGAAACAAACACTGAGAGTAGATTGGGAGGGGTTTAGGGCAAAGCATCTTCTAAACCATCACACACTTAGACCATATTGGAAGTCAGTATAAGCAGAGGCTTTGAGTTCTTTTTTGTCATCTAGATATTGCACAGTCGCAATTGAACTTAATTTGGAAAAGTTTTGCTCCTGAGATTCAGAAAACAAGAAACAAGGTAAATATCCTAGAGATTGTTTATGAAGTAATTAAAAATATCTAAAAATACATAATTCAATGCTTAGTAATATGATAATCTGTTTTTAACAAATGTGCAGCTATTTTGATGCTACCTATTAACACATATCACTCTGGTTCTCAGAAGACACATTAAAATCTTATAATGTCTGTTTAAATGAATGCCTGTATACAAAACAGTGTGGTGCACCATATGACAAATTTTTTCCTTGCTAGGCAATAATTCATTGTGTCTATTCATTTTAAACAACTACCTCTGCAGGAAATGAGTGATAAACAATTTATGTGAAGGGGACCTGATAGCTATCATGGTCCTCCGGAAAATATGCTTTAATCACAGGTTTGTTTAACAGTTGCAGTTTATAAGATCATAAAATGAAAGCAAAGTATTCTAAAACAGAATAAAATGCTGTTATACAAGGCCATTATTTTTTAATTCTTCCCCTTGTGATTCATATGTAATCTTGTAAAGCACATGGCAGAAAATAAGCTTTTGTCTTCAGTAGAATGTAGTAAGTTTAATGAATTCTGTATATGGTTGTTTCCTCTTTTCTTGTGTATTGCCATAAAGACAAAGTGGAGTGTTCAGATAAAAGTTGAAAACCTATTGTTACTAGAGAAATTGTAGTTTTGTAAAATTTCTTTGGTGATCTGATTCAGTGAAAATTTTCATAGGTTGAGTTACAGACAATATCTAGGCATACACAAAAAACACATCTAAATTATTGTTTTGTTTTGTTTTGTTTTGTTTTGTTTTGTTTTGTTTTGTTTTTTCCAGCAGATTCTCTTGTTCTCTTGTGGTTTAGTCTACATTACAAAGTTTGACTATTCTTGTGCTGAGTACTAAAGTCCAATACAGTCAGAACACTAACTGGAAGTGCAGCACCTCAGCACCCTTCACCTTGGAGGGGTAAGTTCTGTCTGGGAACCATTGCTGCTGGATGTTTGTTGGTGTGCATAGGTAGGCATTTTCTTTTGATATTACTACAGGCTTATGCAAGATTAAATGGATTGTGAGTTTAAAATTCTAAGTGTCTGAACACTCCTGCTATTTTTGATTGGAAGAAATAGCATTTCCAAGTGTGTCAGGCCACATACAGACAGTCTAGAGGTATATGATTTCTTCATTGACTGAAAAGGAATAGATTCTCATCTTTATATGTCAGTTAAGTACTGAAGTTAGCTGAGGTGAAACTGAGCCTACATAACTGACACAATTTTAATTTAAATTACTACTTTTTTTCTTTTTTAAAAAGAAAGGGTAGATGATGCATTGATAGGCATAAATAGTCAAATGAAGACTAGTACAGATATTATTCCCATTCAGTTAGTTTTCAAATATTACAGTGTGATATCAGATTTTGACTGGTTTTGATCCACACAAAAATGTTTTTTTTCTAAGTTTTTTAACATGGAAAATAACAATAATTTAAGTGACAAGTTTTTTCTTCAACATAGCCCTCATTATTTGTAATCATTCAGCCACTGTCTTAGTTCCCAGATACAGAGGTTGTGTTTATGTCAGTTACTTACGTCATGCACTACATATTCTATTATTACAAATTATGAAGTTATTGTATTAAGCATTAAGCTTAAAGTGTGTTCCATCTGTCTATGGCACCCTTTTTGATTTAGCAAAAGAGGATCATCTAAAGAAAGATATACTATGTCACACTACATAGTAGGCACTCTAAAGAAGTTGGAAGCACAGGAGAGGACCTTTCCCAAAGCTGCATGAAGCCCATATTGGAGGTTTTCTATGGATAAAGGAATATTCAGAAACTTCCAAAATTTATACTTCTTGGCATCTGAAAATTCCCCAACTTTCTGCAAAAATTTACTGCATAAATTTAGGAGGAAAAAACTTTCTTTCCTTGTCTACCCAGAGAACTACCCACTTCAAACAGTGCCAAAGAGAAACATAACAAATCTCTTGTTTTTTCCAGAGTTCTATTCCTCCCAAACCTATCTCACACACAGCTGCTTTCCCAATTGTCACAGTGAGACTCTCAGATTGCTTCTCACTCAATCCTTCCTGACAGAGCAGACACTAAAAATCAGTCTTCTTGCCCTAAGACAGAGAAGAAAGCAATCCATACTTCTTTCTTTGAATGGGTGATGGAGAGAAGTTATTTAAAAATAAATGAATTAAAATATCTCAAAAATAAAGATAATTAAAATAGTAGCTTATGTCTATTCGTGTCACTTCAATATCAGTCATGTCACAAATCATGCAAGCCATCAGTGCCACAAATCATTAAGTCACACTTAACTGTACTTGACTTTTATGGCTGACTGCATTGATAATATCTCTTGCCATTAGCTGAAATGCCAGTATGCTGGTGAAAGCAAAGCTGTTCAGTAGAAGGCTATCAGTACACTGAGCAGATTGTGGTTACTACTTTCAAATAACTTGTTTTCTGAAAGTCCTGTTCTCCTCTTCACCTGGATTTTAAAGCAAACAAACAAATAAATCCTGTCTCTCAATTTTGTACTGTCACACATAGGACTATCAAGAGGATGAGACAGAGCAGGGGATGACTATAGTGGAAATTTTACAGGTGTTACAGAAATGAGAGTCTATCATGCCAGTTCATTTAAGTTCCCTTTATGCTCAAAGTACTTACCAAGAAACTAAAAGTGAACAAGCCCTGAAGGGCCTATTCAAAAGTATTAGCAATAAACCAGCCCCCACTGTGTCATTTAAAAGTTACAAGTTCTAATTTCATGTGGGAGTTATCGGGAAAGTTTGTCTCTACTGTGATTATATCAGCCTGATTTTATTCCCCTTGTCATACCAAGTCTCCATCTTTTTTCATGCATAATTGGCACACATCGTGGGTATGTCTCTAATCTGCACAATTATCTACCTACACTGCTTTTCAATTAAAGGATCACAGTGCACATGGTGATAGCATATTCTTGAAAGGCCACAGTCTCTATATGCAAGTTAAGAGTTTTGCTATCAGAAGGGGATGCACGGGTTTTCACCTGACATTTTGCCTTTGGTGTAGCTCAGTATGTACAAGAAATATGAAAAGCAATCCTCAGTCTCTTTCACTGACAAATATTTAACTGAACAGCTGGGGACAAAAGTTTTGGTGCCCTTGGCTCTGAATCGAAATGTCAGTAGTAGCACTATAATTCAGCGTCTATACCTTCCTACACTTGAGAGAATGAAATCTGAGTATTACCCTTATAACAAGACACTTTAACATTTACCAGTGCATACATGGACACAGCAAATAAACAAACAGCACAAAAATGTTTGAATTATTGCAAGAGGTTTTGTGATATATTATGAGCTACATTTTCAAAGGTCAAAAAGCTATGCATATTGAACACAGAATTAGAGACCGTGTAGTACTACATGTTAACCAATTAAAGGATTTTTAATAATATATATTTTGCCTTCCACAGATGAAGTCTATATTCTAGAAAGTCAGTAATTACATTTTGGAGGAAAAAGATAATGAATGCTGTTTAATTTTTCTTCAGAAAAAAATTGCTTCTAAATTTTTGTAAGTCTAGCAAAGAGAAGGCATTCCAAACAAGCAGACATTGCTTTAGTGCCATCTTGCTTTTTGTTTGTGTTATCTTGAAGAAGAATCCCATTTTTATCTATGACATCCAGCTCAAGATTGCTTTTGATTTCACTTGCCTAAACAGACCAAGAAAGCAGGGTCTTACCCACAGTTAAGCACATCAAAGTCCAGTCTATGAACACACTCAGTATGAATCCACAGGGAAGAGTGTGTGGAATCCCATCTATTTAGTCATTCTGGTAATCACAGAGACATAGCCACTGTCTCCCATGCTCTAGCCCCTGTTCTAACAACGGATCTACGTGATAATTTGCTTGCTTAGTCCAGTGTTGTGTACATGAAATTATTAACTTCCTAGTTTTTGATTTTCACTAAAAAAAAACCATTCTGTAATTTCATTGTTTACCTGTACATTCTCCTCACAGCCATGTACTTTGTGGATTACTTCAGTTTCTGTTGTGTAATGTATCACACTTTTCCACTTTTCATCTGAGCTTCAATGTTTCTTCTGCTTCACATTACCAGTAAAAATCTCTTTCTCCTTCTTTCTGGGTAATCTGAGTCATAATTGTGCCTTTTTTAATAAATTATTTTCATTTTTCATTTTGCCTTCTCCAGTATATTATTTAACAAATTACATACCCATATCTTAACTAGGTCTGGATACTTTTAGACTTCAGAGAGTTAAAGGGGGTCTGGGATGTTAATATCACAGTCATCATCATGGCTAGGCTTCACAAACTAAGATTTGGGAAGGACTCTACCCACACTTGCAACAAGCACGCTGGTGGCTAAAGAGGCCAATGTGAGATAGACATGTCCGGTTGCAAAAGGCACAGCAGAAAGACTCCTTAGGTGGTATCGACAGGACATGGATCTTTCTACGATGTCTTTTCTCCTCAAGAGTGATCCTGTGTGCATTCTCAAAAGAAGCAGAGCATTATAGATGGTGTGTCTCCAGACCTCCCAATTGGATGATCGATATGGTTGAGATGTTGTTTCAGGGAGTCCTTGTATCTTTTTCTTCGGAGCTCCTCTCTTGCGGCAGCTGGTGGCAAGTTCACCACAGAGCATGACCTTAGGGAGGCGGCACCCATGCACAGATTGGACTACTATGTGACAAGAAAGTTCAGATTTCTACTGTCTCACTCCTATTTGGTTTATTTGTCATGAAGATATAAGTAATTCTGTCATGACTACTCTTCTATACATTTCTTTATTCAGCTGTGTTGTTGTGATAATTTAAATAATGAGTTTATTTTCCCACTCCCTCACCTTCTCTCATAAAATTTCCTGTTATTATATTCTCCTGCCTATACATTTAGCATGGACTTTCTCTACAAGTCATGAAGCAGTCCAATAAATTTTACTTTCTCATACTAACCCCTTCACCTATTACCAATGTCAATGCTTCTCACCTGCCTTTTTAAAGAGATTTTATTCTGTTCATCTGAATTAAAGTAAAAGATTTAAATGCACTGTTAAAAGAAGGGCAGATGCTTTGAATATTCTTCCATTATGAATCTTAGCAGTAAATTCTAATGTATTAATTTAATATCACTCTGTGGCCCAGAGAACAGACATAGATTATATAGATAAAATATGCATAGTTACCATGTCATCCTCTGCAGGTTTTTTTCTCCAATTTATTATGCTGTATATTTTGTCATATATCACCAGGCAATGAAAAAGGAGCGCTTTAAGTTTCTCCTTGTAGATGCCTTAGCAAAGTAGATTTAAAATCTCATAATTAATTCTAGCTGTTATCTCCTTAAACTTAGTATTAAATAAAGAAAAGCAATCCAAAGCATATTCTTTGTCCTAGATGAATAGTGAGTCTGTACAAGGTTAGATTCAATTCTGTGCCATCAACATCTAAGTGCCTGGAGGTTGACTATACACAAATTATCTACGCATCTATCACAGTCAAAGGGCATCTGGGGATCTATTCCACTTCTTTAGTAGAGACATACTGTGTAATTTGACATGCTTGACTGTCACCATAGCTTATTTTTCACATCTGATATCTGGCACTGGGCCACAGTATACAGACTCATTGGCTCAAAGGACTCCAAAAACTCCAGATTCAGGTGACCAATTTTAGGGATGGAGGAGCAGCTTTCCAAACTCTGCTGTGCTGTAGCTGTCTAAAAAGTAAGTCATTATGTTAGCATTTCCCTTAGGTTCCTGGTATGTTCAATGGGAAGACTAGATGTTTAAAGCTGAAGAAGATTATTCCTAACTCAGCAGGACCTCAGTATAATTCAGCCTGTCTGTAGTATATGCTTGCCTATATAATTCACCCAATTAGTGTTATCAGAGAGTAGCTCATATTTCTGTCCCTTTAATGCGCCATTCACATTTGATTCCTTGCTAAACACTCCCTCAGACACCGTGAATTATTTTAAATTAAATGATTCTTTATTCTTTATTTTCAAATGTCATGGTTTTGCACCTTTATTTCCTGATGAAGGTGGCAGAGCAATTCCGGTTTACCACCTATCTCACAACTTAGTTTTGTGACAAAGCTCTCAGATTTGTGTCTATAGCAAATATGATTAATGATCATTTGGCAAAACTATCTGGGTTAGTGAACTTGCTTTTTTTTTTGCAAAATATCACCTTGAAGTGAGTATATATTCAATATAATGACATAACTAGGTTTTAATTGTGTATTTACATATTTTAATATTCTCACTGTACAGATATAAACATTCTTATATCAAATTAAAAATAGAAAAGTCCTGCAATCTACAGAAAAAGTTGTCCCAAAAACAATGTGCACAAAAACAAATACTCAAAGGAATATAAATGAAGCAATGAAGAGGCCAGGGTCATGAAAGTTAAGCTTGCTCTTTTTTTTACTTGTCTCAAGAAATAATTATTTACTATAAATTTTTAAGATTGGTATAAAACTGTTGTGACAAAGGTAGAAATTAGAAATCAAAAAGAATCAGATAGTATTGCTATACGTATCTGTGATACAATATAAATTTCAACTAAATATAATACATTTCTTCTTAGAAAGGACTTTGTAGTCTGATCTTAACAGAAAGATGACATCTTCATCTTTTCACCTGATGAAGTTGGCAAAATTTATGTTTTAATCATCACCAGAACTCTAAAGGCAACATTTATTGATAGGTATGAATTTTTTTAACTTTCGCCTTTTTTTTTAGAATATGGTCTGTGAGTTCATTTTGACTCTCATCTGTCATGTTTTGGCCCAAGTAATATTTCCATCTACAAGTAATGACGAGGTTGCAACCAGATTTTAGATGCTGACTCTTTTCTGGGCTCACCTTGATTGGAATTAATCCCAAATACATTTAGCTGCTGAATTACTAACCTACTTTAAACCTATCATCAGGCTTTTTTATTTTATAAAAAGACATAGACACACCTTTGGTGAATGATGCAACCAATCTGAAGACAAATGTCTAAAATAGTTGGGAGAAATAATAATGCTCTGAAAGGGTCTATTTCTTCCCTATGACTATAAAGCAAGGTTATATGACTGTGGAAGGAATGCAACAGACAATGAAAGGAATTCTACTCATTGACATCCAACTGTAAGAGTACAACATAATTCAATGAAGAACACACTGAAAGAATTGAGGAGCACAGGATGGCATTTGTGTCCAAATATAACTATCTATTCTAAACTAGACATCTAGATTTGCTCTGTAGACAAAGCCACTAAGACTTTCCATGGCTCACTTCTGAGGTGGTGTTTCATGATGTGAAAATATTAAAACAGATGATGGTCTCCAAGTAATTTTGAAATATGGGTATACAAAATCATACTGGTATGGAGATCTAGGTGATTGCTTTGTCTTTCAGATTGCCCAGTTGATTCTAACCATGGCTAGTGACAGGACTTAAGGAAATGGCATGAAGTTGAGTCAGGGGAGGTTTAGATTGGATATCAGGAAAAGGCTTTTCACCCAGGGAGTGGTTGAGCACTGGAACAAGCTCCCCAGGAAAGTGGTCATAGCACCAAGCCTGAGTTCAAAAAGCATTTGGACAATGATCTCAGGAACATGGTGGGACTCTTGGGGATGGTCCTTTGCAGGGCTAAGAGTTGGACTCATTCTTGCCCCTTTCTAACTCAGGATATTCTATGATTCTACGATTCTAAGTACTAATGGTAAAATATTCTTGGCGTAGATCAGTTTTCTTCTTCCCCAAGTCAGTGAACTATCTGTGCTTTCCTCCTTTTTCTTTGAGGAAAAGCAGGCTATCAGTGCTGCAGTGTTCCAAGGAATGCCTACATCGCTGTTACTTTTCAGTTACTTAAGGAACATTAAATCTGTTCCCCTTTATTATAATTTAAATGGAACAGTGAAAAATAAACCAACAATCTCATTTGGAGTAAAATAGGTCTAAGTCTAGGAGTAGGTGTAGGCAGAGGTTTAGGCATGTAAGGCTTTTTATTGTGTGACTCATATTTAAGTACTTTTACTCATACATGCACTCAGTATTCAAGTCCCAGTTTAGTACTATCTTGAACTGGGACCTGAATATTAAGAGGTTCTCCATGTGAATTCTTTGTGTAGTAGATTTTTTAAGGCAGTGATTGTCATTAAAATACCTTTCATCACCACTCAATCTCTGAGAAATTTGAACTTCTTCGGATTCTTCAGGGCACAGTTTAAAAAAACAAAACAAAAAACCCACAACCTAAAAAAACCCAACCAAACAAACAAAAAAATATGTCCAATAAGTTAACATAACCAAGACTGATTCCTTATTTAACTCATTAGCTAATCCGATTGCTTCAAATAGCCAGCTGAGTGTAATGCAAAAAGAAATTCCAAAATTGTATACTTTTATATAACGTGGAGTTTCTATTCATGTAAAATAGTTCCAATTAATGAAAGATTTACTATTTGTTTCAGGTAGCAGAATAAAGGATCAAGAGTAAAAAATTAGATTAAATGCTATATGTTTAATCATCATACTTAAGAAATTTCCTAGACAATATGAGAGTATGAAGTCAATATTTGTGTGTGGGTTATGGAGTACCACAGTGTCCAACAGAAGCATAGCTAGGCAAAAATTTCTGTTGAAGCTTGTGGAGTGTGGTGTCCATGTAGAAGGTAGTCCATATGGCCATGTAGAAAGGGACAACATTCTGTGGGAACAAGTTAAGCCAACAGCACCTGGTTTAGTTAATTAGGATCAAAAAGGAGTGTTTTGGCCTTGACTGGTGTTTTTGACAGTGTTGTGTTCTCAAAGCGAACACCGCTTCATGGTCGGTGTGGTCTGCATGTTCTTCTGTGGCTGAAAACAGTCAAACATGATACGAGTTGTGAATGTGTGGAATCAAAACATCAGTTTAGCAAGATCCTGGGAATTCTGGTTAACTGAATGACAAAATGAGGTGCTGTTTACAAAGGAACCGTAATAAAAGAGAAAGGCTGAAAAAGATCGGTGGACAAATCCGGAAATCAACCTCTGTGTGGTGCACAGTTCCATTTCTTTCAGAATCCATATTTGCCATACATTCATAAATAATGAAAGTTAAATTTTCATACTAGATTCCCTGATCTGATCCACTTTGCACACAGGAATCTGGGGGAAAAAATCACATAAAAGACAATTTCTACAGATTTTCCCAAGCCTATTGAAGCCCCAGCATTACAGATTTGGCCCAGTGTTTCTGATTCAGAACTGAAATGTAACTTATGCACTGAGACAGAGTCATCAGAAAACACTAGAGAAGTAATCAAACCAATTTCTTCAATACACTAAAGCATTTTTTTTTACTCAGGTACTCAGATCATCTGATAATCTGATTATATCCATACAAAACCAGACAAAATTGGCAGGTTATTTTTCAATTTCCATTTTCAGAGTTGATTTTAAGGAAACCTGAGAAATGTCATTTAAATTCTGACAAAATAGGATCAGATATCCCCAAATTTAATTTTAAAAAGTGAAGGTTTTGTTGAATACAGTGCAGCAATTAAATATTAGCCTACTTAGGGCTTCCATATGGAAAACATTGTTAAAGGAAAGTTTGAGATCTGAGAGAAAGAAAGAACTACAATGAATATTTGCAGCACTTGAACACTTACAACATCAATTGTTTATAACTAAAGCAGACATGTCATGTCGATAACAAATAAATATCAACAGCACTTCTGAGGAAATGCCTGTAAATTAAGATCTATGGATTAATGTGTATCCATGGTGCTTCACTGTCAGAAAAGTGTCTTGCTTATCACACAGCAGAGCTACCAGAGAAACAATAGAAAACAAGACCAAACATATGAAAAGACTTCTATTTGAAAAGAGAAATAAACACAAAAGAGCCTTTTAGTTTGAGAAGGCATGTCTCAAGCAAATCTCACAGCAGTAGTGAAAGTGCTCATTTTCCTATGATAAATAGTTTCTTATGATCTTCTGAACTGCATCATCAATTATCAATTTCCTACCTTCTATGGCTCCTGGGATGAAGATGCAGACATATTGATCAAAATGTCACTAAATCATCAATTGGCAAGAGATGTCTGGGTGCTAATTTCAACACTTTGCCCTTTTCATCAGATTCAGGGGGATGTGGGAAAAGAAAGGAGTTTCCTACAAGGCAATCATTTTTCTGAAATAAACAAATATATTCTTATTCACTCCTTCATAAATAAACCAAAAGGTACAGTTTGCAAAAATAAAATCTATTCATTACTTGTAATGTAAAATCTTACAAGAGAGAAGAAATTTTAAACAGTGCTTTGTGTGATTTTGTATTTCAAAAAGTTAAGAAATGCAACAGAGTTTTAAAGATATGAATTACAGATTAAACAGTGGGAAAAATGTGCTTTGACATCAGTGTCAGAAGACAAGTACAAAATGTAACACAGCCTTCTGATGTCAGACACTGCAGACCTATAGGGTTTAAATGGAGTCCTCTCATCATTTGCAGCCCTCAGGGTTTCTTGATCTGCCTGGAGACCAACTAAAGATGGCTATTGCTCAACTTGTTTTAGTTTTAGCTTAGCTTTGTACAAACATAGTACAATGCTTTTTTGTTAGAATAATTTTAGTATATTTCTGTAACTAGCAAATTGTTAAAAAATAGTATTTATTCTTTGTAGTTATGACACCATGAACTGCAAGAGTAGTATATAAACAACCCTCAGTTAGAGCTGAGCATATTCAGTTATGGAATCCTACCCCCCATGACATTATTTTCACTTCTTGCATAGCATCTTGTTGTCGGAGAAGAGAGAATAAGGTCAATTGCCTGGCCTGTTTTGAATGGACTATTGTTGCGATACCTCTGATAGGAAACTTCCAAACAGGTTTGGGGGACCTTCAGTGTCCACTGAGAACAAAGCAGTATTTACTCCCATTGTGTTGTTAAGACAACACAAACACAATAAACACTAAATTGAAAAAGAAAAAAGCCTAATAATACAGGCATCAGATAATTCATTCCCCATAAGTACCTTAATTTTCAATGTCTTAAGTACCTGCTGTTCGTCAGGTGCTTCACAAAACTAATGAACTTAACTCCTCTTGTGTAAACTCTTGGTGATAAGCTCCCCAATAAGAAGAGAGAAACAATTCAGAGGCCAATTCATCCTGTCCCAAGAGTTGTCAGTTCTTTTCATTGTTTATGCAGAGAGGATATGCAAATAATTTAGACTGCCTGCCTCTGCTTGAGATTATTACTTAGGTATCATACCCATAGCAAAGAGCATTCAATATCAAGCTTCCCCCCACATTCATGACAGGTGTTTCAGTGTGCTTTTGAGTACCACTGAGTGCATTTTATTTGAACACTATAAAAAAAGTAAAATAGCTTTCTCAAAGCTGGCTAATTGTAAATTTTATTATTTGCAGCACAGGATCAGTATCAGCTATGTCCTTTTCTTTATAGACATAGGGCAGAATATATTCTTTATCCCAGAGAACTTTTAGTACTTTTTACTACTATTTTGCTAAACTCACTGAGTTTATACTTCTGGTTTTGAAGATTTTTTTTTTTACAGACCTTTATCTAATGCCCTGGAACAAAATGTTTTTCAGTTCTGATGCTGTGGTGTAAGCACTTGAATTTACAGGAAATAGTGTGACATGAAACTAATTTTTGTATATATTGTATCAATAAATCCACCCATGAGTAAAAATATGCCTGAGTTAAAGAGTTTATATCAAAATCTCAATCTTCCTCATATTCAAAAGTTTCTGACATAGTCTTTCAGAACAGTCTCATCACTGTCCTGAATAACAGTATCATTGATCTGGAAGCATTATGAAAGCTGAAGATATGTTGTGGTTTAACACCAGCAGGCAACTAAGTGCCACACAGTGACTTGCTCACTCCCCAACCCCTCTCCATTAGGATGGAGAGGAGAACTGGAAACAGGTAAAACCTGTGGGAAATAAAATAGTAATAATAATAGTAGTAATAATAATTATGATTATGAAAAGGAGAGAGAGATAAATAAAACCCAAGAAAGACAAGTGATGCACAGTACAATTATTACCCACTGACTGATGCCCAGAACATCCCTGAGCAGCTCCCCCCCAGCTTATATAAGGTTCTATGCTATGAAATAATCCCTTTGGCCAGTTCAGGTCAACTTCTGGCTGAGCTCCCTCCCATCTTCTTGTGCACCTTTTTGCTAACAGAGCATGGGAAACTGAAAAGTCTTTGATTTAGGGTAAGCACTATTTAGCCACAACTAAAGCATCAGTGTGTTATCAGCATTATTCTCATCCTAAATTCAAACCACAGCACTGTACTGATAAGAAAATCAACTCTTTCCGAGCTAAAATCAGGGCAATATGAAAGAGTGAAAAAATAAAAGTAGCAGAGCCAGTCAGGAATTATTAATCTGTCAATTATCTGCTAGCAAATATGAAGTCAAATTCGTACTATTACTAGAGTGAAATTATACAGAAATAAAAACGATACAAAGTTCTGTCTATAAACTTAAGATATGGAAGAAAGATTACTTAATGTTAAAAAAAATTTACTATCTGATAAATGTTCATAAAATCACCTATCAAATTTTGGAATTTTCCAACTATGATTTATAATTTCGAAGTGCCAAAAATCATTTCTGCATATGGAGCATTTTAATTCTTTCTGCAAAACTTCACACAGCTGTAGTATGAATGACATTTAATTTGATACAAAAAAATATGATTTTTTAACAGAAAAATTAATTTAAAAATTCTACTTATTAACAGAAAGTAATTATAAATATGAGAAGCATACTAGCAAAATAAATGGGGAATATTTAGTCCACATAAGAAAAAACCTTGTATGCACTATTTCATTTTTCATTATTCAGTAGTTATATTATCCAAAAAGACTTCAAAACAAGAAAAATACTTTAAGGCAATTTTCCTGTTATTACTTTTACACAATAAGCTCAAATTGTGCTGCTTTATATATATATATTATTTTATGAAGCTGGATAACAAGAGTTTTAACAAGTCTCTTCATTCTCATATTTAAATTCATAGTGTGATGGATTCATATGAGAACTTTTCAATGGTACAAAAAAGAAGTCACTGAATGACTTAGCCATACTTGATACATTAGTAAGAAAATACTAAAAATACTAAAGTGTTAGAGAATATGCCCACTGTATTCTATTAAATTTCATTCCCTATTTCCTTCCGTAATGATTTTATTTAGTTTAAATTGATTATTTACTCAGTTTAGAAAAATTACTCTTAACAGTAATAAGCTGCAGTAAATATATTACTTTCAAGTAGTAAAACGCATCTTCAGTAAGCCTTTTCTCATTTAGCCATATATATTTAAAAGTACTATAGATTACAGATTATCAAAGGAGACCGTTTTGAAGTTGTTTCAGGTTTTGAAAATGCATATGTAAAATACATGTGAAATCAAAATGCAGTGGTTTTACAAAATAATAGAGCTATTCTTTGTGTTTCCAGTGCTTTCCCAAAAGATAAGGAAATAATTTTGTGTGTCCTGATTTTATTACCTCATCTGTTCCTTCTTCATTTCATACTACTTCTTTTCTCTTTTTTATTATGTTTTAGGAAAAAAGTAATCCCCTTTGTATTATGTGTCCAGAACATTTACAGATGTTTTCAGAATTCTTTTTACAGCACCTTAAGGATGAGAGAGTTTTTTATTTCTGCTATTTTAAAAACAATTCTTTCAATATCTGGGAGATATTCTGCTGATCAGATTCAAACAAGATGAATAAAAATACTCCCTCTGTGGCAGTGACTCACAAGTTTTATCTCTTAACTCAATAAACTCAGAATATATCCTGTAAGTTATTGAACACTGGTGAACTGTATGCTATGAAGCATTTTCTCCTAGTTTTATACTATCCAGTTTAGAGATAAGAAAAGTTCAATTTTATCAACCTGGTGATTTTTACTTTATTTAAACTAAACAGTATATTTGAGAAATATAATGTTGGAAAATTTGGAGACTTACCTACTCTTAAAGAGTAGCAGTTACTTTCAAGAGTGATAAGTAAAATGGGAAAGAGGGCTGACATATCAAAAATGAGTGTATATACATATATATATATATATAAAAATATATATAAAATATCACTTTACAGTGGGTCTTAAACCTAATCATGGAATACTATTTTAATTTCAAATTTAGCCCTGTGTAAAAACCTGCTTAGAAAGTGATATTTCGTGATAACTCAGTATGCTAAATCAGTTCATAAAAGGATGGATTTTTCACCTCAGAACATTTTGTGAATGGAATTTTGTTCACTAGACATATGTATTAAGACAATTAACTTATTCAGCATTATCTATGAAATACTTGCTACTATCCCTGAATAGTAGCACATCAAAAAAAAGTCTGGCAGTTATATAAGTGCCTGAAATTCTGGATGCCTCTACTTCAGTTTCTGACTATATGAAGTTTCTAAAGTGTATTACTGGGTTCTTGTCCTTTGTCCATCGTGCAACAGGAAAAAAAAGTTTCAATACACTTACTACTTTCCTATTTCAGAGCAATTATGTCAGTAACAATTATAGGCTGATAAGGCCCACCTTAATCCCTTGGAATGTGATGGAACAACTAATCCTGTAAACCAATCTGATAACCTTCTATGATGAAGTTATTGGCAGTGACGTGGGCAGCAGCTGAAACACAGGAGGTTCCCTCTGGACATCGGGAAACACTTTTTCAGTGTGAAGGTGACCAAGCACTGGCACGCGTTGCTCAGGAAGGATTGTGGAGTCTTTATCCCGAGAGACATTCAAAAGCTGTTTGGATATGTCCCAGACAGCTGACTCTATGTGGCTCTGCTTTCAGCAAGCAGGTTGGTCCAACAGACCTCCGTAGGTCCCTTCTACTGTGATAAAACTGACTAGTATAGCAGTGGAAGAAATTCTGTTTATATTAATTTATTTCTCTCCACCCAGCTGATGTCCTTGTTACACCCAGCCCTATTTCAGTCCACCAAATTTCTATAAAGGTGATCATGTCTAGAAAACATAGTGTTTATATCACAAAATGCATTTGTAAGTCTTCCTTTTATTCAGGTCTGTCCAATTCTACAATTAGATTTTGTCAGAAATCGGATAGTCTTCCCAACCCTTCCAGTTAAGGGTTAGCAGAAAAGTTCTGACATCTAGTATATCTCTCACTGTGAAATGAAAGATGAGATGATCCTGTAGATACTTGAAGGATAGATTACCATTGGCTGTTGGGTTCTTTTCCAACCACTTTTCACTTGACTCCAGGTCAGGTGGATGAAACTGAACTGGAGGAAACACTCCAACAGCTAACCACTGAAGAATAATAATCATAATAATAATCATAACAATAGAACTAGAGTGGAGCTAGACTGCATTAAAATCCCTCAAATAATTATAGTGCTGGCCCTGGAAAACAAATATTTTTCTCTACAGATCTCTTACCAGGCCACATTACTTGTTCCATAGCAAAGTAGCACTCCACAAAGGTGAAAAGAGTGATTGCTGTCGGGCTCAGGGGAAAGGTTAGATGGGGCATGACTCCTAATCTTCTGTGACTAGTAGGCCAGAGTATTTACTCATTTTGTAAGAGCTCTTTAAGAAACATGTTTATATTACAGTTCTTGAAATGAAGATTAAAGTACATTTTCCTTTTACATAAATTTACATACTTAACCACTGCTGGCCTGGACTGGATTAATGAAGAGCCCAACAGATAGTGGCAGCATGTTCTCCAATTACTGGCCTCTTGGACCACCCAAGTATTCATCTTATAAACCACAATAGTCCAAAAGATCTTCCAATTCAATTTTAGATATCCTGTAAATACATAATATTTTTTCTACTGGAAAGAGATGAGTAGATTATCATGCATCTGCTTATTTTTATTTATGAAAATCTTAACTTTACCTACTTCTTGACTGTACACTTGAACTCATCTGTGAAAATATAGTGATGTATTTACCCAAGAGAACCATTTACTTTAGTCTCCTTAAAATAAACATTACAGGAAGATCGTTGGTGTTTTCTCACTAAGAAACTTACCTCATTTATGACATATGCTGTTTCTATGATAAAGTACTGTATGCAAGATGTATTGAAACTGAAATAATAATGAATTACAGTCTGAGCCAAATTAAAAATTCATAGCTTTGTTATGCCAGAATTCTACATGTAATTGTGCATACTCCACATACTCGCAGTGTGATAGTATTGGTGAAAAATATTTTTTTCTATTATTATTTCAAAAATTAGGTTTACAGATTTCAAAATATAGACTATATAGACCTTTTTTTTTACTAAAAAAAATCTCACTATTCTTTCTGGTGGATAACTAAATTGCACAGAACTTACTTTTCATTTGTAAGATGACTTTCTAGGAACAAGTAACTGTAACAAACACTTCATATGTGCTCAACCTCCTAGGCACTCCTGTTTTTATCTCATTTCCATTTTCCTCCCTAGCCACAACAAAAAGAGGACTGATGCATCCTATTACTTGGTAAAAGATGTGTGATCTCAGCACTCTGTTAAATCCTCTTTATTGTCAGAAGCTTGTTCATTCCACTGAAAGACAATGAACAACTTTGCAATTTTTTCTCTGTGTGCAATAAGGGGAATGTGTCACACAGCAGATGCTTTTATTAAATCTCAACAGAAACTCCCAGAACTAGCTCTAACAAATTTGCAAAAGAATCTGAATCTGTTTTTTTTTTCTTGTCATTGTTCTACTTCCTTAAGCAATTACTAGTGGCATCACATCTTTGTATGAAATTAGCAGAAAAGATTCACTCACATCTATCTGTGCATTGTTGACCATCTCAGTGATCCTTTTCCCAGTCCTTTGAGTAGCCCTGTAGACCTGAGAAAAATGCCATTTTTTGATGAGCCTCTGTAGAGCAGGTTACAAAACCTATTTCTTCTCCTTCCACAGGCCCTGAACAGTAATCCATGTGTGTCAACACTTTATGTTATAACAAATAGCAGCCAAAATGGCTGACTGCAGAGAATTATATGGTTTCAAAAATTTCTGTTACCAAAAAATCCCCAAACCCACTTCCAAAACCCCTGAAAAAAAAGGCTTTGGATGGGGTCTGGCAGTGTCAATGTACTTCATGCTGGCAGGAAGAAAGCCTAATTGGAAAGGATTCACCAGGGAATCCTCAGGGGCTGGCAGAAGTTCTGTTTCCTGTTCCAGAAAGAGGATAAAGGGAGTAGTGAGTTGCGCTCTCCTAAAGACTGAGTTGTATTATTAGTCTTAAGAATGTAGGAGTTTCAATAGTTGGACTTGATAATCTTGGAAGTCTTTTACAACATTAATAATTCTATGATTCTATGACTTCATGATCTGTGTAAAAGAGCTTAGCAGGTCTGCCTAGACTTGAGCAGAGTTTTCTGTATTGCTTCTGTTGGTGGTGTCTATAATAGAGAGACTAAAGGACCAGAGGATCTACTGTAGGACCAAAAGATGAAGATGGAAGGTGACAAATAGACCAGCAGTCTTCCACTCTTCTTTTCCTTACCATGTTTAGAATTGTAAACAGGGGATTGCTGCAAAGCTCTCCATCATCTTTGTAGCTACATCCAGCTTGCAGTGTTCATCAGGTATTTCAACAGTAAAAGAAGATAAATTATTTTTTTACCTGTACCTTTTCACAGTCTCAAAAGAAGTATTTTCCATTCAAAATTACCATTTTAAAAACAAAACTGTACAAGTGATGGGTTCTTTTTAACCTAAAAAAATTTAAATATTCATTGATGCACAAGTCAAAAGGCCTTGAGGTTGCCACAATAAAAAAGAACGACATAGCAAAGAGAATTCTTCAGAGCAATGCTTTCTTCATGGAATAGTTTACGTTTCCTTAGGCATTTATTTTGGCTGGGAGGACAAGCTTAGAAGTCAAGTAAAAAAAGTGACTTTGCAAGCTATCTCTAATTGTAAAGCCTAGAAAATGATTGTCTGTCTCTTTGCATAGAAGCAATTACTATTTTTATCATGCTAACTTTCTCTTGCTACGCTTGATAACGTATCACACATATTTGTCACTTCTGGAGTTCAGCTTAAGATGTACTGCATTCTTTACCCTAGCATTATGCTGAAGTGTACTGGATTTTAATTAGATAAGTTATCATCATTCAGTCAGAGCTGATACTGTTGCAACATCTAAATCGTACTATCTTTGCACTATGCTTTTTTTTTTTTATTTTCCATTAACTTTCTATGATTCTATGGTTATTGAAAAATGTCAAACTGGGATCATGATCTTAAATTAGTGACTGAATTATTTTAGGGTTTTATAAACTAATCACTTCTTTAACATTCAAATTATATGAAATGCACAACGGAACAGTGGTAAAAACCTTAGGTCTTCTCAGGTACAGCTAGGAGTCCTAATTACCAGCTGCAGAAACATGCTGCCTCATGAAGCTTTCTCTAGGTTTTTGTGAATCTGAACTTCCTATGTATGCAAAGAGGTTTGGCTTCAGTCAGAAATAGAGAGGCAGCTCCCACCTACTGCACCCTAATGTAGAGCAGGAGTCGCAAACACAGTCCTGATTTACACTGAGACAAAACTCAGGTATCCACTCTTGAAAAACTATCCTATCCACAAAGTTGCTATATAACATTTTGGACCATAAAGCTACCTTTTCAACGAAAAAGAGGAGTCAGAAATTATAACAGAGAACTTAGCTGTCTGAACGTAGGAGTGAGTTTCAGAGACTTGAACTTGCAAATTCAAAGGCTAAATCCAAGTGAGCCACTATTTCAAGAATACCCCTCTCTGTTGTCCCTTGTGTATCCATCTCTGTACTATGAGGGTTGTGATGACACTCCTCAGTACTCCATTTTCCCACTTATATGCAATATGTTGAACTTAATATAAGGTTGCAACTTCATTTTACATTTTTCACAAACAGCATCATACATGGACTACAATATTACAAAAGGAAGGGAATGAGAAGGAGCAGAAAAGGATTTGATGATCTTGTGAAACAGTTCTAGACATGTGAGCTCTGATTCTCTTATAGATTATGAAATGGGGTAAATGGGACTTCAGTGAAGTAGAGAATTAAGGCACAAATACAAAAACTTTAAAAACCATTTTGAGACTCTGCCTTCCAAAAATAATTATAAAATTATTTTGAAGAGATAGTGATTTCTGACTGTAGAGTCATATTGTGTGTTTCACTGCTCATTTGCTAAAGTTATGATAATATCCCAGACCTCTTAGCCTACTTAACATCTACTCTGGTTTGAAGTTTTCTATTATCATGCACAGGAAAAAATTTAGGAATAGAGTTTAATAAGAAGACATTGTGGTGATCAGGCTCAGGTCTTGGCCAGAAAAGAGCAGTTTGTTTACATGCACCTGAATACTTTTATCCCCTCTTCTCCCACATTCATTGTCTTCAGTCTAACTTGTCTTCTCCTTTACCTTGCCTTTGGCCTTTCCCCTAAGCATCCCATAGTAAAGTTTTGTTGAATCCAATGCTTTCAAATGTCCCAGGACAAGTCTGCCTTTTTCCATGAGATTAATTTTATTCATCCTTCCCCTTTTTTACCAGTTAAAAAGTTGTAGTTGAACCTCCTCAAGGCTTTGAGTGACCCATTCAAAGGCCTAACAGGCAGTGATCTGAGAGCTCTGGTCTTTTCCAATGTCTCTGTTATCTCCTGGTACTTAGTTTCTGTATCTGGTTGCTTAATTTATTATGCCTCATGGTTCTTTACATTGAGCAGCCCATTAACAAGCTTGCCTCACAAACCAGGTATTAGATTGCCCTTACATACCCTTACACTATGAGGCTGCAGATCTATCTGCAGATCTATCAGCTATTGAGACTGGCTTGTTACTCTAATAATTTACCACAGGACAGTGTTCAAAGAGAAATCCGATCTAATTAAAACCAAGTCAAGAGAGTTAATAAAATAAGCAACACTTTCCACAGGCCCAAGACCCACACAACATGGGACACAACCATAGAAGGGTCTCCAGAAGTGAGTATCAATTAATCTTTTAATATCAAAAATATTTAAACTTTTGAAAAGAAAAAAAAATCAACTGCTTTGTCAGTGAGCATTTGGCCAACAAATCTATGTAACAGGTCAGAAATAAACTTTTCAGTTTCATTAAAAAAGACAAAGTTTCATTAATAAAGACAATCATTATTTTACTTATCTCCTTTTTATTGAATATTTATTTTTAGAGTGTTGAGTATCAGTTTTGTACAGAATTATTGCAGCAATGTAAAAAAATTACTATTTTTCCATTAGAAAAAAAAAAAGATAGTGTAGGAAAAGAAAATTTCTTTTAAAGGAACAACACTTCTCATGAAATGTACACTTTCCATCAGAGTCTGAAATTTAAATATCCTATTTTTAAATGAAAGAAGATTAATAACAGTAAAGGCACTACAAAAGACACAAAAAGAATACTATAAGCTCCAAATAAAGTTTTTTATAGTATGTGGTGGAAGTTCCAAAATATAATCTGTTTTTAAATATGTTGACTGTGTGGAAAGTGCTGCTTGTTTTTAGAAGAGGTGGAGCAGCAGAGTTTATTTTTTTCACTACAGTTGCAAATGCAGAGATGTGTATGAGAATTATTTCTTAAAGCTGGCTCAAAATGCAATGTTCTAGTTTCCTTTAATAAAACAGAAAGTTTTCTGAATAAAAATGTCCAGAAGCAATTCTATTTTTTTAAAACAGTAACCCATATTTTAAGTCATTAGTTCTTACTGCCATTTTTTTCAATTAACTGCTTTCCCAAGTAGCACATGTATAATAAAATGTGGATATGTTGATTTATAGTAACTTTGACAATCAGTCTATATTTTCTACCTGCACTATCTATTTTTATGTCTAATAAATAATTTTAAGGCTATGCAAACTGTTAAATACTACTAAACAGTAGTAAAGAAATTATCTTTACTTCTCCAAAATAAAAACATGAGTGCTTCTAACTATTAAAAAGTCTCCAATATTAAGTATGCTTATATACGTATTTGCATAGCTAGTTCAAATTTATTAGGTGCACTTTCTCTGAAATCAGTTTTACTTTCCTGTTGAAAATGTGCATGATAGCGTAGGAGGATGCTAATGTGGAAAGACAGAGCAGTATCTTCCTGCTGCACATTAACCTTGACTTGCACACCATCATAAAAGTTGTATGAAGAGAATCTGAATAACACTAGATTAGGTTATGATTTTGCAAAATGGGCAGAATACAAATTCTATAAGTGCATTGCAATTAATAATACTTATCAAATGCATGGTGCTCTTATGTAGTTCAAAAACATAGTAATGGAATTTTAAAATGTCATCTGGGTTTCCCAGTAAATAAAGGTAACCCAATAAATGTTGTTCTTTTGAAATAAGTGGCACTGACTTTTCACTGGATTACAAACTTCTGTTCTAACTCTGTGAATTAATCTGTGCAGAATACCTAGTCAGTAAATTACACTTAATTGTTTCACTTCCTACTAAATATATCAGTGAAATGCAAATAATAACACTTATATTTAAAAAGTTTCTTTAGAAAAGTGTACAGGTAACAATTATTATCCTAGAACAATATGGAACTCAGCAGAATTTTCATGAAACTACATAGGGCACAGGAAATAGTGTTATGAGGAAACTCTGATTTGAAAGAGTACAGTTGAAAGAGTTCAGTGGAACTAACACAAACTATGGTTTCAAGAAATACCTGTTCCACTAGATAATTAACTAGGGAATGATAGTGAACATTGAGCAATTTATTACTATAAAAGAAAAAGCACATCCATATCCAGTCACTAGTAATCTGCTCAAAGAGATTTGTGTGGCATTTACTGCAGAGTTGTTCATATTGTGATACATCAATAAAAGCAAAACAGAAAATGGTCACCTGAAATCACCATGTATTACCACAGGTTCTCTCTGAGTATATGAGCTACAAGGCAATAGTAGAGGCGATAGCTATGTCTTAGTGCTAACTCACCTAAAAATAAAATAAGTAGCTTGGCTGCTGGTAGCAAGAAAACATGGAGGGTGTGGAGCCCTTTATAAACTGAACTATTGAGATTGTCAGGTGGCTTTTAAGACCTCTTATCCTGTCTTTAGGTGTTCCTGTATATCAGGTCAGAATCGAAGAATCATAGGACCATAGAATGGTTTGGGTTGGAAGGGACCTTAAAGATCATCTAGCTGTAATTGCCCAGCCATGGGCAGGAACACGTTCCTTTAGACTAGGTTGCTTGAAGCTCTATCCCGCCTGACCTTGAACACTTCCAGGGATGGGGGAGATGAGGCATCCACAACTTGTCTGGAGAATCTCTTCCAGTGTCTCACAATCCTTATAGTAAATAATTTCTTCCTAATATCTAGTCTAAACCTATCGACTTTCAGTTTAAAACTGTTACCCCTTGTCCTGTCACTAAAGGCCCTGCAAAAAAGTCTTTGTCTTCCTTATAAGCACCCTTTATATATTGAAATGATTCAATCAGTTGCTCTCGAAGCCTTCTCTTCTCCAGGTTGAACAACCCCAACTCTCTCCATCTGTCATCATAGGATAGGTGCTCTATCCCTCTGATAATCTTTGTGGCCCTTCTCTGGACCCACTTCAAGACATTCATACATTTCTTGTGCTGAGGACCCCAGAGCTGGATGCAATACTTCAGGTAGGGTTTCACCAGAGCAGAGTAGAGGGGGCGAATCACCTCCCTCAACCTGCTGGCTGTGCTTCTTTCAATGCTGTGCAATAAGCAGTTGGCTTTCTGGGCTGTGAGTGCATACTGCCAGCTCTTGTTCAATTTTTTGTTCCCTAATACCTCCAAGTCCTTCTCTGCAGGACTAGTCTCAATCCATACATCCCCCAGCCTGGATTCTACCCAAGCAGAAATTTTGAAACCTGTACCTTCAAATGCTGCCACCTGTGTCAGGGCAAAATTAACTACAGCAAAAAACTTCTAGGTTAACCTTGTTTGACTTACCTGGAGAAACATATAAAAAGCACACCTACAGTCATGACAGCTGAGAGACTGAGGACCTGGTGCCTCTCTGCTGTGAGAATCTATCAATCTGGAGGAGGCAAACGACTACATAAGTATTTCTAGTGCACATCAGGATGAAAACAAATGCATTCATTTAAACCAGTATGTTGGCTTTGCCTTCACATGAACTGGGAGAGCTCAGAGTTACAGAGGAGAGACATTTTCAGAAAAAAAATTCCTCACTGCCCCTCAGCAACTGCCTCCTAGCTGAAGTACAGTATATGAATATGACAGTGCAAATCATTTCAGAAAACACTAACATATTAAATAGGAATATAAATTAGTGCGCTAGCAATAAGAAAGCATGGTTTCACACATTCCCAGACTTATTCCCAACAAGTCAACTAAATCTATGCCTAGATTACAGATGTTCTTGCTTTCAATGCATAAAAAATTCTGCTGCCTAAATTTTCTGTACAATCAGTAAAGATGAATAGACATTTCCAAAGGTCTCTAGATGACAACATATACTGTAAAAATGTAGTTTTTACATGGTATACAGTAAAAATGTTCTACCTTAAATCAAGGTTTAAATCTTTAACTAAGGGTCAGAAACGAATAAATCAGGGCTGGTTTCTTTAGAAAGAGGAGAAAGCAGCAATGTTCCCTCTCCATAACATTTGCACAACGAATGACACATTCACTTTAGATGTGGGACACCAGGTCCTCTGTAGCCTCAAAAGCTAAAACTGGCCTCTGAAGAGACTCCTAGTACAGAGCATGTACTAGCACATGGCCAGCCAAGAGACCAGCAGAAGAGCAAACAAAAACAATTTGTGGCTTTTTTACAAAGGAGAGCACACAAGTGGGATTCCAATCTTTGATCCTTGGAATGTGGATGTGACACTCTCCTAGTGAAGGAAATTGTTGATTTCAAACAGTCTTTGTGCTTGTGCATACTCCAGCAGCTCTTCTCATGGTGTCTCTGCTGTAATTACTGTAGCAGACATTTTGGGGACCTTATCTGACCTGCACTGAAAAAGTTTAGGTTACATCTTGCTCCTGGGTAGTGCTTGAAAGTTGGTTTCCAGGACACTTTCGGGCCAGTGAGGTAGATGCCTTCTGGTAGGTACTTAAAGGGTTGGGTGCTGCAGGAAAGTAAATAGAATGAAGTGGCGGCTGGAATCCAAATGGAAATTTAGTCACTCAGTGTGTGGGCCATGAAGGGTTTAAGGAAACCAGGTTTAGTCTTTCCCTCCTAGAAGCAGAAATGGCATCTCACAGCTTCAGCTTCTCAGTTTAGTAAAATCAGTTTGGGTTGGTTTGGGGCTTGTGTGTGAGCGGCAGCCTCTAGAGAAATTATTTCTCTTATGAGGGCTAGACATTTAAGAGCATCTGTCTAATGCACTGGCTTCAGGCTAACCTGGCTGCTGATCACATACAATTATTTACTGAATGACTTGAACAGGAGGCCTGTCCTCTGATTAAAGACGGATTCAAGACAATGTGGTTTTGTGTGTGTCAAGGGTCATAATATAAGAAAAAGCTTCTTACAGCACTCAAGCTGTTATTCATTACAACCCTAATGAAATGCTTATGAGATGGAAAGTACAGAGTACAATTCCACATTCTTTTCAATAACCAAGCTAACAAATGCAACACAGTTTAATGGTAAAATGGAAGAAATACTAAAGAAGGAAAATTAGTTAGAAAAATCACATATACAAAATTTACCTGTATTCCTCAAGGCAGGTCTACAGAGATTTTAGGGCAACCCAAATGGGCCACATTACAGACAACGTATTTAGTGAATGCTCATATTAAAGCCAATTTATGTATTTGGGTTTTTTTCATATATTAATAATATTTCTTCTTCTCTAAAAAAAAAAGAGAACATGCTAAATTGTTCACTGTATTAGAAGGTCTTCAAAGCTCTCTTCCTGATAGCAATTTGGAGAAGGAAAATAACACCATGAGATATCAGCCTACCTTCATACCTGGAAGGAATTGCTTTGAGCCTCAGCAAAGAAAAGTCTAAATGATTCTGACTCTAATCTAGGTTGTAGTCAAGTTAATTTACTCTATGCAGTCTTGTCTTGGAGAAACACTTTTCAGATGAAGAGCACAATGAAGCTAATTAGATTGGAATGGAAACTTAATATTTTCATCTACTAGAGAAGAACTGTAACTTGAAGTGAGAGAAATTGGCAGGATAAGTAAAACAAACCTGGTGTGGTTCTCTGGGATGGGCAGCAAAACTTCAAGGGGCAACAAGGATCACTTTTTAACACATAGAAATTCATCTTAGAAAGGGTAATCCCTAACATCTCATTTTGTAACTAATATTTTGAACACAGGAACGTGATTGTTTTAAGGCCAAAAAAACACTATAGATTTATATAGTGTTCCAAAAACAGGGTTCCAAAACCAGGGAAAAATGAGAACTTGTATTATTTACATATGAGACCCTGATAATTGCTATGACATCTATAAAGACGTGGAAAGAATAGTAAATGAGAAAAGAAACTCATTTATTTACAGTGACAATTCTGGAGTACCATTAATGGCTACCTTGCAATTTTAACTGAGGAAATAAGGTCTTTCATTTATTTAGTATGTATTTGGTTTTAACTCACAGGGGAACTGCATCTCATGCAAAAGAAATTGTGATGTAAAAAGTTTGGACTTTCTTTTCCCTATATTTAATGTGCTATTTCATTATTTGGAACACAAAATAAAAGTCACTAAAAAAAGCAGAAAGGACATTGAGAAGAAACATTTATCAGCCACTTAGATGGTAAGCTGAAAATACTTAAGAGTTCAGACTGAATGGAAGTTTATGCTCAAAAATGTATTGAGGAAACCCTGTACTTCAACTTCCATTTTCTTTACAGAAGGCACTGCAAAACAAAATAAAATTGTTTATAAATGCATCCCTACTCAGATTATTTTTAATATTTTACTTAGCTATGTTCTGTTTCTCTCACAGAAAACCACCTTTTTTTTCTTTGTGTTTGATATTTTTTGTCTTCAGACTAAAGATGAGTTTTTCTTCCCTTTTTCTTCCACGACTGTTCAGTAAGAAGCTTTATTTTGTGACTTTTGTCAATGGCCAAAATCTGAGGATTTTGGCTGAATTTCTGGGACTTTATTCCAAGACATATTTTTGCTCTTTCTGGCAAGGCTATCTGCAAGTAGAAGCAAACAGGTTATGAAAGTCACACCTTGCTAAATTAAGGGTTCTGATGAGGAAAGAAAGCTATAATAAGATTTAACAAGTTAAAATATTGGTTAAAAACTTTCAGTATGTGAAAGAAATGAAGATGGTTAAGCTCTTACATTTTTTCAAAGTTAGGTCAAGTATTGAAAAAAAACCCCTGAAACTGTAGTAAGGACATATATGATGACACAGTATGATATATAGGAATGAAAAAAATAATACATCAATTTGCTATGCAGTATCGCAACAATTGGTTATATTGTGTGAAGTATTAAAAAGTAGGCTAATGGAATTGATTGACTGATTGATTGATTGACTGAGAAGAAATTGAATCAATACAAAATTTTCACTGCTAAATGAAAGATTGCCATCTGTCTTCCTTCTCTTACTTCTGCAGTCTAATTGCACATATAGGAAGTCATAAACTAGGTTTAGACCAGTCAAAAGGAGACATTAAAACCAAATCATTTTCAGTATTTTTTCATGTGCTGAGAAACTATGAAGTTCACTGAGCAATGTTTATAGGAAAAAGTCTGCCTAACTAAATTGCTGTAAACCATTTATTAATACTGCGGTAACTAAGAAAAAGAAACATCAAATCTAAAACCATTAAGAAGTTATTAAATCATGTCTCCTGAGGAAAGAGCACTAAGTATGACATGAAAATCAGGGTTTTATGAAACATTTGCAGCTTAAACTAGTGTAGTGTCATTTCTTACAGAAAGAAAACCAGACAGTGGTCAGTACAAGAAACATTGGAATAATGAACTGGCTTGGAATACCAGGGAAACTTCTAGCTGGAAAACGTTGAGTTTCATAGGCCTAGGAGCAAAGTCTAGTTAAAACTAATGAAGACAGAATAGAAAGGGCAAAAGAGTGAGGCTAGCTAGCATGATCTCCTGAGAAGTGGAAGAGGCAGCTTTTGGACTTTTGGTATCACACCTCCAGCAGCTGACGTGCAAATAAGGGTGCCTCCAGAACTTTTTGCCCCACCTACTCTTTTGAGACTGTTATAAAATAAAATACTACTCTTCTCTTTGAAAATGCTCAAATGCTTACACTAAGGCAAGTAATAAGGTTTATATATGATCTGCTGACTCAGGTCCCTAGAGATGAGCTGCAAACACTTCTGTCACTGTCCTCACAATTTCTAATAAACTCCTTTTGGCAGCTCACTGTTCTGTGTTGGATATTGTTAATATTATTCTAACAACTTCCAAAGGCACGGGCTACTCTGCAGCTGCTGCACCCTTCTAGTTTGCATGTGGGAGTGAAAGAATCTAGCTGTTTGACCTTGGTACAGAGTAGGCACATATCATTGAAAGATAGAGATGTGAGACCCAGATATAGAGTAAATGATTCTTTCTAAGGGAATTGCTGACGGTTATTCCACCACCTGTGGTGGTGTTCATCTGGTGGTAGTGCATCTCTAAAATGTGGAAAGGTCCTACTTGGTTAAAACACATGACTTTAAGTAAAACTACTTATTAAGGAAAAGTCTTAAATACTAACTACTCTATAGTATAAGAAGTTAAAGAAATCTCTTAAGGGTTCTTAACTATTCTCAAATGTACTAAAAGTTAAGAAAAAATGTTTTATCTTACAGAATTCTATAGCAAGAGAACAAGTTTTATTTGAAACTTTGTTTTCTCTTGTAACACACTTTTCAATAATCTTCTCATCCACTAAGCAATATCAGTTGCCCATTAACAAGCATTTTATGATAAACTGAGCTTCACTTGAAAACTGAGATGGATTTGAAGCCACAGAAGTGGGATTACTGTATTCGTTCTTCAGAAAATAGAAAGGAATATTACCATGTTTTCTGTGGAAAGAAGACAATTTATAATTCTTTGCCCAAACCCAGTAAATGAATACAAATAGCTTAATTCATCCCAGCAAGGGAAAGTCAGATTTTTCATCCTTCTCAAACCATTTTACAAATGTTTGCATTTATCTTGGAACACTGATTCTCTGCAACTAATTCAAAACAAGAAATTTAAACCATAATGGTCATTTTTAATAGAAGCTTGCAGGAAATCATATTTAAAGGCTGCTAGCCAAAGGCAACACTGCTGTTACATGTCAATTTGAAGTTCGTTTCTCTCTCTCTGGATTAATTTAATTTTGATTAATTCTGATATGGATTAATGAAGGTACTTGTAAAATTAAATTACAAAACATATCACAAATGCCTCCTGTCATAGTCCTACTTCTTTTATCACTTAGACTTTATCAGACATAGAGAGAGTGCAAAGTGTGATGAACTTTGTCTTTTGGAACCTGGAATGCATTTGGCTTGCAATCAGTTTGAAGGCCTAATAAAGATTTTGCTTCTGAAACAGTTCCAAAATGTTGAGAATTTATAATTGCATCTGTCTTGAAAGTATTATTATATTACCAACTGGATAATGTTGATCCAAGTTAGATTTCAGACCACTTCTACTTTTCAGAAAATCCACAGACACTAAATATAATTGTTAATGAATATAATTAAATAAGCATATCATTAGATGTCTTTGTAGACTCATTTAATGGAATTGAAACATTCCATGTTGAAAAAATAGTTAAAAGTATCAGTCACTAGAGAAAATTTTAAAAAATTGCCTCACTATGTTACTGGCAGCTTTACGAATTTTACAAGTTTAAATTTTTAAGTAGAGAACCCACAAATTTTTTTGTATTAATTCATGAATGTGCTCAAAGTTTATACAATTCCTTCCCAAAGATGAAAGAATGAATGAAGAATAAATAAATTTTGACCTTCCTGCAAAACAACTTTACCTTTAAAGATGGATCATGTAGGGTGATGCTTCACTGCATCCAATACATTAATAGTTATTGAGCTGATGGAAAGTCAATTTCACCAGAACTTGTTCTGTATCAGAAAGCAACAGTAAAAGGAAAAAAAAAAAAAAGGACATTCAATTCATGCTTCCTGTAAATGTCATTGTACATTTTAATAGGAAAAATGTCTTCAAAGACTTGAATGAATAAGCTGTACATAAAAATGAAAAAACGCCCACCTATACATATTCTTATCATGCTCTGGTTTAGGAGTTCACTGATTTCCAAGTTCAATGAACCTTTGAAGTCATGCAGGACAAGTGCCTTCAATAGCCAACAGTGTCTGGCAAAAGTATGACTTCTTCAACTCCTAAAACAGTACTAGAAGAATGTGAAATGATATAGGCATCACTATTATACAGGTATCTAGAAATAATTATAAGAGACAGCTAGTATCATTTGCTATGCCCATAAATTATTGCATACTTACCAGGGTATATGAAATAAATAACATCTGACAGGAAAAAAAAACATTATGAAGGTATTCCTGAACAGAGAAAAAAAAAAAAAGCAAATTAATAAGCTAGACACCCCAGAAGGTGAGAAAACACCTCCTGTTTTCTAACATTTTGGATTCTGGATGTGAAAAATACCAGACAGATTTACACAAGGATTGCTTTATCATATTTCTACTGTACTGAGATTAGTGTCAGTATATACTGAATATGTTTCCAGCAGCTCAATTATTTTAATTAATTGAACATATGCAGTGCAATAAGAAACAGTTATATGACATGGTCATCTAACTATCTCAGTGTATTATATTAAGCAACAGTTACATTCTAAGAAGACATTAAAATTAAACAAGTGATAGCACAAATCATGCACTGAAATTCAGATTCCACTTCATCTCTGCCTAAAACTATAATCTGAAACTAATCCCCTATGCCTGGTATTGAAATACTTGTGTTTTCACAACTCTGCCATCTTGGAGGTTTTTTTCCTAATGAGATGAGTACCACAAGCTGTTCACAGAGATTGTAAGAGCTGAGCTTTTCCATATGGAAACTAATGCGTAATTTAAATGCACCTTGGTGAACACTGGTGTTCCAGGGGGTCCAGAAATGCCTTACAGAGAAGTGAGAGAGAAGTATTTCCCAACTCAGCGTGATTAAGCACTCCATAAATCTTTTTTGTTCACAAAGTACAGGCATTTTTAAAGTTTGAGCTAAAGTGATAAACACTGTCCTAAGTGTTATTTCTTAAATGTTACTTAAAGCTTTACTCTTTCAAGACTGCTTTTTTGGTACAGACTTTTATATAGCTTATGTACTGGAGATATGTCCTTACATGGAAACCTTCATTAAACACAGATTAATAACTTTTCTAGGTGATAAACAGTGCAATGTAGTGATATCGGCTTGCAAACAGAATAATACAGGGCATAATAAGAAAAGATGAATAGCAGGAAGTCCACTGAAACAAATGGCATGTACATCAAAATCCTGCAAAGACTCCTAAGGAAAGTGAAAAATCCCCTGGCGTTTATATGACAAAAAAGGTCAATCTGAATTATTTTAAACAGTTAAACAAACAGCTTGTTTTCTGTCAATTATTATTTATTTCATGCATCCTTATAATTATGCAATCACTTACTGCAGATGACCAGACCCAAGCATGTTTTGTCTCAAATATTCTGAGTATTGTTACAGGAAAGGTGATCAGAGGCAAGGGTCCTGAGGAGGTGGAGTAGTGCTGTTCTGAGCCAACATCCAGCTCCACCTTGAGTCTCAATCCCTCCCCTCCCTCAATTCACTTCTGGGAGAAGGGCTGGCTGTGCATGTGTGAACAAAAGGCACGAAAAGTTTAATTTACTCAAGAGTTGTGCATCAGGTTAACTATAAAGGACATGCATTGGGCCCTCTCACTCTGTTTTTTTTCTGGCTTTTCTTTTTTCTCTCTTCTCTTTCTCCTGTCTTTTGCTTTCTTTGTTTATAAAGCATTGGCAGTGTGTACCTTTGAATACCAACCTGTTTGATGGGAACCCTGGAAAAGACGATAAATTATTATCACATTGAAATTAGTGTAGCTAGTATCAATCCTTTTAAAACTTAGCAAAAGCACAACATATTTGTGCAACTAAGTGCTATGTGTCTGATCTCATTCTCCATTACACTTGAAAAACAGATGTAGAAATGTGTACATACAGCCCCCAGCATTTTCTGTGTTTTCTCTCTGTGACAGAATGAAGTTAAGATGTTGAAAAATATTCTTGCAACTACACCTTTACTATAGCCTCAAAATTGCATTCTATAGTGAGAGTTAAAAATCCATTATGAGAGGCTTATTGGAAATATGAGTACATATCAGCTTTCTTCTTATTTTTGTCTGATCTGTCTGAACAGGTAGATTACACATCAAGACCACTAGTTACTGTATGTGTGCAAACCTTTGCCCATAGGGAATTGTTTAGTCAACTTTCCCAGCAATCATTCTTAGGATTGAAGACATTAAACATTTTTGATTAAATGACCTTGGTACAAAGACCAGGACTATACTGATGAGATTTACTGACTACAGAGAAGGACTGAAATATCTCACAGGAGTAACTGGATGTTTCTGATGTATGAATAACAGAAGAATAGCTCAGTTGATTAAAGCATGGCACTAATAACGACGAGGTCATGTATTTGATCCCCATATGGACCATTCACTTAAGAGCTGGACTTGATGATCTTTGTGGACCCCTTCCAACTCAGAATATTCTGTGAAACAAACAAAATAATGGAATGAAAATCACCAGTAGTATAGACTGACTGAAATACTTCGGGACTGAAGAGAAACAATAAAGAAATATTATTTGTGTTAGTTAGCTGCAAAATGACTAGGAATCATCAGAATAAGGCAATGATGGACAACACCAAGTATTATACTGGTTGCATCGTATGACATATTTTTAGTGTAGTTCTGTAAGACCACACTTCAAAATATACAAATTATTGTTCTAGATTGGACTTTGTACAAAGTAAAGTGAAAAAATATTTAATACAGTCTACCAGTATAGATTGTGGATACAAAATTACACTACAAAACCAATGCATTATGAATGGAGTATAAAGGTAGCCTTTGACTGCCCTCAGCATCCCCTCCTGATTCCCTGCTTATGCATTTGGGACTAAATAAACAGAATCTGGTTGTGATTGCAGTAGGAATGGCACAGTTCAGCTACACACAGTGAAATTCTCCTCCCTTCTCCTAAAACTGCTTAGATGCAGATGGCCTATTCAGACTTCCCTACATTTTGAGTCTACCATTAACAAATTTGCTGACAACACCAAGTTGGGTCAGTGTTGATCTGCTGGAGGGTAGGAAGGCCCTGGACAGGCTGGATGGATGGGCCAAAACCAACAGCATGAGCTTCAACAAGACTAAGTGCCGGATCCTACACTTTGGCCACAATAATCCCATGCAGCACTACAGGCTGGGGAAAGAGGGGCTGCAAAGCAGGCCCAGAAGAGAAGGACCTGGGGGTGCTGATAAGACATCAGCTGAACATGAACCAGCAGTTTGCACAGGTGGTCAAGAAGGCCAATGGCATCCTGGCCTGTATCAGGAACAGTGTGGCCAGCAGGACTAGGGAGGTGATTCTTCCCCTGTACTTGGCACATAGTGGTAGAACTGTGTTCAGTTCTGGGCCCCTCAATTCAGGAAGGATATTGAGGTGCTGGACCATGTGCAGAGAAAGGCAACGAAGCCGGCAAAGGGTCTGGGATACATGTCCTATGAGCAGCACTTGAGGGAGCTGGGGTTGTGTAGCCTGGAGAAGAAGCAACTCAAGGGTGACCTTAGCACTCTCTACAACTACCAGAAAGGAGATTGTAGTCAGGTGGGGATCAAACTGTTCTCCTAGCCAACTAGTCATCAGACAAGAGGATACAGTCTTAAGCTGTGCCATGAGAGGTTTAGGTTGGACATAGGAAGAATTTCTTCACAGAAATGGTTATCAGACATTGGAATGGGCTGCCCAGGGAGGTCATGGAGTCACCATCCCTGGAGGTATTTCAGGAAAGACTGGATGTGGCACTTAGTGCCATGAATTGTTTCAGGCCTAAATTGTGCCATCCTCATGCTAGCAATTCATGCTGTCAAGTGACAGTGTCCCAGACCAAGCTTTTACTTCATTTAGTGTAATACATAAAAATAATGAGTAGAGACTGTGAAGCTTTAAGGTTAACATTACAACACAAAATGGAGCTCCTACTCCATCCATGACCTTCCCAAGAGAATGGTTTTAAGACAGCATTGTCTGTCTGTTGGGAAATTCATTAAACATTTTCAGGTAAGCAAGAGACTTCCAGGGTCTAAAACTAAAGCAAACCAAGCAAAAAACAAATTAGCATTTGCATATATAAACCAGCAAAATCATAGATCTATGCCTTCAAAGTATTTTTACTAGATACATTATTTCCTACCACTGAATCCGCACTATAGTGATCTAATGTTGTCACTGAATGTTTCTTGAATGTGTTGCATAGACATTTTACCTATGTTCTTCAATAGTCACTAAAGTTTATCATATGTGGAGATTCTTTTGTTAGTTAAAATATCATGAAGTACACATTTCCATACTTGGAAATGGAAATTTACCATGACTCTCCCTCCTTGTGTCTCCTTGGCATAACTTGTTTCCTCAACATTTTAGGGGTGGTGTTGAAAAAATTTGTGTTTATATATACAGTAAATTTAGATCAGCAAAAGCTTTCAGACAGATAAAAAATCTTGGCTTTTTGAAACAGGGATAAATTAAATACAGTAAATGCTATTCTGTAAACAATAGTATTCTCTTTGTTTTTGCTTACGGAATAAAATGTTATTAAGAATAAGAATATAACCTGTGGTAAGAAAAGTAATATTATTAAGCTGACTTTCATAAATGTGAATGCTAATTATAGCTGCTAATCCAATGAGACACATTTGAGAGGTGTGGATAATCACCACAAATTTCACCTTTCTGTGAATATAGAATGAAGCATCAGAGACTCATTTCTAAGCATATCAACTTCTGTCAAGAGATTTTCATTACATCAAACATTGATTAAGTTAAACTTAGGTCTATCATGCAAGAGATGGCTTTGAAGTGCTGGTAGGCATCATTTAAAATGTATCTTTGATGAGACCTCTATTACAGTGTGTGAAAAGAAAAAACAGGAATATTGTCAACTTGCATAATGTACTTGGAAAGTACAAAGTTTTTGTGCCTTTTATTAATTTAAATCTGGAGACTGTGGAGGAGCAAAGGATAAGCAATGGAAATAATTATAATTAATGTTTTTGATGCTTGTTGTTTTTGCTCGTAGAAAGTTCCTGTTAACAAACCGGGATAAACTTTCCATGCTACTAGGATCTGTGGGAGATTTTGTATGTGGGAACAAGAGCTCATACATGCACATACACTGTATGTACAGAGGAATATATACACACTGTACATTTATATACACTGATAGATGCTTCCCGATAAAAAGAAAGTCTTCATTAGTTTATGCAAGTTTTATGTATTACGGACATAGACAAATGCTATCTTAGTATCTAGTCTCAAAGCACGCATATATAGTACATATATAATTATATATTTCTCAGTGTGTTTATCTCTTACAATAAAGTATTTTTTTTACATTTATTTCATTATTCTGCTACATGAGTCTCCACTTCACATGAATGTACCTCATTTAACCTCTGTGCCATAGCATGTATATTTCTGACACCACAATTTCTGCTTATTTACTGGATAAAATAAAGGAATACATATATTCCAGCGTTCTACATTGTATCTTTTCTGGTTCTTCCTGAAATCAATGAGAATGGTAGCACATTCTCAGGATTTTACTATGCTATGCATGTAATACTATCTTTCTTTTTTACATTGGCTAGTTTTGACTGGGACAGTTAATTTTCTTCACAGTAACTGGTATGGGGGTTTTGGATTTGTGCCGAAAACAGTGTTGCTAACTCAGGGGTCTTTTAACTATTGCTGAGCAGCACTTGGAGAGAGCCAAGGCCTTTTCTGCTCCTCACCCCACTCCAACAGTGAGCAGCGTGGGGATGTGCAGGGATCTGGGAGGGGACACATCCGGGACAGCTGACCCCAAGTGATGAAAGGAATATCCCACACCATATGGCTTTGTGCTTAACATATGAAGCTGGGAGAAGAAGAAGGAAGGGGGGAACATTTTGAGTGATGGTGTTTGTCTTTCCAAGTCACTGTGATGCGTGATGAAGCCTGGATTTCCTGGAGATGGCTGAACACCTGCCTGCCCAAGGGGAACAGTAAATGAATTACTCAGTTTACAGTTGACTTTATTATTATAGTCAGTAAAAGAGCCCAAAGAACACAAAAATGCTACTCAATATTTCATTAATGCCCAGAGAACCTCCTGTCTTCAAATGCAATAAATCTTTTGGAAGAAAACAGACTAATTCTTTAGTTTGTAGGAGGATCCTGTGATAAGTTAAGATCATTTCTCACAGCATTGAGTCACCTTCTTCTTTCACTGTTTCCAGTAGCAGTTTAGAGTACTATGTCTTCCAGGAGCCATTGCTCCAAATTTTACTAAAAGTCTTTTCTACACAATACTGTGCTCTGAGGAGTCTTCCAGCTCCCAGTAGGGTCAAAAGAACACTGAGGTACTCAAAATGAAGCCTTAAAAGCAGTTATTATGAGGTTGGGGCCTCGCATATTATTTTTTACATTGAATAAGATTACTATTTTCTAGACCTTTACTGTCATTATCCTGCTGAACTGCCACATCACCACTTGATAAAACTTTATAGACATTTTCTAGTACCCAACCCCTGGTGCTTTTACAGTCCTGATCAGTTGTCAGGGATAAATGCAAAGGACAAACTGAAGAGTACAAGGATTGTAACTCAGCAGTTGCATTCTCCAGGTTAAGTCTTGAGTCCAGCACTGTTAAGGAGACACATAGTGAAGCTTCCAAGGAGGATTCATGGGATGATGTTGACATCCAAGCTGACTCTAAAGGCTCCTTCCACAGACAATAGAGAGAAATGTGCTCATCTAGGAAATGATTCACCTCAATTCCAGGAACTCAGTTAAATTGCCTAAACAAGTCTAGTGACATCTGGGCTAGGATATCCCACATGGTGTTCCACTGACATGACAGAAGGGAAGAATTCTGTTGCAGAACCTATAATATCTGGTGGGGTTTTTTTTAAGCATCAAGGAAGCCATTTCAAACATCTGCCAAACCCTAAATTTTGGTTGCCTTAGAGCATCTGAAATACCTTTAAGACCTCAAATTAGCCCTAGATGTCTATGTGAGAATAAGATGTGCCCTACGAATGCCTATTTCTTTCCTTAGCAAAGATATTCAAGGATAATTAGATCAGACACAGATGACTGCAGTCAAGTGAGATGAATACTACTCTGTAGTGGTATTTGTAACCCTCCCTGGGGTTTGTAACCCTCCCTGGGAGGGAAACGGAACTAGGATAGGTCACCTGATGTATATTTTACCAATAAGGTATTCCATACCATGTCACGTCAGCTCAGACATAAAGAGACGAGAAGGAAACAACTTCCTTCTTCTCTTCCAGGACAGTTGCATGGGATAGATGGCTGTTTTCAGAGGAGGAAAACACCTTTCGTGGGGAAGTAGCCTTTATTGTTAGTTTTCCGTGTGTGTATAGTGCTTATAGTTCTCTTTTTTCTTTGTTGCGTATAAATGAAACCGCTTTTCTCAGCAGCCTCAGTTTTGCAAGTTTTTTTTTCTTTCCCCCCTTCCCTCCTCCTTTTCCCTCTGGGGGAGGTTGGGCAGAGTCTCAGTGGACACTGGGCGTTCAGCCAAAGTAAACGATAACACATTCTCAGTGGTAGTTAGATAGTGCTTTGAAAAATAACGACAGCAAAACATATAGGACTTCTTCTATTACTCCTCTCTTACCCTGCCTGCAGGTACACTGTTGCAACTGCAGAACTTCCAGGTCTTTATACTGAGGAAATTATGAGGTGTGTAAATACTCTGGCTTGGAGGCCATTTGCCTCTGATATGGTGTATTTCATGATAATCATATTGTAAGGGGTGTAAATACTACTCATTGTTCTTTCTTAAGGAAAGGTTTTATTAAGCAAACTACATTTGCTGTTATGCGAGAATGGTGTAGACAATTTACTAGCAATAGCAAGGCTACAAAAATTTCAGTCAGAAGATCCCTTTTTCTTTTTCACCTTTTTCTGACCTTTTTTAATTTAACTGTAAATCTGCAGTAAATGCAATGATCCTCACTGTTGCTTTGAATTAGTATTGTAGTTTGTTGCAATTCCCTTGATCTAGTAAGATTGTCTAGTCAGCTATCAACAAACAACATAGACAGGAGAAAGAAAGGAAATTAATTCAAACAGACAAAATTTAAAAGGGCTAACTATAATGCTTATAGATAATGTTGTAATTTTGGTTTTCTTCTGTTTTTAAGATCATATAAAAACATGTAAAGGGCTTTTGGTGTCTAGGAACACATTAGAGGGTGATCTAGAGTCATTTATAAGGTCTATTTGTGCAACTCTATAAAAAGGAAACCATAACACATGACCTTCAGAAGCTGAAGTGTGCCAATTGAGCGCTGTAATGGAGTTCCATGATCTGTATTACATTTTGTGGAAATAATTTCAGTTTATGGAGAGCTTGTGTCTGCTCCATGAAGTGTTGTCACAGCTGAGAGAGGTTTGTACAAACCAGCTTCAAATAAGCAAGGCTTTTGTTTGGCAGTACAGTTTCTAGTGGTCTAGAACTGTTGCATGTGATCGGCAAAGGCAAAATCAAGACACTTCCAAAAAAAATTTCCAAAGAATTTTTATTACCTTGCATATTTGGAATGGGGGCACCTATAAATAAAAACTATAAATATATCTTTTTTTCTTTTTTTTTTTTTTTTAAATTATGCTCCTAATGTAGGGAGACTACAACCATGTCCTTACATGTTAATATTGGCTCAAGTTTTGCTGATGAACCGCTTGCTTGTTTCTGTCTTTAGTCCTGCCAATCACAATCTGGAATAAGCAAGTCTATATTTTTATGTAAATATAAAAACATGGTGTACAAGAAAAATTATTCAAATAATTTCCTCTAGTAAATCAATAATACGCTATTTTACTAGAATTCACAGTACAATTAAACTGCAGAACAATCTCCTGAACAGTAAAATGATTTTTTTTTAACTGAGAGCCAGTACCTTAGAGGATAATATCTGTGTTAACAAAAAAAGGGAGATAATTAAAACCTTTATAAGGCATCTGTCATCCAACTATATTCATTAGGGATTATAAAGAACTCTACAGATTATAAAGACATTAAGAAAAATTCTAAAATCCCTCCCCAAAACAAAAGAGAAATATTAGAGAAAAAATAATGTTCTAACCTTCACATAAAAGCACAGATGTATTAAACAAAAAAAAACAACAAACAAACCTCTAACTTTGAGTACAATTCTGATGTGTAAACAAAACAATCACCATGTAGCATTTGCTGAGAAGAAGTGGAATTATGAGATACAGTGTGGATCACAGATTATTGCACTTTAATTTCTAAATGAGCTTAGACATCTGTGAAATTAAAACCCCAGGGCAGACAATTTATGTGACACTATGTTGAGAAAGGAACAAAGCTTTGAGATGCAAATTCCAGCTTTCCATTGCGTCAGAGCAGGTAACCTTGCAAACAACCTTCACACAGGTTGTTCCACTCTGACTGATGTCTCCCATATGTATCTATTTCTTCTCTCCATTTTCCAATCAAGGTGACAGCAGTTCCCTGTTCATTTTCTAAAGAGACTGATAAAAGCCAGGCTGGACCTGTACCTGTTATTAACCTCTCTTGTACTATTATTGCTTATTTTTCTCCTCTGAGATAACCGGTTACATTGCACTTGCTCATTTTTGCATGTGATGTGTTATTACATAAAAACGGTACTGCAAATGTCAGCCTCTTACTGGGTCATTAAAGTCAGGTCATGATATTTGAAAATTTGATGTTCTTAACCTTTTCAGGAATTAACCAAAATATATTATGGGATTATTTATCTTTGTTTGTTGTTTTTGTCATCCTTATTGTTGTTGCTTAGATCAATTATTCATGATTACAGGCCATATATTGTGCTATAAAAAGCCATGAAATCTATTTGATTTATTCATATTATTGAATAAACTATGATTTAATAATTAATAGTATTTACATACTTATTTTCACTGGCCTATTTGAGTCTCCTTCATCATTGTGAAAGAATAATTTTGAGCTCTGTATATGCACAAATAGTTACTCAAATGTCTTCTATATATATACTACAGTATGAGATAGAACAAGATGGGAAATGGCCTCAAGTTGCTACAGGGGAGGTTTAAACTGCATATTAGGAAAAATTTCTTCACCAAAGTGTTGAAACAGGCTGCCCAGGGAAGTGGCGGAGTCACTGTCTCTCAGGGTATTTAAAGAACGTGCAGATGTGACACCTTGTGGACATGGTTTAGTGCTGGACTTGGCGGTGCTGGGCTAATGGTTGGATCTGATGATCTTAAGGATATTTTCCAGCTTAAATGATACACAAGTAGAAATGCCATTGTTTTTTCTATATGAAAGTAAGGATTTTATGCCTACCATTAGCATTGCTGAATCTTCTTCAGTTATGTACACTTTCATATTTCTTACAAAACAAGGCTAAATAATAGATATTTCTCCTTTTCAATTGTAAATTAAAATATTTGACAAAATATATAGCTATGAAAATGGGCCACCCTGAAATTTTGCAGATCCGAATGAAATGCAAATCTCAGCTAGTACTTGAAACACATTACATGACACAGGGGCATTCTAAGATGCCAGAAATTGTGATACTTTCTTATATAACTGCAGGCCCCAAAGACAAATATCTCTAGGGTTCATTAGTTTTTGCCATCCCAGCATCATTTTGTGCCAACAGATAGGGAAAAAAAAATTAAAAAAGATGGTGTTCAAATACTTGCCATGTTTGCTTTGAATTGGAATCGAAATTCTTCTGAGAAGCCATTCAGAACAGAGGTTTTGAATCCTGACTCCATCTTCTACTCACATACTCAAAATCATATTCTCTAAAAAAATCAATTTAATTTTTTTTTTCTTGACTTCTTTAGTATAACACAGGAGTATATGGTTTCTGCAGACAAGATATTAATATGGGTTATCAGTTGTCTTCCTTTTGGGTATCAGATTAAAGATATTCTTATGTAAACAACATACAAAGGATATGTCTTCTAAAAGCACACCTAAATTTTAATTTATATGTGTCTATTTTAATCCATTTATTCAACACACTTCATGAAAAGAGGTCACCTAGAAAGTCTTCTACGAGAACCTTCTTTGGTTGCTAGTATAATAATTTTGGGGAAGTTACTAAAGAACTCTGTGTACATATTTTTCACTAGATTTTTATAGATGCTTTTATAGAAGAATAATGCCAATGGCACACCAGCCATCTGCTGTCCAGATTTAAGAAGTGAATTGTCATTCCTCAATCCCAAGGAAATATCACTCTTTTCCTGGTATATCCTTCATGGGTAAATGCTCTTGAAAACTTAAGACAACTCCCAAAGGTACAAATCGGTTTTTTGCAGTGACAATATTCAAACTCACTTAAAACATGCAGTTGACAATACCATGCTAGAGAAAATGGTTTGTGAGTCTTTTTCACACTCCTGAGAACTGCTATTGAAACAAAGTCTTTACAGACAGAAGAATATCAAAGGGCGGTTTTATAAAACATTGGTTAAAACATTCAACAGCTCCTAAACCCAAAATATGAACTGTGCAAAAGTGCCCTCTTATCATAGCAATCACTCTTATTTATGAGAAAAATGGCACAAAGTTGTCATAACTTGTAAATAAAATAAGCTATAAGAAATTATCACAGAGTAATGACTCTAGTAGTCATGAAGATCTGAGCTCCAGAGGTGATTTATTGTCTTTCTGGGAAAGTGAATGAGCACAGTGTAATAAACTAATTCCATGTAGGAATCTTTTTATGGAAAGCTTTTGCTTCGTGTTAGCACAATAAGCTGTTGCCTCAGTTGCTGACGTGACATAACCAACCAGGAATGAGAGCTGCGTCAGAAGGCCATTCACAAAGGGAAATATGTAATTCTTCCTTGGAGTCTTATGGTGGAGAAGCTGACTCCAAAATGTCAGCAGTACAGCTCTTCAGAGAAAGCAGATTATGCCTTCATTCATTTTTCTGGGGCATTTTCTATGGCAAATTTATTTTGCTTTTTGTTATTGTGTTATTACTACCAATGCAATCCTAAATCAGTGGAGCACTCATTAGAGACACTCCAATACTTGAACTATTTTTTTTTCTTTAAGAAATCCTCATCTTTTCATGTTTGTCTTAGACTTATGGACCAAGACTATATAGTTCACTGGTGGCTTGATCCAATCCATCTACAAAATCTTTCAGACCTTTGAATTTCTTTTTAAGACAGTGTCTATCTTCACTTGACCTTTACTAGGACAAGGCTGCATAATCTACCTTTATTTTTGAAATAAACATTTCTCCAGAGCTTTGACCCTTTCTTCAGAGAAATATTCCCCTGACACACTTGAGAAATAAATTGTCTAAATGAACTTTTTAATAACTTTTTACACAGTATCTAATTGTGGACTAGCCTAGCAGGCAGCCTCAGCAGGTGCATTTCTATCAAAATAATTTCACTGCATTTTCTATATAATTGAATTGACTAAGTTCTGCTGCATCATGATGTTTTCTCTCATTATAATGACAGCTGTGATATATTGCAAATTAGTTGCTTGTGTAGAAGAAAAAAGTAAGAAGAAAAAATATACATTTTAACTATAATTCTTCAAACCAAGCATCTGAGGAAGAGAAAAATCAAGCAACAAATCATTAACCCTAAAATACGTGGCAAATAATCTGGAATGTTAAATAGTTTTGCTCCAGAAGTACCTAGACTGTTTTCAGAACACTCATCATATTAGGAACAAAAAAGTTCTTTTAACATTACTATGTGCACTCAAAATATTATTCTTTGTATTAGAAAAAAAATACTAATACCTTAAAGAAACTCATGGTGTTCTTCAGTTTTTTAGCAGTGAAACTAGCTCTGAAGTTCTGCCTGCTAGTGTATATAAGATTTTTTTCACTTTTATCACTAGGAACGCCCATTTTAAAACATTCAGTAAATATAAGCAGAAAATATCATATGAATCATCTGAGTGCCCTCCTATAACTGCAATTTGCAACCATTTAGAAAGTGCCCTAAGAATAACTTACTATCTAAAAAAGAGAACTTATTCACTAAAAAAACCACAAGTAACAAAAAGAGTAAAATTACTCTGCATCTACATCTGTTTTCAAAAAATTACAGGGTGAATTTACAGTCACTGGGAACAGTGACTACAGAATTAAAAGTAGCTTTTATACGCTGCTGTATTGAAGTGTGTTCAATTTTCTAGTAATCAGAAATTAACTTCCTCAAATAGGACTTATTATACTACCATAATTGTGATTTCTGAGTCTGAATATTACTTTCTCTTTGTATTTGTAAGCACATGTGGCACAATAGATAAATAGTTAATAAAATTATTGGGCTATTGAGTAGATAATCACTTTCTCACTACAAGTTCTCAAAGATTTCACCTGAATTGAGAAATTCTTACTGTTCCAAACACCATTTTAATGTCAATTAGAAGCATTTATATCATTATCTTATACCCCCTCAAAACATGTTGCTTCTGTCAAAACCTTTTAGACACATGGAAGTACAATTTTTCACTACTCAATGCAGCACTTTTCAGAAAAATAAAGAATGATGAGATTAGATACTAAGGGAAAAATTTAGTTGTGACAGAAAGGCAGGCTGAAAGAAGAAAATTGTAAATCAGTAGTATTCATCTTATGTAAGGCCCTCTGCTACATGTGGCAGAATGTGTAGTGTGTGTGCTTCTTTAATAGTCCTTCATCTGAATGACATATCAACCATATACACTTCTCAGTAGTCAACAGCCTACTTCCAGCTCCAAAGTGCTCCTCTTTGCCTCTAATGTCAGCTAAAGGTTCAGGCATAACATTGTGGAGGGCAAGAGAAAGCTCTCAGGAAATAAAAATGATTACTTGTAGGGAGATTGTTGCCCCGAGGATAATTCATCAGATTTACTGCTTGTTCACTGCACAGACTGAATTTTTTTTAGGAACGATGGCAGCAGGAATAGGCTTCAATACTTAGTATGTGACACTATTTAGTGTCAAAGCCCATTCCAGGCTGGAGAGTGGAGTAAGCCCTTGACCTCCATTGACTCAGACAAAAGTTTATAAACCTGACTTATACCTAGACCAAAATATCAAGTATCTTTTGAGAAGTCAGGAGTATCCAAAGCCTCCTTTGGGGTTGTCTGTCATATATTGCAGAAGTCTTACAAGAGAACTGCATACTTCTGGATCAGCAGAAGAAGAATACCTTGAACACCATATTTAAAGTAACTGAACCACGTCATAACTGTTTATAGGCAAGTTCAGTATAATAACTAGTATGATCAGTGGATGCCCAGGACCCAGTTCAGCTGCTCACACAGACGCTATGTGTGGGCACTGCTTGATTAAATTGGGACAAATGAATCGAGGCCCTACATTTAGGGCCATCTACTTCATTGTAGATGTCTATAATCTGGAGCTTTATTTGTGGCACAATTTAATCAATTACTTGACCAATCACTGATTTTACTTTCGGGAAACATGAATTCTCCCCACTCTTTCTTAGAATTAATTGAAAAAAAAATTGGAATACTATTCCAATATTCAAGTATTTCAAGTATTCAAGTATTCAGGTTCCTCAAAAGAGGAAGGAAGATACAATGAAGGAAATATATTGAGAACTGCATTTTCAAAGGTTTTAGGAATTCTTTCTTCAAGTAAGTATCTATTTGCTTTTAGGAGTATATGAAATGTTTTCACAGATTTGTGGAAGGACATTGCCTAGAAATCAGGGCAAACTTCACAGGCCTCATTGTTCATCTTTTACAGACAGTAGAATTTATAGAAGTTACCTATCAGTGCTTATTCTAGCAGAACTTTAATGCACATGTGAAGTAGAAAATATTATTTAATAAAGTTTGGCACAAGCCTTAATATGATACCTAGAATTTTCTATAATCTCATAAAATATAGACTAATTCAAAACCTCTACTATTTAATATTGGACAAGTTATTAATGTAGCAGCAAATTAGCTATCAGAGAGTTTTTCTGCTAGGTACTAGTATTGCTGAATTTTGTGAAAGAAACTATTGTTCTTTCATTTTTGTCCTTTCCAGTAACACTCTTGCTGTCTCTACCTCTAGCTATTGCCACAAGGATTACAGAAATTTATATGGCTCTCAAAGGCCAACATATCATGACCTTAAATTGGAAATGGGTTTATGTAAAATTCAGTGGACTAGAGTCCAAGAGGGCATGTTCACCTAACCTCTCAGATAATAAGTATGTGGTTCATCTGATCTACAACAAAGGTGTCTAACATTTGCTTTCATGCGCTGCATTGGGGAGCTTTTGGATGAACAAGACAAAGAAGTTGTCATAGGAACAGAAACAACTCTAGTTTTTCAATCTCCCATGGGAACAGTTACATCATCCAGTGGAACTATCAGAACTTCTGTTCCTTGATTTCAGTTTTTCCCCTTCTGCCTAACATTTCTGGCTCTGTAATGGCATGGCTTTAACAGAAAGACACTATTTGCCTATGTAGTCCAGAACTTGAGAACTGCCAAGACATTCATGGGGACGCAAGCTTACGGCACCTGGGGAAAGGAAGGAAAAGTTCCAGATATTTTAGTCGTAAAGCTCTATTCTACCACTCGGATACCAACTGTTTGTTTAGAAAATGTTGGCATGTGAGCATACATTATAATGTTTCCTAAAATGCAAATTATGTCATAAAAAGTGAGATGCTAAAGAAACTCCGTGAATGAAGATAGGAACAAGATGATCTATGTGACCCTATCAATGTATCCTAAATTTCTTTTCACATTTTGCCACAGACCAGACGTGCTTTGATATGCAAGGTGTTTGAATAGCTAATTGTTATTTAAAAGTGTCATTCTGGCATAATCTGTATAAACATACATTTGGAGTGCACAACATCCTGTCAAATACAATTTTAAAAAAATCATATTCAGTAAAATGGTTATGAATGCCTATACGGGTTGCATATGATGCAAATATTTCTGGCTTAATTGAAGTAAACAATTTTTTTTTCCCCTTGTCATTTTTGTTATTTCCTCCTTCAGAAAATGAGATTCACCTTCAAATGTAGTGAAAACATATTTCCTTCCAATTAACGGCCTTTGGAAAACTATCCATTACATCTATTTTCTTTAAAATACTAAGTTTACTATTCAAAGTCAGAAGTCATTTGTAAAAATTTTGTTAGAGTAGTTTCAGTGTTTTACTTTTAATACAAATTTTAAATTAAACAGTCTCCCACTGAAATAAAGGAACGCAGTAATTATTTAGTTTTGTAGAAAAGAAAAACAAAATTATATTTTCACTTCCAAAATATTACTTAGTTTGAATAAATATTTAATATTTTTATAATTATATTTAAATTATAGTTAAATAAAGAATTTATAAATTTGAAACCTCAATGATACTATTTTCCTGAAAATTGTTTGTGAGAAGTGTTCTATCTACCAATTCTATTAATACTTATTTGGTAATTCATTTCAATTTCACTTTATTTTGGTGTTGACACAAAAATTGGACCATCTGCAATGAAATCTTTCAAATGGTTAGGTTACAAACAAAATTTACAAAACAGAGCCTTTCAGCTGCCATGCAATTCCAAAGCAGCAGCCTGTATTCACATCTGCAGTTATGATAACAGTATAAATCATCAAAAGACTAGGAATTATTTTTTCTGAAACTGAAGTTGCTATTGTTTGTATATGAAATTGCAATAGGGTAGGCAATGCCATAATGCTCAGTGGTTCATTGCCTTTTAGCTTTACCAGTTCTTTAACACCTCACTGGGTGGAAGAATGTGGATGTTCAGAAACATCTTAAGTTTTACAGCCAACATCTACAGGAGCTTTTCTGAAACACTGGGTACAGTACAGCTGTACAGTCAAGGAAGACCAAACATAACCCCTGGCAGCACTACAGGCTGGGCACAGAGTGGCTGGAGAGCAGCCAGGCAGAAAGGGACCTGGGAGTTTGGATTGACAGGAAGCTGAACATGAGCCAGCAGTGTGCCCAGGTGGCCAAGAAGGCCAATGGCATCCTGGCCTGGATCAGGAACAGTGTGGCCAGCAGGACCAGGGAAGTGATTCTTCCCCTGTACTCAGCACTGGTGAGGCCACACCTGGAGTACTGTGTCCAGTTCTGGGACCCTCAATTCAGGAAGGATATTGAGGTGCTGGAGCAGGTCCAGAGAAGAGCAATGAGGCTGGTGAAGGGACTCCAGCACAAGTCATATGAGGAGAGGCTGAGGGAGCTGGGGTTGTTCAGCCTGGAGAGGAGGAGGCTCAGGGGAGACCTGATCACTCTCTACAACTACCTGAAAGGAGGTCGTAGCCAGGTGGGCATCAGTCTCTTCTCCCAGGCAGCTATCAGTAAGACAAGAGGGCATAGTATTAAGCTCTGCCAGGGAGGTTTAGGTTAGATATTAGGAAGAAATTCTTTACAGAGAGAGTAGTCAGGCATTGGTATGGGCTGCCCAGGGAAGTGGTGGATTCTCCATCCCTGGAGGTTTTTAAGATGAGACTGGATGTGGCACTTAGTGCCATGGTCTAGTAACCACAGCGGTAGTGGATCAAGGGTTGGACTTAATGATCTCAGAGGTCCCTTCCAACTCAACTGATTCTATGATTCTACGATTCTATGATTCTATAACATTTCCTTATAAATTAATCAGATAACATCGAATATGATAAGCCATTTATGTCTTTGTAATTTTTCTCAGAAAGCTACATTCAAAATTTCAGAAAACATAAAAATATTTAGGTATAACTATAAATGTAAGCGGCAGAAACTAAGTTGAGAATTTATTTTTTTTTAATCCAAAGGTTCCAATTAATAATAACAGTAAAATATAAAATCTAAATGGTAAGACACCTAATAGCTTTTTATTAAATCAGAACAGTTTGTGGAGCTGCACATGCGGAAAAAAATACTTTGTAATTAATAGATCAATGGTGTGAGAAAGAAGGGGTGATCTGTTTTAATCATAAATTGATCTCCCTTATTAAGGTCATTGAAAGTGGCATTATAAGTGAAGGAGACATAGCTGAACAGTTTCATAAGCTAAATATTTTCCATAAAATACAAAAGCCACTGAAATTTGTAGGGTGAATAGAAAATAAATATAAATCAAAGGTGAGAGTGAACAATTTTAGCAACTTATCGTAATAATGAAACCATACTTTGCTAAAGTATTTAATGCAAGAGTGGTAACACAGAGCACATTTTACAAAAATACTAAATGGCAAGTAGGGATGTTTTGTGTAAGAACAGCTAGGGGTACAGGTAATTTGCCCCACATAACACATGTAGGAACTTTAGATCTTTGCTTCCAAGTACTGTGCTAAAACTTTGTTTTTCTTGTAAGATGTTAGATATGTCAGATGAATCATTTTCTAAAACCTTTACTTATGTCTATAGGTTACAAAATAATATATTAAAATGTAGATATTCTATATTGCAGGCAGTAGCTTACAGAAATAAACTCTATTCAATTTTCTCAGGTAGTGAGTCTTATTTAGTCAAAGCTTTCCATTTTATTTTCGTTGGAGTTAGATTCGCAATCAAATATTTCCTAGGAAGATCTTGAAATCAAACATGTATCCCATCCTCCTTGGCATGACTTCATACTTCCCAAAGCCCTACTTGAAATTGGTCAGCTGATTTACAGTTCTGTGAAGGCACTGAAAGCTATGCTGTTGCACCCCTTTCAAGGGTTTTTCCTACACAAAATATAATGCATCTAATCAACTTTGGGTGACTTCTATATTTCATAAAGAAGCAGTTATGTATGGCACACAATGGTTAACAGTAACATCTTGATTCATTAGGAGTCACACAGAATTGCTGACTTTCAGAGAGGCATTAAGTTATGTTTCATGAAATATTTGATAAAATCTCTACCATAGATATTTTATTATTAACGTAGTCATGGTTTAAAATACTTTTTTAGGATGTAGTCATTACTACGTGCCAATCATTATTCTTTTTTTTAATTAATGGGGGGTTTATTGTCTTTTAAAGCTCACTGACTACTTTTATAAAAAGAATGTTTATATACTGGATCACCAAGGGTTTATTCATATGAGCTTCATGTTCTGAAATTTTTATATTTCATATATTTTTCAGTGAAAAGGAAAGGAAGCAGGGCAACAGCTGACATACCTCAGTCTAGTGTTTTGGAGCTTTTTTCTACACTTCATTAGTTGAAAAACTTTCCTCAAAAAATGAGGACATTTTTTCGCATGTAGAGAAAAAAAAAAACAACATAATTTTAGTACAGACACACATGTGGACACATCTAGTCTGAACTATATCTATATGTATATATAGATATATAGATATATAGATATATGGGTGAAGCTAAAAGCACCAGGAAAAAACAGTCTCTTCAGTGAAACAACTCTATTTTCTTAATGGCTCTAGGAACATCAAATATGAAATACAAAATGGCTCTGAACTATAAATAAATAAAATAAAAAAGTTGAATCACATCTCTGGTAGAAAAAAACATGATAAAGGAAGAGATGTTGAAATTCAGTAGACTCTTTTCTCTCTGAATCTGATGTTACAGAAATGTAAATTATAGCATTAGCTCACGAAATCTTTCAAGAGCATTCTTTCGAAGGTGATCACTTGAGTGTATTAAGGACATTGCCACTGTTCTCAAAGTATGTTTTGCTGCACAAAGTTAAGATCTAAGTGGTTTTGTCATTGAAACAATTGTGTGTTTTCTGTCATAAACAGTTATGTATTGCTCGATTGCTATGTTGAAAAGTTTATATCTTTCATCTTTGCTGAACTTGTATTTCTGAGAAACATGAACTCTATTTTTTGTATGAAGTTTCTAAAGCACTTCCCTGTGGAAGACAGGTAGTACATAAACATAAGATGCTGTATCACAAAACAGGAGAAATCTTCCTTTATTCATATTCTGCTCATATTTCTGGGGGAAATCCTGACTCCTAAAGAAGTTAATGAGAATGTTGCCACTGACTTTGTTAGATCTGGAATTTGATTCCTCAAATTTGTCTTCTCTTATCTTCAAGAATCTCAAAGCACTCTTGTCCCTTTTTCTCAGACTCCCATTGTTCTTCCTTTACAAATTACCCCTTAGGTAGAAAGAAGGCAGTGTATCTGCAAACTCATTTTGTGTTTCCATTAAGATCTAGATCTCAGTGGCACTTGGTGATGCTGCTGCTTGTCTGTATCACATGTAACTTTGAGGTTCCTCCCCTTTGTAACTTACAGTCTTTAGCTACCATTTGAGTTAAAACCTTTTTCTTGATTATATGTCTAAATTGCTCCTTTGGGGAAAGAAATGGCTCTCTCAATTCTGATTAAAAACTTCCCTAGGTGGAAGAGCATTCTCTTTTTTTTTTTTTTTTAATTCATCACTTTGAAAATGCTTAATTTGAGCAACTGTAGCCATGTTACATTGTAAATATTTTTGTGATAGCTCTCTGTAGCGACCATGGACAGAAAATTCTTCAATAGATGTCTAAATAGGTTTCAAGAGTTAAGGAGCTTGTACGAGACTGGGTAAGGTAAAGGCGAGAAATGTTAGTACACACCAAATAGTAGAGAGAGGATGTGGTTTGCTCAGTCCTATTACTTTAAAGCTCCTGTAGCAGTTACTTGCAGATCTGTAGCTTACTCTGAAGCAAAGTCTTAAGTATGCTTGTGTAAGTATGAAGAAGATCCTCAAAATATCTGGACTGTGTCACATATACTAACATGACAACATTACCTATCCCTTTATCAATAGGTAGGCATACGACAAAACTCAGGCAGAGCCCAGTTCTCATTTGTACCCTTACCCAATATCACTATAGCTAAATATAACATGAATTCAAGTTTCATATTAAATTTCAGTTAAGCTGTTGGTCTCTAATTTCATGTTATAAAAAAAAGGATAAAGATCCTGGAGATATCAACCTGATAATTTACTTCATATGTCTGGAAACTCGGAAAAACACATGAGTGACAGAGTCTGATGGATCCTTAACACTGGAAAGAAAACCATTTGTGTTCTTCAGTTACCAGACACATGCTGAATGTCTGGCTTTGGTAGTCGGATACTGTGAAGCTGAATTGACAATGAATTCTAATGTGAGATATTATTTAAGGAACACATGTTGAACGGCATAGGTAATAAACTTTTGGCTCCAAAGAACATGAACCACTTCAACCTCTTTCACTACAGATGACATTACTTCAGTTGTAAAACGAAGAACAAATCTCTTTTTAAGTTCTTGCAGTCCATGAATTCTACCTGCATTATTGATATTTGCCCTTTTGCTTTTAGAGCAAGTACTCTCAATAAGCATTCAAGTTGCTATCATAAAATCCATATTAAAAGAAGTAATAAAAAACCAACTTAGATAAAATGCCCATTGGAAGGAGATGCTGGATAAAGTATATCCTTGAAATCCTTTCTCCCATTATGTGCTTTACTACATTTTGCAATATCAATAACCTAATAATATATGAGTAAATAACACCCTTCAGTGTATTATTCAACTATTCAAATAAAAAACCTTGAATTTTCTTACAAAAAATTGTAAACCAGATCTGTGACTGCTATAAAGAAATTAATTAGAATAATGTTTATAATGGATGTGTTTTAAAAGCACAGCCAAAATTCGAAGGATGAGTTGTTTCTGAATTTTCCCCACTACCCATTTATTTTCACCCTTTTTTTACCACCAATTTTCCCTTCTAATAATTCCATAATGTTCAATATTTTCACACTAAATATATCACTCCTAAGAAATAATAGCCTTTATTTCTAAATTCTTTAACACAGTCTTTAATTCAGCTAATCTGCCCACTCTTACCTCAGGTCATCTCAGGTCACTGCTGTCCACCTACCCAGCTGGTCTACCCTGACTGTGAGGTACTTCAAAAGCCTTACCCACCTTAGCAGGTATGCATACATTGCTAGGTGAAACATGGACATACATGGTCCATTTTCTAAGTCGAAGACCAAATAAATGGCCTAACAACAAAGGGCCATGTCTTATACTTGATCCTACCTGTTCTGTATGTCTCCATCAGATTTATCATATAATTATAACTTTCTGCCCTTTTTTTTTTTTTATGGACACAAATAATTTGAGGGCTGTACTGAAACATGTGAGCACAGCTGTCTGATAGCATGAAACTGAGGATGTGGGTGAATGCTTGCAGTGACAGTTCAAGGTGCAAAGAGACATAGCACTGAGCCCCAGGAGATAAACTCGCCTCCACTGTCAACTGCTCACGCTGCCCAAGGAGATCCAGCACAGACCCTGTCCACCCTGTGACTGAATGGGGTGCTGGAGGGTATGATGTTTGCTTGCTTTCCAGGTAATTTTTAGAAACATAGATATACTCTCTGAATTCATATAATTTCAGAGCTTATATTTGTGTTTAGGAAGAATAACTCTAGGTTCTGTCTTTTAAGATGTTCCAGTTACAAGATAAAATGTCCATCCTGCAGAAGAGGAAGGAACAACTCTTCAAAACAAATAGGAAGACACGCAGGAACTGTCAGCTGTTCCACTGCTTTGCACCTTCTCTGAAAGCAGATGGCTCTAAAACAAGCCCAAAATCTGTCTGTAAGATAAGGGCCTAACTCATATTTCCATTCAGGCAAAATACAATTTGGTCAACTTCATAAATCACAAGAAAACACACTCTCTTTACATCTCACCACTAGAAAAATCATTAAAGCACTTTCAGATGCAAATTAAGAAAAAGTAGTGCAAGATATAAATAGCCCAATTTAAACTTTAGATCACATAAAATGTTGAACCTCTGAACTCTGAATTATTAGAATATCTCAAGGTTCATCCATCATTGCTTACATACCAAAAATATTGGGTTGTCACTTCTATACCTGAAGTCAATTCACCTCTACTACAAAATAAGAAAAAAATTAATACAATTTTTTTTATACTGGCCTCTATGTGGTTTAATCACAACAAATCTCATGGATATACATTTTTTTTTCAAGTAAACTGAGATAAACCAAACTGATGTTAAGTACTTCTGCATATTTCTAGGAAGCATCATGGTTACTAATTTTAATTTTTTTTTCAAGAACAGAAATTAGTGGTGGTGCAGTTTTATTAAGGTCTACAAAGCATATACATAAACCTTTAAATGCAGATTATAATCTTGAAGTTGAACTGGCCTGCATTATTCCTCTGGCATGCTCCTATGTGCCTAAATGTCCACTGGCTCTGGTAACAAATCAGCCTGCAGAACTGGAACTGAATGCTATGAAACCATAATACTGAAGATATCATTTAATGCTGGCCATATGCACAATCCTGACTGCAAACTTTGTTTGTTCTTAAAAAAAATCATCATCATATCACAGGTGGGCAGAAATACGTACCAAGACTTTTTTAACATTTAGTCTCAGCAGCCTCTTTTTTTCTGGCTTTTGCTTATCCAGCTTCTGTTTTCCAGTGTTCAAGTCCTAATACACCTCACTAATTTAACCGAAATGTGCAAAAAGATTTAGTGTGATGGAAAATAAATTCTTCTCATTTCAACTTGCACAGCATATCTGTTTTATTAATAGGTAAGTGGTTATTGGAAGATATATATTCATCATTTATTCAGGAACATATAAATGTATGTGAATCATGGAGGAAGGAAGGGATATAGTTCCCATTTCCACATTTTCAATTAGATAATACTTTATCAGATTTTATAAATCTAAGCTGCTCCATGTTTTATTTCTTTTCAACTGCTCATATTTTCCTGGAATTAAGTTTTTATTTATATATGAACCTCATAGCAAGTTTTGTTAACTTACAAAAACAAAGGTTGCCATACGCCTTCATAAACAGAACTAGTCACACTTTTATTTGCTTTTATTAGTTTGCTGCATCAATATAGAGCAGATTGTTTTTGAAAGGTACAGTTTCATACTACCAAAGAAGCTCCAGAGAAGAACATACAATTTCAAAACTAAAGTACATTTCATGAGGAGCTATTCTTTAAATTAAGTTTGATTATATATGGCCAACCACAATGTCAAAATTACCATCTAAAAAATGATGGGGGCCCATACTACCTTTTTAACATTTTTTCAAAAAGCAGTATAACTGGAAAAAGATGCAAGCATTATAGTAATAAGCATACTGAAAATTATAGTAACAAGCACTCTGAACTATCTTCCCTTTACCTGTTTTCTTTTTTGTAGCTCTATACTTTTGGTTGCAATATTTGAAACATTGATCTCAAGTTCTTTATATCCTGGAAGTTACAGAAAGTTGTTCAATACAGTATCAAAATAGATTAAAGTATATGCGTTTGAAATGGATATTTCTAACAACTAAATTAGATTTTCAATGATCTCACTGGCATATATCTATTCAGATTGCAACAATTCATAAAATGAAGCACAGCTTCAGTGGTGTTTGGATTTATAAATATTCTAATCTCTTTCTCACAGGTAAATAGTGATACATATAAACTGTTAATGTCATTTAGGATTCTGAATTGCTGATTTCAATTGGTTTTGCAGTACAGAGGGTAAAATTTTCTTTATTATTTTTGGTTCTTTTGTTTCTATTTTGGTTAATAACCACAAAGTCATTCAAACTTGAATGCGGAAGATATGATGCACCTTAATATCATTCTTCATAATACCTTATTGTTTACATAAATTTCTAAGTTGCTCAAAAATCATTGAAAAGCTGTGCTTTTTTATTTAAGTAGTTATAATATTAGAGTACAGGAGTTAGAGCGATGGAAGCTCAGGGATAATTATATTTGTTATAATGGCTGCATTGGTATAGAAGTGCCATGAAAAATCACAAGTAATAAGTTTCAAAGATTCTCAATGCATATGAATTAAACAGAAGTAAGACAATTTAACAGAGTATTCAGTAAAACATCCTTACAGAAAAGGAATATTCACATCATACCATTATCACAGAGAATAAACTATACACCAGGCACTGAAAATTTTAGTGTTGCCATTTAATGAAAAGATAAGAATTAGTGTACCAAATCTTCTTTAATTAAGATGAATTAATTTAAAAATCAACGATGAAAACTAATGTAATAAACTTGAAATGTAGTGGAAAATAGCTTTTTCTAACCAGAGACTTTATAAATTAGCATTTTCTGAACATTTAACAGAAGAGTGTTTAGGGAGCTTAAAAATGTATATGTAACACTAAACAAAATGCTGATCTTAGTTTAGAAGATCAAACCCTATTTTTTAGCTTTTGAAATTAAGTGTTAGGCATTACACTATGTTCAGAGTTAGTGAAAAGACAAATAATTCAAAATTTCTGTGTGGAAAAAAATAGCTCTTTTACTGAGCCTCTAGAAGGAATACCGAGAAGAGCAATTAAGTATACAATAAGTGGGTGCTAATAACAAACACAGCATAAAAATGGCACATTTGGACTTTACAAAGCTAGGAAATCAGAATTCTCTAGATGTATCCCAGGTGCTCAAAAAATGTAGGTTTATACTCAGTAGTAGTTTGAACAACTGCCTTGATGCCTTAAACCCCTAATGTTTTTTTTTATTTTTCTAATATTTGTAAGACTTGTAAGTTTTATAAGTAGTCGAAGTAGATTTTAAAAGCAGTAACCTCCCCCCCCCCCCCTTTTGTCCCTTATCTCTTTCCCTTTCTCTAGCACCCTTGTTTATAGATTCCTTAACCCTCTTACCCCATTCTATGCTCCCTACATCAATTCTACTCCTGAATACAGCAGAGATGTTTGGTCTTTTGTCAAGGCAAGGCCTAGATTGTTGGCAGAACAGCATATCAGGGCCTAAACCACAGAGTACGGTCAAGAATTAGGTAACTATGTACCCTTTGTGCTCTGATGAAGACAAAGATGGGATGAATAGGGGGTCCCGAAATACACCCCAGACCCATCTTAAGGGGGTGGACCCCGGGGCGGACCAGAGTAAAGGCCACAGGGTGGGCACATCTGGGATTGGATGGAAGGTATTGTAAAATGTAACCTCTCAGGCAGGGCCTGCACGTGTCTAAGATGTAACATCTTAGCCTTGGCAAAATAAACCCTTTTCTTATCTCACCCCTAATTAACTGCTCTGGAGACTTTTTCAGCATCAAAATACCACGGCAACAGCCTCTTACTCTTGTCTACTTAGCTGAGTGAAGTGCCCTGTGTTCACCTGGAAAAGCAGTTTGTGTGACTGCATAGGAAAAACATTTAATTGAATGGTTGTCATTTCAGACAAGTCAGTTTCCCAATTTTGATTTCTGCACAGCTGCACAAACGCCCATGCTAGCACAGAACTGATGCAGGGACAGGAAGAGGTAGCTGAGGTGAGACAGATGCACAGGATGAAAGAGACACTAAAAAAAAGTTAATAATGAGCCACAGCTGGAATCATGTGGAAGCCTCATCAACATTGCAATAAATTAGGGTTGTTAATTCAGGTATCTGATGAGATACATGCAGATCTGTAGGTACAGCACTCCTGCCCTTTCCTTCCCAAAGTATACATTTAAAAGTAAAAAAAAATTGAAAATTCTCACTGTTTACATGAACTAAGAATTCTACTTCTAAGAAGCACTCCATAGAAATCAAAGCAGTGTTTTCAGGTATATCTAACAGCAGAAACTAAAATTAAAAAATGTTTCTTTTCTCATTTAATATAATTTTTAGAGGCTGTGTCTTTTTTTCCTCTCTTTTTTCAGCCGAGTGATGAAGCTCGTTTTGCCATTTCTTTCTAGAAAGTAGCAAAAAAAGAACAAAGTAACGTTTTTCTCATGCTGCAATGTTGCTTGGGGAAGTAACCAAGAACCTTGTATTAAGACACCCATTTCATTTTTCTAGTATGAAAGTTTTCTGTGTTTTGCATGGAGATGCTCTGTTACAGAGATGCTGTTTTCTCCACGAAATTTTGAGCTTCTCTTAAGATGCAAACAGTTAAATTGTCATCTTTTTTTCCTGATTTCTCTACTAATAGAAAAAGGTACCTGTACGCCAAGCAACACAAAATATGTAATTTAGGGATTAAATTTGTATTGCACTAAAATAACATTAACAATGCCCAATAAACTAGAAATTGAGAGAGAAGGTAGCACGGTACAAAAATAATGACATGCTCTTTCCAAACGTCATATGTCCCAGTCAGTTTGCATAAGGATTTTGGGAAGCTGAAGCTCCTCTTAATCTCAGGTGAGAGACAAAGAAATTTAGGGCAGACTACAGCTTTCTTCTGACTGTCCTTTTTCTGTTTCTAGGACAGCCCTTTGGTTCAGATACTCAAATATCAGATGTAATACTGTTGTTATATATGTGAAAGTAATGTGGTGTGTAGAGCAAGGAGACTCAAGTTACACATAGGAAATGTTTACTATTTTTCTTAAGAAATAAATATTAAGAAACTGCCCTGAAATTTTACATTATAAAAGCTATGCAGCACAGATTAGTAAGTTTCTACCTTATGAGCATTTACACAGTATCCCAGCACATTCAAGCTCATTCAAGCACACAGGACAAAAATTAAGGTTCACCTCTATTATTCCCTAACTTCCAGGTGCTTGACTTTGAAAAGCTCAATTAAATATTGTAATTTCTTTTTATATACAATAGGAAATAACTGGATCAGAAAGGAGCTAATAACTACATCATTGCAACTTGCTTGCTCCTGGGCATTCTTTGCATGTAAAAGTGGAAATAGTTTAATTCAATTTTTTTTTCCATTACAGCATCAGGGACAGCTTGCCCTATTACTGAGTGAATCCCACTATTAAGGAACAATTTAACTGATTAAATAATCATGCAAGCATTAATTTTTTTACTTATCTTGTATTTATAATATGTAAAGACTTTTTTTTTTTTTTAGCTCCTCCTGGTAACAGTTAGAAGCTTTATTTCATCTCCACTTTACTTCAAATAAAACATGATTTTGTCATGTATCATCAGCAGAGAGAGACTAAGAACATTCGCATACTTTGTGAGATCTGAAATAGAATCAACAACAGCAATGACTGGCCTGGTTCTCTGACAGAAAATGTAATAATTACATGACTTCTGGATAGACACTTATCCAGCACAAATGAACCATTAAGCAAAATAAAGTCTTCACTAGACTCACAAGTTCAGCACTTTGACCTCACTTTGCTCCCTCAAGTATCTAAATGCCAGACAGGAACTCTCACACAAAGAAAACTCACTCAGCTAGTATTAAGACAGACCCCATTTTACTATGGATATTTGATGAAGAAAACTTTGTCTTCACCAAGTAGGATAGAACCAAGGTCTAGTTACATATTAGCTTCAACAAATCTGAAACTGCTACTCTGCAAGCACAGTAGGTCCAGTGATTGTTTTTATATCAGCCCCATGTAAAGTAATTAATAACTTACAAAATAGATCTAATTAAAGACCCTATATCTAGCCACAAATCTGTCTTTCTTATGTCCATAAATAATTCACTATCAGTTGTAACAAAACTACAGTACAGAGGTAAGTTTTCATTGAATTGAGTCTGGATGACAGCACTTAAGTAGGTTGTCTTCTGGGTCTAAAATACTTTGGGGAAAATAAAGAACCTGGACAAGTAATTCAGAAACACTGTGTTTTTTTCTTTTTATTTAATCCCATTTCATCAAGTCACAATTGGGTTAATTTTATGTCTCCTTGTGTTTGGAGGAAGGTGGCAGGATCTGCCTGAATTCTGGATGTCCTGGGAGAGAAAGTAAGACTATGCAATGATCAGTGTACAGTCAATACCAATTATTCCTTTAAAAGATGGGGTACAAGTAATCTATATTAAGAAAAATATGTATAAATAAATTAAATGTCTTCAAAAGAACACACATGACTTAATTTCAATTGACTTAATTTAATGAAAAGCTATTTTAAAGGCCCTATAGCTGAAAAAGAATGAAATGGGAAAATGCAGCTCATAGTAAGGAAAAGACAGGTAAAGCCAGCACTGCAATGATTTAGCTTTAGGACGACCTTAAACTTACCTCTTTCAGTTTTGCAGCTAAAATTCTCTACCAAGCTCTCCTAATTTTGGAGAATGAGGCCAGATTCTGAGCTCCTTTCTAGTAATTTGTCACAGTTATCCTGTTTTCCATCATTATTTTTAACCTTCTAACTTCCTGTCCTTCCAGTCTTTGTTTTCATTCTGCTGCTTTCTCTTCCCCTGATGACTTCAGATGTTGCTTACGTGAGGAAATAATGTGGTATTTGACTCATGGCTCTTGAGCCTTTGACAAGAAAGCCTCTGAAATGAAAGATTATATTATGGGGGTCTAGAAACTCAAGTACTGAAAATGCAAATAGCTAGTATTTCTAATCAAGTTTCATGTTTAAGAAAAGCTCACAATCATCTTCTATGTGCTTAAAATGGACAGATATTAAATTCTATGGAGACATCTGGGAAAATGTCTCACAATGGAGTAGTGCAATACAGGAATGCATATATAGGTAAAGTCCTACCCACATTTCTATAGGGACAGATGAATATGAGGAACAGTCCACAAGGTATTTTTTTAAGAAAATCAATGTAGTTATTTAAAAGTAGTCACATACTGTACTGAGGAAAATTAGGAGAGAGGACTCAAGCCTGAAAAAAGAAAGTAGACTATCTGGCCTCTGGAATCAAAATGGCAGCTTTTTTAACAAATGAATTTAACAAATCCATTTCTTCCAGGAAGCCCACTGGTGAAATAGGTTCATTACCTGAGGATATTTTCCTTTCTATACATTATATGTAAATGTACTGATGTTCTAAAACTGGAAACTTTACTAGAAAAGAGAATTTTGTCCCTTAGGTTTATTTGGTTTTAAAAAGGAATATGTAATATAATCAACAGATTAGCTAAAAGATCCTGTATGAGTACCTTCATTTCAAAGGTGGTGTGGCTAAACAAATGAGAAATGTCTCTGCAACATTTAAAAAATGGGAGACTGCTCCTTGCCTACCTTGTCAAATGAAAACAGACAAGCATTTAATGAGTAGTAAAAGTGAGAAATGCAAGTATAATTATCTTATCTTGTCTCCTGTTCTGGTCTCCTGCTTGAAATCCAACAAGTATTCACATAAAACAAAGTTTATAAGTATTTCTACTCAAGTTGCACCATGTCCTGTGTAAAGAATTAGCTTTCATAATTCTCTACATATTAAGAGTACGCTACCAGGAAACTCGTGATACTTTGTTGAAATTTACTGGTTAGGGACTCAACAGGTTTTAAGGGCTTAATATTTCAAATAGGTCTGATCTGGATGGGTTGACAAACAGAATTTGCTGATAGTCAACACATAAGCTGCTCCAAATTGTGAATTCTTCACAGATATCTTTAAGGAATAAGTAAGCAGAAAAAAATTCTCTTATCACTGTCATGGAAATGACTGAAAGTATTACTTCCCTTCAAATTTTCACACATAGGAAAAATAAACCTTAATCAGAGAAATAAAATGTTTGCCCAATCAAGCACGTAAGAGCAGTGATTTATAATAGAAATTACTACATAACCTTAATTACTTATGATTTGCAAAAGTGAAAACTAGGGAGATTTGTAAATAATCGAGCTTAATAAACTGTCTTCCTCCTCCTCGCACAACATATTCTGAATTAAGAGTATACATTAGAAGTAAAAATTGTACAGAAAGTTAAAACCAGCAATCATGACTTGTTTGTAGAGGATGGATATTTCATTTTAACTAAAATCTTCCTCTGCAAATCCTTAAAATTACTTTCTTGGGATTATGGTGGATTAAATGACTGCTCAAGGTAAGACTGGCAGAATTAGGTCCTAAGAGATTTCCTATGCTATGCTGTGATCCCTGAAGAGTAGGAGTAGGAATTACACTACTAAAATTATGAAAGCCAAATGGGATTTATTAGTTAATATACGCTTTAAGAAACATTCCTACATTAACGTGAGTAGAGACAAGATGACTTAGAACTGCATATTTTAAGTGAGTCTAATTTGACACTTTCAACTTGATCCTTGACAAAGCTATTGTTGATTAATTTTATTTTTAAATGCAAGAAAGTATAATTATTTATATTACTGGAATATATTAAAATTATCAAATCATACAATAAACCCGATTACAGATGGGTTGGGTTTCTTTTATTACTTGTTTTCATTTGGGTTTTTTTGGGAAGATATGTTGTTGGGATGGAGGGAGAGATGGGAGAATACAAAACCACGGCCCATTTGATGGGAAAAAAAGAAACTGAGAAATTATACTATGATTTATTTCATGAAAGGAAAATATAACTCCTCATTGTACATTGAAAATGACACATTTGAGACACTGAACAAAATGAATTTTCTTAATACAGTACCTCAATAAAGAACTACCAAATGCAGTAACTTGATATCCCATCCACTGTAAATATTATATTTTTATCTTATCTGCTTTTGCAATACACAGTTTCTTACCAAAATATTGCAGTATTCAAAAACTATTCAAAATGCTTTCTGTAAGACTTTTTTAGAAGAACAAATAAAGCAAAGCAAAGACCTTTGAAACTATAAATATAAAATTGTCTGTGATCCTGTTTCATTCACATTTCTTCATGATTATAATTAAAAGACACAAAAAGGTATGCCTTGCACCTTTGGCAATAGCCATTCTATGAACCCAGGTGACCTAAAATTCCCTTATTCTCGTTTTCTCTTACTTTTCATTTATGTTACTGCTTTTGTTTTGCTTTGTTTTGGGGTTTTTCTTGTTGCTGTTTAGATTAGCCTATTTGTGTTTGAGACTGTTACTGTAGGTTTCATCTACAATAACATCTACATATAACTTCACCATCTACAATAACATGTAATGCACAATCCATAACAAGATACTAAACCACATGACATGGTATTGAATGGCAGCATTTCTGGAACCACTGTGTCACTTAGTTCTGTGGTGTGACTGAAGAAGTGAAATCTGTGCCTGTGAGGAGAAAGGAGACTGGTGTGTTTAGGGGCAGATGTTTCTTCAATAAATACTATGATGATGAAGAAGCACAAAGTTGCCTGAGTATGAAAAGTTAACATCAAATCATTTTTGCTTTTACTTCAACTTTCTTAATACACCTTGTTCCAGCTTAGTTTGAAAATAAAAAAAACCCCTCACAATATTTATATCTAACTGAAGGTGATTTGTATTATACAGACATAGAACACAATGAATGAAGTCATTTCTGCTTGCACAAGAAGAAAGTGTTCTGAAAAGCCCAAGAGTTAGTGCATCATTCAGCTAGTAATACAGGTAAAATATTGCCTATAATCACAAGTGTATGGTACCTGGTATGTGTGCAGGACTACTGTTACTGAATGCAAATCAGTCATTATCATAAAAACACAACCTTGAGTTTGCGAGTTCCTCATCTGCATGTACAAACTAGGGTTTCAAACATAAAAAGCAATTTTTTTTTCAAAATGCAAATTGGATTCTCACACCTGCTTGGATCTCTGACCTTCTGTAGAGACCTATTTGTTTCTTTTTATAGCCTTTGCACTTATTTATTTATTTTATTCTCACTGCTCATCATTTATATTCTTTCCCTAGGTCTCTGTCTCTGGTGTTCATTTTTCTCTGCTTGTTTATCTTGTTTGTTTATTTTTGCATCTCCTGTCTATCAGTTCTGCCATCCCATGTAGCTTTTACTGGTTGTCTTTACTATTTTTGGTTAAGCATTGCTTGAGGTAAATGAGATTTCATGTGGCTATGAGAGGTTTCGGAGGTATTTAGCCAGGTCCCAGGCTACGGAAGTTCTTTCCCCAGGTAGCCCCATTTCCAGGAGTCATTCCACCTTCTCCTGCATCTCCAAGACATGTGATTGTCTCATCCTCTCCTGAGGATCCAGTTCATTACAAAAGCCTACTCTTCCTCTCCCAAACCTGCCTAATAGATGATATGGACATTTTTCAGTTGTTTCTCAGTACAGACTTGCTCAAATGGGGTAGACACAGTTCAAGGTGTTCTACAGGGCAGACTCAGAGGCAAGGTCTTGGTTCAAGCTGTTATACTCAAGGAAATGAGAAGGATGAATAGGCTCTTTAACCAAAGACCTGGTTAAAGGATTTATGAAAGCCATACAAGGTTGAGAATCTATGCTCGTAGTAGCATCGACCATTCACCAATCCTCCCACGTGTTTAGTTGCTTATGCAGAAAGTGCCTGACTTTTTGGACTAGAAACACTTTGCCCTCCTCCCCTTGGAGAAAGCCAGCAAAACAGGCACAGGATTATTGCTACTTTAATCTAGATCCACCTTGTCCATATAAGCATGATGTCTAAATACATGGTGGCCCTAAATGCATCAGTAAAAGTTTGCCACACCAGTAAAAGAAGTGGGTGTTTTTAAGGTTAATTAGTCAATTTCCAAGGTGACAATACAAAGAAAAAGAGCTGATACTTATGCCACTAATACGTATGTGTTTACCCAGAAAAAAGCTGATAGTCTTTCTGAACTCTTTTACTATGCTTTTTCTGTTGAAATTAAGTTAAGCAAACTATACCTAAAATAGTTTTGCACAGGTTAATGAACTACAAAGAGGTTCAAAGTGGCCTAAATTGTACTTTAACATATTATTATTTCACTAACAAAATTAAAATCCTCACAAGGGGAAGGATGAGTAAAGACAAAAGACATCTTTGGAGAAAATATGCAGAAATTGATGGGGAAAGTCAATTCTAAAATCTTTGAGGAGAGTGACTAACAAGATGTGAATCACCTATATTATATATGTACATTTTTCTGCATACCTATGTCTGATAGTCATTGTATGTTGGACTGTACTTTGAAATATGTAGAGAGAAACAATAAAGAAGTATTGCTGACAGGAATGCTTTGCATTATTCCTGTGATTGATCATATAAATCATGACAAGCTCAAATCATCTGCCAGGAAAGACATTTCCCAGACCCAATGGTTTCAGGAATAGACATGGAAAAAAATATAAGAAGTTAGTTCTGGTTTTACTTTCAAGACTGATTAATAGGGTATCCAAAATCTCCCACCCAGCATCAAACAGTTTTAACTCTTTATGGCTCATTTCCCTTCATTTTCCTTTCCTTCCCCAACTCAAAAACCTTACTGATGACACAGTTCCCTCCAGAACTGTTCTGGCAATGTTCTCATTTTTCTTTTCTTTCTAATTTTAGTTCAATTTGCCTTTAGAGTACTTATTTAGAATCAGTACAATTTGGTTAATAAAGTAATGTGCCTTCCAGAAACCAGAGCAAAACCAGAAAAATATGTGTGAGAGAAAAGCAATTTGAGTAGTTACGACAAAAATAACTACTGGCAGCAACTACTGAAACAACTGGCAATGTATAATTAGTATGTAACACATTCTAGAATCCAAGCAGGTTATTAATTCTATAACCTAATAAAGTAACTAATATAACTCTGAAGTCCTAAGCATGAGTAGCAATTGGATAGGATATCCTTTTGTTTCAGGCATTGAGAATACAGCCCACTGTTTCTCAGTTAGGTAGCTTCACCTTTGACCAAGTAAAAATATCAGTCAAGTTTTGGTAATATTTCATCCAAGATATTGTAAATAGATCTCATGTAAAAATAGCATTACATACCAAGACAACAAGTCTAAAGTTAGTCAAGTTAACATCTATAAGTCTTTTTTCTTATGTCCCATAAAGGCAAGAAATATAGACATACATGTTGTGGTTTTCCCTCCAAGTAAGCAGCTGTAAAGAATTCAAAGAATTCTCATTTTATAGTATAACGATTCACATATGGTCAAAACATACAAGAAGGTTAATACTAAGAGAAATAATTGTCAGGAAACAATATAAGGAAGGTCATAATTTAAACAAAGCTGTTGCTGCAGTTTACAAGAGCATTCTTAGTCTTGGCCCACAGTCCTCGGTCTGCTACCTTTAAAAATGTCTTAGGAATTCCTTTAAAGCATTTTCATAATGAATAAAATTATTATGAAGTTGTTCACACTGCTGTATTTAATGTTGAATCAGCAATTTTACTGTAACCTTTGGTTTCACAGGTTCATAACTGTATGGTAAACATGTTCTTCAGACTGCAGCTTGGCATAGAGAAACATAAAACCATCATAAAAACAGCAATTCAACTATCAAGAAAAATGTATTCATTTGTTTTCAGATTTTGAAAGAAAAGGAGCTCAGATAAGTTTGGTAGTCTAAAAATTATTTTACTCTGAAAACTAATAAATACATTAAGCTTTAGTGTGCCTTTTTATGATTGTCCTGCTTTGTAATGAAAATAGGTTCATAATGACAAACTGATGTTATTTCAAAATTTTCAGAAGTATTTTAAATTATCCATAGTGCTCTAGAAATGTCCACAACTTTGTGTCAGGAAATAATCTGTGGTGACTTTTAGCCTTTTAATAATGCTTGTGTGTACAAAGAGTATGTTGTCAAGGTTGACCATAGCAGCCTTAAGTCTCTATCATATCATTCGTTCAATTAACCATTAAAAAAAAAAATTAAAAAATAATAATAACAATAAGTAAAGGCAGAGATAAAGATGTAATGCTTTACAGAAGGAATAATGGCTTTTCAGAATTAATAGCATTGTTTTGCCATTTTGATCCTCACATAGCTGCTAAATCATATATGGTACAATAACTGTACCATATACCATAATACAGATGAGAACTCAATATAAAACAAGTCAAGAATTACCTTATAAGGAGTCAGATAAAACCTTGAATATTCAGTGGTCCAAGGTGTGGATGCTTTGACTACACTAGAAGTCTTCCATTGGGCAGGAGGGGGAGATAATGGGTCTGGTCCTATTCCATACTCTTTTTCTTTTGCAAAGTACACAATTTGTCTAACTTCTCTGTTGGGGTCAGTCACACTGGGGAACTTCTTTCAGTGATGCATCTCTGTCCTCCTGTTAAACTGAAAGACTACTGAGTCTGTGGTTTTTATTTAAATACATGCTACCACAGAACTGTGCCTGCTGCATGACTTCCTATAAGCTCCATGCTTTTTTTGACCACAGTTCGAAGACCCATGTTCTGTATGGAGGACACCGATTTCTGTTGAGATGCCATATCACAAAACACTAGTCATTGCATATTCAGCTAGGTTTACACTGCACTGTCTCCAAAGAAATATGGGGCTTCACAATTATAAACTGGCTCCTTTTAGGTTATTTATTCATTGCATAAAAGCAAAGAATATTTTAAATACTTCACAAATGTTGAAGGAGGGACATTGTTTAGAATAATTCTTATTTTCAGGCTACTTTATAAGTTTCCCATTTGAACTATTGCATTAAACTCAGTGTTCAAAAGTCACCCAAAAGAAAGGTCACAAGACTAACTTTCTTCTACCAATACAACAAAAAAAGAAGTTGCAAAATACAAAGTAAAAGGACACCGGCAGGATAAATGTCATATTTTTTTTAAGTGGATGTCATTTCCTTAGCTACTAATAACATTAGATTTATAAGACTGAGAAAGGAAAAGGTAATTTAATTTTCACCATTTGTTTTGTACATTGTCAAAGGTCAGTCTCTTCACAGCACAGTATCTACTTGCATCTGATAGCATGTAAATCAGTTCACAAACAACTCCACAAAAGAAACAAAGAAAAACAGTATTAAAAAAATTAAAAAGAGCTTAATGACACAATTTATAAGCGATAGGAGAGATACACCTTTGTGAAGTATTGAGCCTTGGAGCGATACGAAGGAACCAGCAGGGCTATGTGTTTAGTAATAATCAAATAAACTTCTACAGTAAAAGAACAATTACAGCAAAAGAACTCTTCCTTTTTCCCACAACAGCTGGAGGTATCCAGACAGTTTAGAAATCCTGGATTAATGATCACTAATTCACCATAGACTGTCTTCTCTGATTACAACAAATGTATTTGGGGCTGAAAGAAATCTTACTGCTATCTGGCTACTTATCATTATTAGTGTTATAGTACGTGGATGATACTAAATTAATACAAAGAAAATAGTTCTCTTTCTGGTCAGTGCTTCAGTACCTTGAAGAGAGCAACTAAAATCTATTATAGCAACCAGTCAATGTGTATTGTGCCTCAGATCATTGTTCAAAAGTGTCAAGCTACTCTAATTTAAAATATTCCTTTCTTTACTGAAGACTTAAAGCAGTCACTAGAAGCATCAGGAAAGATGTCAGTACTACAAGTTGTGAGAGCTCTTGGCAGCAGGTGCACTTGGCAACAAAATGGAAAGAATGAACACAGAGAGACCAATGCTGCTGGAGTGCAAGGCACAAGCACATTAAAGTTATTTACAATATCATTGCAAAGCATAGCTGGCAGAATGAGAGGCACCAGGACAGAGCTAATCCTAATACAAGAATACAGGATAATGCACTGCACTAAGCCGGTGACAAGGTAAAAATCTTGTGCTCCGTATTGTTTGATTACTTTTCTACAGAGCAGGACAATCCCCTCCCTCGACCAGCTGGTGATGCTTTGCCTGATGCCCCTCAGGACACGTTTGGCCCTCCTGGCTGCCAGGGCATTGCTGACTCATATTCAACTTGCTGTCAACCAGGACCCCCAGGTACCTTTCCAAGGCACTGCTTTCCAGCATCTCATTCCTCAGTCTGTACGTACATCCAGGGTTGCCCCATCCCAGGTGCAGAATCCTGCACTTCCCTTTGTTGAACTTCATATGGTTGGTGATTGACCAGTCCTCTAATTTATCAAGGTCTCTCTGTAGGGCCTCCCTGCCTTTGAGGGAATCAACAGCACCTCCCAGTTTTGTATCATCTGCAAACTTCTTTAGTATACCTTCGAGTCCTGTGTCCAAGTCATTTATGAAGATATTGAACAGCACAGGGCCTAAGATGGAACCCCATTAGGGACAGGTCACCTGTCTGACGTTACCCCATTTGCTATTACCCTTTGCGCCCAACCCATGAGCCAGTTGGTCAACCACCACATGATGTGTTTATCCAGCTGTGCTGGACATTTTGTCCTCAAGGATCCTGTGAGAGGCAGTATTGAAAGCTTTACTGAAATCCAAAATGATCACATCAGCTGCTTCCCTTGATCAACTAGGTGGGCTACCTTGTCATAAAAGGCAATTGGGTTTGATAGACAGGACTTTCCCCTCATGAAGCCATGCTGACTAGAAAATATCAAGACAAAGAAACAAGTTTCCCAGCTTCATTGTTGGCTAGAGTTAAAAATGGCAGTGCTTCCCTTCACAGTAGGCAAAGCAAGCCATAATCTCCACTCCCTGTACATTCATCACACAAAAATAAGTCAGCTTCCATGGGTTAGAGGTCACTGAAGTGGCTCTGACCCATAACAATGCTTAGACTTGTTCAGAAGAAATGAGGGCCCTCATGCCTTTATTCAACTGATAGGATCATTGAGAAATTCTGTGACCAGTCGGAGGACCTCTGTTAAATGCTGGGGTGTTAAAAGAGCACCTAATTCAATACCTCACTTTAAAACAGAACAAGTCTTAGTCCCAAGACTTAGACTTAGAAAAATATTTGGTTTATGAAAGAATAAATTGCATCCAGCCAGAAAAAGACACTGTAGCAAACCTTTGCCAATACAGGAAAAATAAAGCTTTTATTCAAAACCCCTACTCCGATTCTAAACAAAACAGTCCAATTGCTGGTTACAGAGCAAAAGCTAAAGAAATCTGACTACAGTGTAACTGATATCTAGAAATGTCTTTGCCTCCTAATCTCATAGCATTGTCTGAGATTTTACTTTTAAGTAGACATTTCAATAGGAAAGGAATTTCAAAATTGAAAAATAACATATTGCTGCTTCGCAAAACTTAATGCAAAAAATTTTGAGATGCTATAAGTACATCATGTATATGTAACTAGGAAAGTAATTTCAGCAGAGGCTAAGGTTTGCATTCGACAAAAACTTAGTGAAAAAAATTACATGAAAGTAAATTAAATACCATGGGAAAACAAACACACTTTAAGAGGTTATTTATTTCATAGTACAATTAATTTATGTTATTCACAGAAGGCATGTTTCCTTTCACTGTCTCTATTGGGCATCCCAACTCTTAAGTATGAGACAGATGTTTTCTTTGAGCAACCAGTTAATAGTCAGCAGATAATTGACTGGTCAAATCTGTAGGAGTCCCTCAGAGGTTGTAAAACATTCCTCAACATTTGTAATATTAATGACAAGTTTATCCTTGCAAAGAAACAAAGACTGCTTAAGTTAAAAATTTCTTTTTTCAGTCAATTACATGAGTACTTTCAGTTCTGAGCAGGGACTGGCTTTGTCCATGATAAAAAATGGAACAGACTGAATTTGATTTATTAGGTTCTTGTAACAATTGTTCTTACTGGAACAGACAGAACACATGCATGTTTAGACTGTGAAATTAAAAATGAAAAATTATACCAAAAAGTATGAGAAAATGACATGCAGTCGTTATTATACTACATAAACAGTCTTGAGATACTAATAATTTTTTTTCTTAAGTTTACTTATGTTCTTAGAATTTTCCTCATGAATGTACTAAAGATTTAACTCTCCAGTGTTGCTAAGAAATTTACATAATCAATAAGTTCTCAAAGAACTTCTCAGATGTTAGTAATGAAAACTTGGCAAGCATTCCTACTATCAGTTTGGTAAAGTAAATACAAACATAGTTGTTTTTTAAAAAAGAAAGACTGAAATATTATGTGCATAGTTATATGATGCACTGCATGCAAGATATTAGAGTCATTATTTTTAAAAAAACAAGAACTTCCTTTGGCCAAAAAGCATAAGTTATTAGCTGTATCATCTTCACTGAAGCAGTAGACAGTGATTTACAACTGAGTAGTTTTCACCAACATCAACTTCTTTAATAAAAAAAGAGTGCCAAACCAACCAAAAGCAATAAAAAAACCCCCAGTCATATGTATTGCTATTCAGACGTTCAAATATCCCAGGTCTTTTCTAAAAATGCATTTCTATGTTACATATCTATAATCTGTTTATCAGTCAAACTCAAAATTTAAACCCTTTTGGAGGTTTAAATTTTATTTATTCCTTTGGTTTATCAGAAATTAAAAGATATTATTTCCATTGTTCTCAATTATTTTGCTATACAGTACTTCTTAAGTCACATAAAAACTTTTCAGAAAGAAATTAGATTTCTTTCTTGAAAAGTAAATAATATTTAGACACATAATTATCTCTGAGGATGTAGTCTACAAGAATCCTAGTTTCCATGCAGAAAAAAACTTGGGCAATTAGAAATTGAGAGAAGTGTTTGTTTAAAGTGCCTAATCTATTTTTTGAAAATCAGGTTTATTCTTGAGGTTGGATTTTCATGTGAATGTATTTAGATAACCTTCAGTTTTCTGAATCTCTCTCTTATCATCATAGAAAAGTAGTTACAAAAAAAAATTCATCCAGGTTTTCTTAATTACATAGAGTTTGATCAATAAAACTTTATTTGGAGTTATCCAATTTTCTTGATAGAATGTAAAAGTGAAT